>NW_020539725.1:69090499-69111366 GCF_003426905.1 Ctenocephalides felis
TTTGAGTTTAAAGATTCAAGCACAGTACTTGTTATATACTTCTTGTAAATTGTAAATAATTTACTTCTAATAATTTAATAGAAATTATAAAAATTATGACTTAAATTCTAGCAGAATTGAATATTTTCAATTCGATTATTTATTTTTGCAGATCTCATTAAATGTTCGATTTTATTAACATCAGATGCATTGAAAAAATTGCATATATTTTATCCTTTATAAACTAACCCATTAAAAATTATTCTTATGCACTTTAACTGTTTCACTGGTTAATTTAATATATTGCAATGTTAACTTGCATAATAATTTAAATTTGCATAACCTATTATTATTATTATATTGTTATTTCTTATTCCTAACCCGTATGTTATTTTATACCGTATGCCACTCGGTAGTATAAAATATATAATTTTAATACTAATTAACCGATCAAATAATGTCCGTGAGAAACTCGTTTCGAAAGCAAACAATGTATTATAACAATAATAAAGATATTTGCTATTTATATTATTAATATCTATGTAATGTAATATAATACGAGTTCCAATTACTTTAGAATGTTATTACTTAAGAAAAGTCGTAATAATATAAATTAAACGGCATACATAAATATTATGCAAGGAAAGTAAGCTATGCATTTATAAATATAATTTCATTGCATTTAAACCAGTTGAAACCCGTTATGCGCTTGCTGATCTTCCTACAGGAATGAGGTGGACAACCTTGAAAATAAAGTATTAATTATAAATTTTAGTCATAATCAGAATTGGTTTTATCATATATATTTGAACCGCAATCAGAACTTAACAAGTCCCATGAACTGTTTCACTAACTTTTTGAACAACGTGACTTTTTTTATAAATAGCAACTCAAGCGGTTATCTCATCTTTAAGTAATGAATTCATTACAATTTCTGTAATTTTGCTGAATTTTTAATTTTTACTTAGAAACATATTTCAAGTGAAACAAATGAAAACCGATGTCACTACTGCTTGACATCTAGCTGTCGAACGCGACACTTATGATTCGAAGTTCATAGTTCTAACCATTAAATATGAATACATTAAACATAAAAATTCTATCATAAATGCCTCTTTCTGATGTCTCATTGATAACACATATGTGAAGTTGCACAGCACTTGCATAGCTTTTTGACTGGTCATTACTACCAATTCATACGAAGATAGACCCGTAACATAGCATTACTATGATTTTTTATTTCTTCTTAATTCTATCCTAGAATTGGCCTCAATAGGGGTCATTTGGACCTATTGATAAGGGCCTATTTGGACGATATATTCTCAAACTCAGAATTTTTTCTTACGATATTTTGACCTTTTTTACAAAAATTTTACGATATGATTATTTTTCATTTTTAACGTAACATTTTTAAATATGTTTGTCAGTTTGGCGAATATACATTTATAAGTTTGTTTATTTTTGTAAAGATTTTCCTCCCCTGACGTGGATTATCGATCAGAGAAATGCAAATACCGGTTTGATTACGGGTTTTTTTGCAAAAGGATAAGTCTTTTTGAAGGATTTTAGATTGCTGTTCATAATACATTATACGTAGTTATTAGTTCATAATTTAATAAGCAATGTTGCATTGGTAATAAATATTACAATAATTTGCATTAGTAAACTCTGAACTGATTTCCGTAATAATATTCTGGAATTTACGAAACTATTTTTATTTTATGATATGATACAGTTTATGTTCATTTTAGGCAAAAAATGTTATACTTACTTAACTAATTTTAAAAATAATCCTAAAATTCTATCCGGGGTGGGTAAAAATATATTGCTGCACTTATGTTAGCTATCTCATATTATTTTTCATTGAAATTTAATATCAAAAAAATTAATTCTGTTATAGAAATCGCAAAAAAATCGAAAATGAAAATTTTTATATATCTTCACGTTTCTGAAGGTTGGCAGAAGAGGTTTCTGAACATTTTGGCATACCTTAGAAAAAAATGATGTGTGTGTTCGGATATAAATTTTCGACGATCAAAACTAATCAGAACGTCTCCTTATCAATAGGAATCGAATGTTTTTTTAATGTTTTCGAACTTGGTTAATTATTGAATACAACGGGTTTGAATATCGAAAACATATGTGATTTGGCTTTATATTGATCGCGGTTTTGTTTGTTCTTGTAACTTATTAGTTGCTTGCAAACCTGCATATATGCAATTATCATTACCATCTACTTACCACATACTTTTACATGGTAAGAAGGAGAGTTAATGGCACCAATTAAGAGTATCATACCATTCTAGATCCTCCCCCCATGAAGTAATGTGATGGTTTCCGTGAGGACAATAGGCAAGAGACAAGTGGAGGTTTCAGTCGGTAGTTGTACCCAAGCTAAATAAGACCAATATTTTCAAATTTGGTCTCAATCGCTTCAGGCATCAACCGCCTCAAAATATTCTAAACAACTTGATATTTGAGAATTTATTTTGTTCCTTCAAAATGTTAATTAAAAAAGCAAATGGTAACTTTTTTATACACATGACGAATATACTCGTCAATACACTGCAAATTCTTCATTATGAGTATATCGGCCAATCACAGTTGAATGGTTAAGGGAGGTTTATACTTAAGAGAAAATCAACATAGATAACTTTACCATATTTCCTTTTTTATAAAAAAATATTGTTTCATAATTACTTTATTTGAGCTACCATAAGATTTCCATCGATCACATTAAGAAAATCACAATAACTCAATTAAATAACGAATCAATCGCTCGTCAATCAATAATAACAATTATAATAAATAAAATAATAGACAATAATTTTCTGTGTCAAAATAGCCGGCACAAGTAACGTGACGCAACGTAACTTTAACGTAACATTTGCGACGCGCGTCGTTCGTGCGTTGAAAAGCCGCTAATAGCGATTGTCACAGCACTGACTGACGATGAGAGAGAGAGGGTTCACATGCGGAGGTCACGGAACATAATACTCGAAACGTCTGGCTGCGAAAATTTATCATAAATCTGCGCATCATTTCTGCATTTTATTGCACGTTATTGTATTCGAGGAGGACAGTGGTGGATTTCAACTCGATGGCAAATTCTGGGTCATAAGGTAAAGGACAATTCAATTCTTGGGATAAAATAGTCAAAGTTCATATTAACTTACTAAACAAGAAGTTCATGTTTTTCCTAAATAATCAGATTTGCTTATTTTGTTTTCTCGACATTTCAAGTCATTCTGAAGCGTTTGAGACCAAATTTGGAAATATTGCTCTTATTTAGCCTGGGTACAATACCGACTGAAACCTCCACTTATGTCTCTTGCCCATTGTCCCCACGGAAACCATCACATTACTTCATGGGGGGAGGATCTAGAATGTTGTGATACTCTTAATTGACATTTCAAGTCATTCTGAAGCGATTGAGACCAAATTTGGAAATATTGCTCTTATTTAGCCTGGGCACAATACCGATTGAAACCTCCACTTATGTCTCTTACCCATTGTCCCAACGCAAACCATCACATTACTTCGTGGGGGGAGGATCTAGAATACTATGATACTCTTAATTGGTTCTATTAACTCTCCTTCTTACCATGTAAAAGTATATGGTATGTAGATGGTAATGATAATTGCATGTATGCAGATTTGCAAGCAACTAATAAGTTACAAGAACAAACAAAACCGCGATCAATATAAAGCCAAATCACATCGTATATGTTTACGATATTCAAAGCAAAAAATCAAAAACGAAAATTTTTATATATCTTTACGTTTCCATAGTTTCTGAACATTTTGGTATACCTTAAAAAAATGGATGTGTCTGCGTGTGTGTGTATGCGGATGCAATTTTTGTTCGACGATTTCGAGAACACGGATCAACGAATTTGAATGATTCAAAAAAAATCTATTCCTATTGATATGGAGACGTTCTGATTAGTTTTTGGTAAAGGCAAAACCAGTCGTTACGAAGATACGGAGCAAAAAGTGCCAAAAATGGTAATTTTCGAGAGAACCGAGCGTCCAATTCGAATGATTCAAAAAACGTTTTATTTGCATTAACGAAATGAAAAACTGAGGAATTTGGGAAGGCGGGTCTAGCGGTTTCGGAGATTTGGCGGATAAAAGTGATCATATGTCTTATGCAGATCAAATTATCACATAATTTACAGATATTTTAATAATAAAAACAAATTACGTTAACATTTATATGGGTTCCGTCGCAATGTTCAACTGTTATACTGACAATGAGACGCGGCGCCCACGCGCTTCTATATTCCGATTCTATGCGGTTAACGTATCGCGATTGCTTTAAAAAAAAAACAAATTTTCCAGATTATTTCGAAGCATAAAAAAATGAAATTTTTCAAAATGGTCAATTTTTTTGAAAAATTTCAAAAATCTTAAAAATCTCAAAATCGATTTTTTTCAGAGTTCTAAAAGAATTGAATCTGTTCTAAAAATTTTATTTCCAAGAAGTTCCAGTAATTTGCCTTAAGGCACGATGCCATGCACCACTTACTTGCTTATACTACAAATGAAAATATAAATATCGACTTTTATTCCATTACCCTGAAATACACCTTCAATTTCCTAAACAGGTCTTCGTGTTTTACCCATGTCGGCCGTAAAACTAGACAAGTAGAAGAGTCGAGACAAGTCCCTTTTTGTGTGCCATTGCAAAATTTCGCGCGTTGCAAATTTCTCACGATTCATCTATCGTTGTTGTGTTGTGTTGACGTTTATCTGCAATTCTGCTATCTGCATATATTGTCGTCAAAGCGAGCGGTGCGTCTGTTAACAGTTTAGATTAAAAGACCGTTAATATGGGCTGATATTAGCACCAGTACCAGCACCGACCAGCGGTCTATGGGCCATTTAGCAGAAACGAGGAACGGATTTCACACGGATATGATATCTTCAGAAGACGGCAGATAAATATATGAACATATTTATTTTCATAAATATACTAGCAAACCCGGCGAACTCCGTTTCGCCACCAGATGGTTTCGTGAGAAAGATGAAGAAATTTTTTGTTTGTTTTATATTTGAAAAGAAAAAAATTAATTTTATTGCACAACAGTAATGAATTTATTTCGATTACAAAAATGAAGTATTTTTTAGTTGAACTTTTCCAAGTAAATGAAAGTGAACCCGCAAATTATCCGTTTCATTGAAGTGCTCTTTGGTAAACCACATTTTTTGTTTTTTGGTCTGACGTTAACACAAACAAAGCGGATGGTTTTCCAACTCGTGAACAGGCAACGTATAACTGCCCATGTGAAAAACAATGATTTTCTAAATAATCTATTTGAAATTTATCCCGCAAACACTAAGCGATTGGCCTTGCGACTTGTTATTGCGAATGCAAGGCGAACTGCAGTCGGAATCATTGGTATGTCACCAAATCGCCAGCAATTTTTGATTAAATGGTGAAATTCAGTGGGTGTACATCATTATTTTTTGCCGCAAGAATTGCTCGTTGACTTAACCAAGCATAATTCTGATAATTCTCACTAATGTCATTACTCAAATTTTTAATTACGGTGCGTGAAGTTCCAGCAGCTTGCATTAAGGTACGATGCCATGCACCACTAATTTTCTTAGCTATAAACCTTGCGGAGCCCGAGACCTTTCCAACGAATGCAAAATTGTCGAAATCGGTTCGTGCGTTCTGGAGTTTTTTCGTCAGGAAGGAAAACCAGACTTATTTTTATATATATAGAAGGTAATGAAGATATCAGAAGCTGTTGTAGTCATACTTTTTCTCAACCACGTTGCTTTTTAAAAGTCAACTCAATGCGCAATCATACTTAATTCATTAATCATCACCATAAATATCAGAAAAATACTCATATGGACCATGGTAGCTTTATTAGATAATTTAGTTGAAAATGTATCAAGGAAACTTAATGTATCAAACCAAAAACGTCTTTTGTACAAATTACTGGAAAAGCACAGTAATTTTTTAAATTCCACATATATACCTGACATGGCCCTATTTCTACTGTTAACTACTGTTAAATTTGTATTTAATTGCCCTTATGTTTTCACATAATTCCTTTATCCAATACATGTGTTTTTAATAAGAGTCTAATTTTCCTAGAGCTTTGAAATCGTTGAAATCCATAGCCCGTGCGCAAAGGTCTTTAGCCCTGTTCGACGTGCTAATGCGTCGCAGTTCCGTTAGTTTTTGCGTATCTGCTGCCTGTCCGTCGGTCCGTCCGTCCGTCCGTTTGTCCGTTCGTCCGTCGTCCGCACTGGTCATTAAAAATTCCGATATATCGCGATACGACGCTCGACTGCTGTTGTACACCGATTCTCGATTCTTGATTCTTGTTCGTAATAGGGAACACCGGGGTTAAAGGAAATATGTATAATACTTTTGTAGAAAAATACAGTTTAGTATTTATTAACTTACCATAGGGTGGTTAGTTAAAGTAATTGTCCAAAAATCTAAAATTAAAATGTTCACAAATATTATAAATTCTCTATTTCTTCTTTTTTGAGCATTATATATTTTACTACGTGGTACGGAAAGTTCCAGCAATTTACCTTAAGGCACTATGCCATGCATCACTAGTTATCATTCCACTTTTTTCTAGTAGCCAATTACCTATTCGATATGTGCTGGTAAAATATGTAAAGAATGTAAATATGTAATATATTGGAAATAATAAAAATGTATAATAGGGACCTTTCAAGTATTACGTAAGCACTATAGGGGCGCGGGGGGTTGTTGATTTGCTTATTTTGGGTTGACATGGGGGGCAGGAGAGCCTGGATGATGATTACGTCATAGGTAGTATTTTTATTTTTTTACATTAATTGCAAAATGTTTACGTAAACATGGGGGTAGGGGGTAAGAGCATTGCTTACTTTAGCTGACAAGGGGGATGGGGGGGGGTAAATAATTGTAATCAATCCGCTTACGTAATACTTGAACGATCCCATACGTAAACAAAGAATAAAGTCTTATATATTAGGTTGGCCTTCAAGTTTTGTTAGAAAAACGGTCATTTTTTGTGAAATCTAATAACTTTATCCTGCAATGCTTGGTGCATTTTGATCAATGACTTTTTGCCATATTCCACCAACATTCGAAAGTTGACATAAAATGCCTATAAACAAGATAAAAATGTTGATCATTTGTGCTGTAGATGATGAATGCTACAAAAGTATAATTTACATTTGTATAAAAGGATGTCTCGATTTCACAGGCTAAAAAATTCGAGATTCTCGAAGGAGACGTTAAAAACTTTTGGGTTTTACTGGAAAAAAACTGAATCAGGTACAATTTGACACCATCGTCATTTATGCTATTTTAATTTAAAATATTTTGCAAAAATTGAAATTAAAAGTAATCAGAAGGTGCAAGGTCAGGAGTGAATGGTGAATTTGGCAAAACATCCATAGCCAGCTCCAATAATTTTTGCCGAATGACCAAAGATACTTGATGTCAAAAAATTATTCCATTATTGACATCACCGTTTGGATTTGCCAATTTAGGTCGCTTTTTCAACTGCATTGTTTTATTTCGTTAGTTGTTCAATGTAGACTACAGAATTGATCATTTGGTTGGGTGGTAAGAGTAAAAGTAGGCAATTCTTTTGGTCAACTGGACGACCAGAGCATTTTTCATCTTTGAGTACAAGATCACCATAACAAACTTTAGCAAACCAATTTTGACACTGCTGGTTTTCAAGACTACGTCACCATAAATTGCTCATAACTTTTTGTGAGCTTAAGATCCCTCTTTACCTTTGAAGAAATAAAAAGTAAAATATGACAATTTTTTTTTATTTGATTTTCCATCAAAAATTACGCGAATAATTATTTCGCATTTCATATTATCCTTTATTATAATTCTTTTCGTTATTTACTCCGGTTTCCCCTACAGGACATCCAGCGATTTGTATTGGCTTCGTCGTCGTTTTGCATGTTAAAATTATCATTGTACGTGGTTATAGAGACAAAGAACAAGATGCTGATGAGAATGCTAACCAAAGAATATCCATAAAAGA
The DNA here is from genome assembly GCF_003426905.1 of Ctenocephalides felis. Taxonomy (NCBI): domain Eukaryota; kingdom Metazoa; phylum Arthropoda; class Insecta; order Siphonaptera; family Pulicidae; genus Ctenocephalides; species Ctenocephalides felis. Next base: position 69,098,512 of record NW_020539725.1, read on the forward strand.
TTGTAAAATAATGATTTTATAAAACATTAAAATAATGTAATGGCAAATACGTCAATATTTTAAATGTAATCAAAATAAAAGAATCAGCTAATTATGGGACGTCGACGAGTAAAGATAGTGTCAACATTGTTGCTAATAAAAACCTGTTCAAAATTACAGAGGTACTGTTGTTTTCAGAAATACAAAGATACAAGATTTTATATTTGCGTATTTGATTCAAATTTATAAATGGGCTTTTCCGTGGTCTAGTTGTTAGAGCTTTGGCCTTTCAACAAGAAGGTCCTAGGTTTTTCAGACAACCTGATGTCAAGATAAGTGACACGTGTTTTCACTTGAAAATATGTTTCCAAGTGAAAATAGCCATAATAATCAGTGTTACACAAAATATTAAAATTAAATATATCTGAGATAAATCAAGCTTACAAAAAATCTGCATTGTTGAGTCTCATAAGTACAGGTCATAGGACTATCAGAATTCTTAAGTTTCTAAAAGTCTAATGATGTTATATCATATTAAATAAATTCAAATAAATAAATAAAAATATTTAAATAATAAATAAGTTATTCTGTTGACATACCTTTCTAGCTATGAAAATTCTAGCAAAATTTTAATCGCTCTTAAGAATTTATCTGGTCAATTAGGAATGCAAATATTGCTATTTTGATATTCGTGTCAGTCTAAAACTGATTTCTATCAGTAAGAATTTCATTTTGACCCATATGACGGTAGATAACCCAATTCATTAAATTCCTTTTGAAAAGCATTTTATATTGTAATAATATAGTTTGACAATGCTTCTTTAGTTAGCACTCATTACTACTAACTAGTTAACTGTGACTGACGAATATATTCGTCATGAAAAGTGGTGGAATTGTGTGTATTTGTCAAACGTGTAAAACAATGAAAATTTACTATTTAAATTGAAATAAAAAAAAACAAAATATATTCTGAAATGTTAAGTTGTTTAGATAGAATACTTTGATGCTCTGCCTGTATAAAATAAGTAGTTGTAAGTTGCATTTCACATTAAGGCAAGTTGCATAAACTTCCTGAAATATGAAAATGATATATTTAGTGAGAATGAAGATTTAGATTTTTAAATATTTTTCAATGTTTATTTTGAAAATAGTTATTACTTTCTTACATTGCCATATATATCATTAAATTTAACTCGTTTTTAGGTAAAAACAACTATATTATATGTTTATATTAACAAAGAAGTAAAATGTAGTAATTTTTCAATTTTGTATAATAAACCCATATTTTTTATCCGATATCTTATCAGCGGGTTCGTCGTGGCGAAGGACGTTAACGCGTTGACTTTGTATGGACGATCTGATATCGGGCAGCGCGATGTCTATTTTCAATTGAAAATATAGATCAAAATATGTTTCCAATTGAAAATAAGCCCATCTCAGGCACTGCGGTGTGAAATGGAAATGGGAAAAACTCTCACACTACTTCTTCCCTGAATCGAGTTGGAGTTCAGCTCAGCTCATAGACCTGCCTTAGGGCAGTACTACCCATTATCTTATCAGCGCAATTTACTCTGTAATTGACAAATATACTCATCATGAGATCGATTCGAACTACACAAAACAAAGCGCCACAGTTAACTGCTTGAATACTAATGTCACTTTGCTAAATACTTTATACATATTATAAATTTACCAGATATTTACCATTCCCTTTACTTTATAACCGAGTGCTTCTGAACAAATATAATTCTACAATGGTTAAATTTGTTCAACATGTTTATTGTTATGTCTTGCAGTTGTTATATCAATAAAGTTTTCATGATATATCATAAACACATCGTTTTATTTCTATTGTATACACACAGTCTGTCTAGTATTTCTGATCTCGCAACAATATACAACAAGTAAAGCAATAGACAATTCTCTTTGTTGGTATAAAACAAATAACAAATAAAAGGCAATATGGCATGGATGGAGTGTGCAGTATGTACCTACTATCTACTGCTCGTATGTCTAGTATGTAGTAGTCAGTTGTTCTTGTGTACTTATCCGACGGCGCAAGGTGCCTGTGCTCTATAATTATTTCTGTCAACCTTGTCTTAGGTGCATTATAGTTGTCCCACTGTCATATTCATTGGAGGAAAATGTAATTGACAACGGGCCGCATATGAACCACTTAACTGTGTTGCACACATCGAACAGTGGGCACTGGCTTGTGTCGCCTCAATCGTACTCATGACGAGTATATTCGTCAATCAGAGAGTAAGTTGTGCTGCTATGATATCGGATGAAAATTTTAGAGCTATTTTTTAGAGTTTACTTTTTTATTAACATGAGGTTATATTTACACATATTAAATTAAAAATGGATTAAATCTAAGAAATTTTATGATTTAAAGAATAGTTTTTGATGAAAAGCAAAAACCATCTTCAAAATAATCAGTAAAAAATGCTTTAAAATTATTTCTCCTTGATTAAGTATATTAATTTACTATTTAGGAGGGGAGTTTATGCAACTTCCCTTAAAATAATATGCCACTTGCAACTAGTTATTTTATACAGTCATAACCTTAAAACATTCTAAATAACTGGACATTTCAATATTTATTTTTATTTTTAATTTTCCGTATAGTAAGATAGTAAGTTTGTAATCGCAGAAAATCAGCAATGAAATTTTTTGCATATCTTCACGTTTCAAGATCTCCTGAACATTTTGGCGTACCTTCAAAATTGGTGTGTGTGTGTTTCGTGTGGATACAATTCGTCCACGATTTGAATGACTCAAAAAAACACTCGATTCCTATTGATTGTGAGAAGGGCAGATCCAGGCGTTTCGGAGATAATTAAATTCAGATAATTTGATTCAGAGTACATTCGATTCTTATTGACGACGAGAGACACTCATTAGATTTCCTAAAGCAAAGAGTGAAGAAAATGGCAGTTTTTGATTCGTGTAATGATCATTACAAATTATTATTATTGATTCATAAATATGTAGAAATATTGATTCACGCATGACAGGTGGGTTGACAATTAGACAAATGGGAAGATAGACAAGTAAACACATTTACAGGTTGAGTGGTAGACATGCAGACAGGTAGAACGGTACACAGGTTGGCAGATCGATTGGTATGCAGAAGACAAGTAAATAGGTGGACAAGTGGACATCATAAACGGATGGACAGATACAAAAGTAGACAAAAAGACACTTATGAATCGGTTCTGCCGAACAAAAGACCAATGTAATGGAACGGAATCTAAATATTGTCAAAAGCCACGTCTTTGCTGTGCGGTCAGCCGTTTTTCTCAGGTTGTCAGATAGAAAATCTAATCTAGAAACCACACAAATGTCGAGATAACGATCTAAGATAACAGGGTAATTCTGACACAGATTCATAACATACACGTAACTTCGCAGTGCATGTGCAAAACGCATGAATGCACAGCAAATACATGACATTTTGACAGTATTCAGTATAATTCTGTAGGATACAGTTGAAGTGTAACATGGTCTTGCCTTAACATTGGTCTGTTGTGCGGCAGAATCGATCCATTTAGTCAGGTAGTCACTTAGACATGATATTGGAAAGTACGATTATTTACACATATCGGAAAGTTCATGCAATTTTTCCTAAATTTCAATCTTAATACCAATTCTTTAACATTTTTAGTTACAATCTGTCACACTTAGGACATTCAGTATTTGTTTTGACTTTATTATATGGATTTTTGAATGGATGGCAACCCAATCCAATTATGACTAATTAACTATACTCGAAGTATTTGCTGACATTTTTTATTACATATATGCAACTATATCCACGAGGGCCGATTCTCACTTGAGGCAATATTTGAGATCTACAACATCAAGTGGAAATTTGACATCAAAGTTGTCTGATGTCGGGCTTTGACGGTAGCGGAAATTGAACCAGCGAACTCGGGACTAGTTGGTAAATACCAAATGATCAATGTTTTTTACTGATGACGAATATACTGGCCAATGCACGAAATTCTGCTACTTCTCTTTTTTTTATCAAATTCGTTGACAAGCTCTGATATAAACTGCAAGTAAAGTATAAGGACAAAGAGCGACAGAACGAAAGAACGGATGATGGAGCTTCTGCGGGCGCGTGGTCGCTGGTCGCATGCTGCACGCCGTTGCCGAACTAGTACACAAGTAGAGTATGATGCACTTGGTTCGATTATAAGAGAGGTGTGTGAACATTGCTTCGAAATAATAATAATAAATGATAATTATTATCATAGTGGTGTGCCCGAAGGCATGTTCACTGTGTGAGAGCTCTACAAATCAATGAAGGGAAGGGACACCTCCTTGTTTAATATTCCCGTTACCATTTATTACTACTAATCATCTTTTTAGTTATTTTCATGTATTTTCTTCCCCAAACTTCTGCTTCCATGTTTTCTGGTCCTGTGATCAACCATCAGCATGCTTCTTCTTCCCGATCCTTCTAATCCTATTTTGCCTTCGACGACGTCGTTTTTAGAAATAGAGACTATATAAAGTTCTTTATTATTATTATTATCATTATCATTGTATATTAAGAGGCTAGCAGTCAAAGTCAGTTATCAGCTAAATTCATGGGTATAACAACTTCTTTGCATCTTCATACCGCTCAAGAATTTTGTATAAATTTGTATTCATAACTCTGAAATTTACAAATAACTCTTCTTCGTTTTCTTAGAATTCATAAAAATATTGGTCAATCCACAAACCATCGATTACACCGAAGTGATCTCTGCGCCGAAACGATCAGACCGTTTTTTATGTAGAAGACTGAATCACGTTTTTTTTGTTTTCAAATGCCAAACATGGAATGACTCATGTGCAATAAAATTGTATCTGTATTCGAGGAGGATGGTGATTTTAAATACCGTAACGGGTTTTGACCTCCGGAGATATCACTTGACGTCACAATTAATACATCATTTACTTAGCTTATCATATTTATTGAATTTGACGTCATGGACTGAAAATCCTTATCGATCTAGTCTAGAACGTCATTATGAAATTGTGATAAAACTCAACCTCTCTCTCTCAAGCGGTTTTTATTTAAGATAGTATCAGTAATGGTAACTTTTATTTATTCCTTTTATTTGTTATATACAAATAAAAATAATTTGTTCTGTAATTACTTACCGTAGGGTAAGTTATAGTAATCGCAAAAAACGAAAATGAATTTTTTTGTATTTTTACGTTTGAAGTCCTTCTGAACTTTTGGCATAGATGTATTTTTATGTGTGTGTGTTTGTGTGTATTTAGTATATATGTATGTATGTTTGGATACAATTTTTGTCCACGATTTCAGGCGCACGGATCATCCGAATTGAATGATTCCAAAAAACATTCGATTGCTATTGATGGGGGGGGGGGTGTATTGGGTATGTGCTGATTAGTTTTAGGTAAAGACAAGGTTCAGCCGTTCTGTAGACACGAAGTAAAAAGTAACAAGGATGGAAATTTTGATAGAACGCGATTGCTGTGAAAAAAATTTAAAAAATTAAAGTGTTTGAAAATTTTAAAGTATGGCACTGGAAATTCTAATAATTCGCCTTAAGGCACGATGCCATGCACCACTAATTTATTTAATATAGTTACAAGATGCCCATGAAGCGTAGTAAATTATATGGTAAATCAAAAAAAATCTTTAAGTTCTGTTAGTTTTTCTGTTTTGTTATCTTCGTATATTTCATAAAAGTCTCTCAAAAAGCTAAGTATTAGATAGCAATAGGAGAAACATTATATAATCACAGATAATTAGATTTTTTGGCATTTTTTTTAGGTCTTCTATTTTACTATTTTATAATTAGGAGGTTCCTTCTCTCAATTAATTTTAGTTGTTTTTGATCTGTACAATAAATGAAGAGTTTAATTTAGAATCATTTTTATGCAATTGAACACCGGTAGGTTACAGCGTTGGGATTTAAATCAGAGGCCCCGAATTCGATGCTTGCTTTGGGCAGCCTGATGTCAAGCAGCAGTGACTTCGGTTTTCACTTGGAAATATAGTCTTAGTATCCAAAAAAAATCTATCAGCATTATAATGCTTCTAATAATAATTACATTAAAAGAGATAGGGCTATCGTTAGGTGGCATGATAAGTCACCACTATAAGGCCAAAAAACTAACATAGTCCTGATTATGCAAAGTCTACAAAAATATTAAACATGTTTTTCTCCATGCAATTCTATGCCTATTATTACCCCCTATATCCTATATTTGAGTAGTATCGACACCACTAATAGCATTTTGAGGGCACGAAGGATATTGAGGAGGCGCCTATGTAAAAATTTAGTCTCTTGGAAGCAACATCGGTGGTACTAGATAAATTTAATTAACTAAATATCATTTCTATTCTACGATTGTGCACACATATATTTATTCGTTATTTCAACTGTAATTTAAAGATCAATAAAAATTCTGTTAATTAGTCATAAGGATTAGAAGTGTTTATTTTTCAAATTAAACTCCGTTGCAAGACAACAAGTTACAACACTATAGAAAATGAGCAACGTTGTTAAAATATTAATTTTGAGAATTTGATTAAATTAATTACTTACATTTATAAGCGTTATTACTAAATTCAAATGAAATTTACTTCAATCTATGGTTGTTATTATTATTATTTCTATTGGTCTTGCTTATTCGAGCATTTACCTACAACGTATTTAATTTTTAGTACAATATACAATTTCAACACAATCTTCATGTTCATACTATTTTACTTATATAAATCTTATTCTTCCTTCTATTTTAAATTCTATCCTTCTATGTACTCTTCAACATAACTTCATTCTTTTTCTTCTTCTTTATTTTCTATCATTGTATCTTCTATCTTCTTACATCTTCATTACTTCTATTCTTATTTCCATTGCTTCCTTCATTACTTCTATTCAATTTAATTTTTATTCTCAAATCTTTTATGAACTGTTGAACTATTTTTAATACTATTTTAAGGTATTTTTAACATTATTTCAAACTATTTTTTTACATTACTTCAAACTATTCTTAACTTTATTTTAAACTATTTTTAATAGTATTTTTATTTTTTCGAACTCCGAAATTGACTGACTTCCTGACGTCCTGACTTCGCGTATGAGTCAGGAACGCTACTCATGAGCTAAACCCGCCACATCTATGGTTGTTTGAAAATATAAATATAAATATAATTCTTAAATGAATGTCGTCATATTCGATATTAAAATCAATCCTCTATTGACATCTCTTTTGATTTGATATCAAGTACCTACCACGACCACGGTTAAATATAACACTGCCACCAGTCCACCAGTTGTTTCTGTTTGGGCCTCTGCCTCTGCCTCTTCTCTTGCCTTTGCCTTTATAGAATCGCACTTGACTCTAGTAGTACGAATCGAGCTCTTGCTCAGGACAGTCGTGTGTTGTGTCGACAATTTATCAGTGAATATATAATAGATATTGTAACATAAACATTGTGTTAATTCAATTAATTAATTAATCAATAATTGTGAATTAATTATATGGATAGGAATAAACGAAATTTCGAGTTGGTTTCAGTGTGTTTGTGTGTAGTGATATCCTGAACGTTGGGGTTAGTGGTTAAGTTTGCTATTGTTGCTTACTTCTAACTACTGTAAATTTTTATTTACAGTTAAATTAATTCTTATTCACAGTTGAAGATTATATAATTTTGTTAAATAATAATCGATTTAAATTAAATTATCTTCAATCATCATCATACATCACTGGATTGATATTTGATTTGAACATTCTAAGTACGACCAAAAATTTGCTGCATAATGGAATAGGCTCAGATATTAAAAAAAAATATTATTTATATAAGTGAGTAACAGGATTTGACCATTCTATTAGTCTGATTATAAATAATTTTCGTACATTCTTAATCATACTAACAATAAATAAAGAAATTATGGAAGAATATCACAAAAAATTGTGTTCTGTTTGGTAAAATGCAATTGAATCTCGAGTCTATCTTGTGATATATTTCTGAAGTACACATATATTTATCAAAATGCTATTATATAATATTTTGCACTTCTGATGCAATATGATAATGCATTATATCTAATATCATGAATAAGCTGACTATTTATTGATTTGTGGATTTTGTTTGAAATTTGATTAAATTTTAAATTGAAATTTATTCGAAACAAAGTCGGGAAAATGCATTTTGGTGTACGCGTTTTCCAATTTAAATTCATAATAGATAAATAAAAAAATCAATTTTATATATAATATATAAGTATATATATTATATTGATTATGTTGATATAATGTTAAATTTGAGCTAAAAAATCGGGAGTCACATCAATAAAAATTTATTTAAAATCCATACGTTTTGGCTAGCATTTTAGCCTTCATTCAGTGGCTATCAATTTAACTATAAAAATTAAAACTAAATAAACAATATGTCTATACATATTTTTGTTCGACGTTCAAACATATACTTGGAATACTTTTTTGATATATGTACGTTTTGACACGGTATGTGTGTCATCATTCAGCACCAGATTAACAAATTCAAACCTGGAAAAAACACAAACAAATTGTAAGACATTGTTTAATAAAAAAAAACAATAATATAAAGTAATGAACTGAAAGTTGATATTAATATAGATTTACAATTTGTTTATCATTTCATTAACTACATTTTTAACACATTTATTCGTCCTGATTTTTTCATTGATCGACAGCTAAGGAAATTTTAGGAAAAGCCCAGAAATCTCAAGTCGATAGGATTACTAAAAGTATTTATTTTTTTAAATAGAAGTCGAAAAAATTCTGGCCAGACCACTCCGACCGATGGAGGGTTAATGTTATGTAGTTGAATGAAACAACCTTCAGCAAAACGTCTTTCGACTGAATTTTCTATGGGATGAGTTGGATTTAAAAATCAAATGAGGATAAAAGATATATTATTTTTTAATAAATATATGTAAATATTGACTAAGCAGTTTTTGTATTACCGAAGGCATAGGATTAAATTTGTTTACTTCATAAACTACATTACCTTCACTATTAATCACTTACTACATTTTATGTATTTTGTTCAGGTAATTGTAAATATTTCAAATTGATGAAGATGAGTATTGCTGAAAAATATAATAATTATAAATTTTAATATAAAATTATTAATTTTAATGTTTGTTTATAATTATAAAGAAATTATTTCAATTAGGCTATAATTTATAAAAGATTCTATTCTTTGATATATTATGAACCTCTTTGTTTTTATACATAGTTTGTCCATTTTGCGAATCTAAGCGTGTCGAAGTGATTCATCATCATATTATATGAATTTTCGGATTAAATTACTAAATATATCTCGCAATAATATCTTACATCGTGATAATTTACAAATTTACAAACATTAAGTGTAATTTTGCTGTTATGCATTTTAAACGGAGTCAACGGCGCGTTTACTAATTGGCTACTCCTGGGTTAACAAACTCATAAAAAGCATATTAGTATACAAATGATTACGCGTGAAATCGATTATTTCACATTAGTGAATTATTTATTTTATATGTGGTTTATTAATGAAAATCATTACGGTTATTAAATATCAATTATGTAACGAATGGGCTTTAGTATTAAGTTCCTATATTTGATGTTTACTCTTGATTTCGCATGGAACATGAAATTATTTTGACTTAACATAAGTATGTAATTGGATATAAAATATCGGATTAAATTGACTTGAAATATGTTTTAAATCGGTTTAAGTTGGATTTCGAAAAGATTTACAAACGTGTACTATTTCTTGTATATTTATGTAATTAGAGTACATATTTTATATCTTGTTGTTTCATAAATATGTTTACACATATATGATTTGATCAACAATTTGAGTAATATTAAACTCAACAGTATGAAAACATTTTGGATCGATAAGCTTAAAATTTATGCCTTTGCATTTGTCACTATATTTCGTTTATTTTAGTTTCTTTTTACTTTAAATCCATTACTAATATTTATCCTTAACAATTTTTTAAAAGTGAGTTTTTTATTTGCATATTGAACCTAGTCGACAGGATTCGATCTGAGTACCTCTGTAGTAATATGTACATAGTGGGCAATAATATATTATGGGTTTTTATATAAAATGTGTAATAGGTTTTTACTAAGATCATAACATTTTTATCTCTGAAAGGTGATTTAAAATATTAAAAATAATTATATAATTATGACTAAGAAGTCCAGTGTTATTCTTAACGTTGTGTTAAATTAAAAGAAAATAGTGAAAATTGCAATTTACAAAGTGTTCAAACTTCTAAGTGTTTCAATATGACAGAGTGTTTGTGGTTCGAGATCTAATAAAAAAATGTGAAGGAAATAAACAGGATCAAATTCTGTAAAAAAGATCCATTAATTATATATAATTATATTATAATCGAGCATTGCTCATTCAATCTTTGTCGAGACAAAACGAATAACGAGTTTTATATACAAATAATGATTTATGATATACAACTTGAAATTGTCAGGGCATATAAATAATCAATTTATAATATACAAAGTGTTTGTGTGGAACAAATATATGTTGCCTATTGCGAAATTTAAGGGCAATATTCTTGTATAAAATGGAATGTTATGGGTCTATCTTCGCATTACTTAGTAGTACAAACTGTGAAAAAGCTATATATTGGCTGTCTGATCAGCAAAATCAAAACAATATCACGTTAGGGAGAGTGCCATATACTACTAAGAAATCACATGTATTTATTTTTTACCAGAGATTTACCAGAAAATTTCAAGCATTTTCAAAAAAAAAACAAACTTCAATTCTTCCATTTTTCTTGTAACAAAAATACACGATATGTTTTGTGGGGGATGGGGGTAATATCTCCATGTATCATCAAGGGGGAGGGGGGGTCAAAAATCCTTAAAAATTGATCACGTGATCATCCTTATTGTAAAAGGTTTTTTTTATTAGATAAATATGTAAAAAATTCTCCGGCAAGTGAGTTTGGTAATCTTCGAGGCGGCTTTTGTACTTGTCTGAATGTGTTGTTAAGGGGTCAACCAATTGGAAGTACTTTGACGCAATAAAATTAATTTTTTTTTTTGACACTTTTGAATTTCTTAAAGACTTTTGATTTCGAAGCTTCTAAAATACTATTTACTAGTTATAAATTCCTTACAATTCCTTTTATTTTTCTCATTGTTGGAACACGTGTAGTTTGTACTTTTTGTTTAGTACAACAAAATGGTATAATAATAAGGTTTTAATTGCATCTTTTCAATAGTCCTTGTATTTATTTATGGAACGTCTTTATTGCAGTCTCGATGAAGAACTTGTACAAAATGCTTTTCTAAGAACCTTAGAACTATTAGTCGATACAAAGATTATTATTGTTGGAGACAGAAAACGAAGGGATAGAAATCGACTTAAAATAAGATTTAATTAGAGAGAATTAATTTTCTTTTCCTCTTTTTTATTTGACAATCTATATCTAAACATTATGAAGAACTACATCAATAGATGCAGTTTTACTCTATTCTCTATCATACTCAATTGATTTTATATAGATAGATTGATGATCACAAATAGATAGATGATCAAATACATATAAACAAAAAAAAAAATCAATTCTGGATTTTGTTTTTTGTAAATTTTGGTGTCCTGCTCAGGAATATACCAAGTACTTGTGGTATTGATTTGTTTTATTATCCACATTTTACTAATCCATATTTTTTATATAATGTGGCTTATACGATATTGAGACAGTATATAAATGTCTGACACCTGATGATGATTTAGTAACTACACACACAAATTTTACAATTAATTTTACCATTTTGGTATGTCTCAGAAATACACATATACGAAAAAGAGTATGCATTTTTTAGAAGTATAAAATGACTAGAACGCCCAAAATGCGATTAACTAGTTTCATTTTCTGAGATTCTGATGAACTTTCCTGGATATTACGAAATTTAAGTAACTAATTCCCATTTCCTAAAACTTTTAATTGTTAACAAACCTGATAAAAATCTCGGTACAAAAGTTCCCATAAATGCATTCTATGAATTTTCTTAATGAAGCAACTAACTAACAAGTAACACTTGTATACACACAATTGTATCTTTATTCTTCTAATGTCACAATTTTATATGTAACTCGTCTCAGAGAGAAAAAGTGCATCGTAAAAAATACTTAAATTAAAAACATCAACGATTTACACAAACAAAAACTTTTTCTTTGAAACATTAAGTCCCATGATACTTTTAAACTAAATTATCTAAAAAGTTACCATGTGAAATTTTTCTGTTTCGTGTCGATTAACATAATTTCATATGTTTTTGCTTCCTAATTTCTTCACAATTTTAAAAATATATTTTTGACCATTATATAAATATTTTATTATGGCTATTGAAATTCTATTAATTTACTACGTACAGAAATTTGAGGAATTTGCTAATTTGAAAATGCGTTGATTTGGCAAAAACCATTAACATGTGTTTTGGCACCGATATACAAATTTCTGAATTTAAACAAAATAACGCATTTAAACGTTTTAGTTATCTCATTGATAATTTGGAATTTGGATGAGATTAATAAAAAATTGATAAAAAAAAACAAATATTAATTGGATATAAATTGATAAGAACTTGTGAGGCGGAACTGAAGATATTGAAAGAATTTTTATATTGAATGCTGATAATTTTAATAATTTATTTATACAAATGTTTTTTTTTAATGTTTGGTTTTTATTAATTGAAACCATTGATTATTAAAATACGTCTTTTCTAGTTATAAAAATATTACTCACCAAACTCAATAAATGAGTTTTGTTATTCGTTTTGTGAATAATAAAATTTGTTATTTAACAAGTTTCGAAAATATTAGAA
>NW_020539725.1:69112366-69138598 GCF_003426905.1 Ctenocephalides felis
GTATAAGGTTATTTTTCAACCTACTCTAATACAAATTCTTCCATGTGATCATGACGATTTTTTGTATTAATTTTTTGTAAATTATCTGGCCCTTTCTACTGATGATTTTATGAGCTCTGATACTTGGGCTTTTATTATGATTCATATAAAATAGTTACGACAAAATTAATTCCGAAAGAAACGGTGTGTCTCTGGATAGATTCCACTTTTTATGTAAAATAAATGATTATTGGAAGTGGTTCTTTAACTAATAATGACGCATATATAAATATTATATGGACTTTACGATATATCACTCGCTAATGATTTAAGACTCATTATAGAAAATATATATAGGTAATTATCTTGAATTCTTTTCCGCTGAGTATTTTTTTTTATCGAAACTAGTGTTGTATATTAATTTTAATAACTTTAATATGGTTTGTATAAATATCACTGAATGAAATACAATTATCTTTAAAGAAATAGACCAAGAAATCCTTTATCCAATTTACTTCTAAATCAATTCTTTGAGAATATTTAATCAATTTAAATGCCTTCCACAAGCCGTAATTTGAAAAACTGTTTTTGCACTTTAATTTATTAATTTTCCAGCTAATTGAATAAACACTTCTAAAATGAAACTACTTTATTTAAGTGGACTAAAAATATGGCACAATTATAATATACGACTTAGAACAATTAAGTAAAGTGGAATATTAATTTAATGTAATTGAATTTTCGTCCTGGTTATATGAAGTGTTAATATAATTATTCACATATTAACTAATCGTTTATAGAAATGAAATGCTATATTTTGTTATTGTAACATTTTACATATATATTACATATGAAGAAAAATGTAAGTAAAACTAATTATCATATTTTGTGAAGACAATTCTGTGTTTTAATTAGTTACACAAACATATTTTCGAACTAAAAGCTTTTTTATACAAACAATTATTTAAATTTTATTTTTATAGGTTTTCTACTTTCTTTATTGTATTGCCCCCTAATTCCTTAATCATTTTATTAATTTTTATGCACTTTTTAATTATTTGAAAATTTTTTTTTAAACTGAAATTTAAAGCTAGATGTCGATCAACGTTTCCTCACATCTGAAATCTAGATGTCGATCAACGCACCTCGGACAGTAATAAGTAATAGCTGTTTTCAAAATTAAATTGATATAGACAATGCACTAGTTTACAAAGCCAAAATTTATTTACGCAATTTTTTTTCCAAAGAGAAACTAGCTCTTTCTCGGCGTTAAAGAAATTTGTATATACCATGTATTTGGACAACCATTGGGTTACCATCTAAAAATCTACATTTGTTGAAGAATTTTTATGAGAGTAACTTATTTGAGAAATTGGATAAAGTATTTCGAATATTGCGATATAGGTCAACCATTGGGTTGCCTTCTAAAAATATACATTTTTTGAAGAAGTTTCATCAGAGTAACTCATGGAACTTTAAGATTTGATTGCTATTCAAAATAGTAAAATACTAGGTGTAAGTGGTATTTTGCCTTAAGGCAAGTTGCGAAGAAGAAGAACCTACATATCAGTAAGAATTTTTTTGTTAAAACTTTTTCAAATTGTCACTACAAATTTTGAAATTTTAGCAAATTATTCCAAATTTTGATGTATTTTTGTGATTGAATCACTTTCTTTAGGCCTATAATCTTTTAGGATGTTTATGCTTATACTATTAACTCTATCATCATGCAAAGCTTTATCAAAATCGTTAAAAAAAAATTAAATAGTAACTAACCAAAAATTTTCAGTACAATTTTGAAATTTGTTTCAATTTTTGAAATTTCAAAATCGGTCCAGAATTTTTTGCAAGTATGTGGGCAAATAAATTTCGCTTTTTGTTGCTGATTTTAAAGAATCGTAGCGCAAATAATCGCCATAGCACTTATCTAATTTCATCAAATCATAGAAATCGGTTCAGTCGTTTTTTGACTGACGTACATTTACCTATTTTGGTGTCAAAAAATCAGAATGACTTGAAACGTCGAGAAAACATAAAATTAGGAAAACTAATTGCCTTAGCCCTTATCTAATTTCATCAAATCATAGAAATCGCTTCAGTTCTTTAGCTCACATTTACCTTTGTTAGTGTCAAACGATTCAGAATGACTTGGAACGTCGAGAAAACATAAATTTAGCAAAAATGATTTTCTAATGAAAACAAACTTCTCTTTTGGGAAGAAAAAGGAAAATTTACTAAAAATTCTGCAGTCTCATCGTTTTGAATATTAATAGGACATCCAAAAATAGTGATTGATCTTATATATAATATAACATTGATCTGATAATATTATAATTCTTATAATATAACATTGATCTGATAATATTTTTGTATTTATCTATATATATATATAAAAAGATCTAATCACAAAAATATTTATGATATTTTCTTTTATTTTAGATGCATCGTTCGAAATTTCTCGGCTCGTCATCATCGATCACCATCACCATTTCACTGAAATCACTACCGATATAGCATCAACTTCTCTATTTGATCAACGATTATCATTAATTATTACTTTTCTAATTATATTTAATTTAAATATAACAACTCATTACCCACCGAATTAGAAGAAACCATACATCGCGTTTTTAACACACAAATACATATCTATCTCTCAAGTACTAACCGATCGACTGACTGATTAGTATAATCAAGAAAGAAAAATAAATAGCTTTAAAACCATAATTAATGAAGAGAAAACGAAAAATTAGAAACTCGACATTTATGCACCATTAATGCTTTAATTTCTGCCGGAGGAATTTCAAGAAATTATTTTTTATCTATTTGTTCGTTTGATTCGAATTAAAATCGCGCCAAAGCAAAATGATGACTGAAATTAAAACACGTCCCAATCTGCCTAATTTGGTGGCTGATGTGCCCAATTTGGCGAATGGAATCATTGCTGATCCTAATACTAAGACGACCTACAGGATTGGGAAGTTTTTAGGAAAGGTAAGAAAATATATATGATAAATAATTACAATTTAAATGAAGATAAAGTTTTGAGTAAAATGCTATTGAATTCGGAAATTTTCTATTCAATTTTCTAATTTTTATCAAATTGATGTTAGAAGACTTATATTGTCACTAGAATTCTCTCCAAAAGAACCGTTTGATTTTTAAATAAATAAAGTGTTGTGTAGGGTAAAAAAAATCGAAAATGAAAATCTTTACGTTTCAGAGGTTTCTGAACATTTTGACATACCTTAGGAGAAATGGATGTATGTGTGTTTGTATGTGTGTGTGTGTGCGGATACAAATTTTCATCGACGATTTCGGGAGTTCAACCGATTTCAATTATTCAAAAAATATTCGAATCCTATTGATAAGATGACGTGCTGATTAGTTTTTGGCAAAGGCAGGTCCAGCCGATACGGAGATAAAGAGCAAAGAGTGCAGAAAATATAAATCGAGTTTTTGGGAGAACGGAGCATCCGATTTGAATAATCTAAACATGACAAAAATTCGTGTGTATTAATTTTTTTATTAATTATTTTTTACTTTCAGGGTGGATTTGCTAGAGTGCACGAAGTGACAAACTTACATAATAACGTAACATATGCTGCCAAAATCATTCCTAAATCTAAGATGACTAGAAAATATCATATAGCTAAGGTAATAAAACTATGAATAGAATTAATAAAATTAAATGGTGGGTATTATGAAAATAAAATTTAATTTTATCTTATTTTTAGGTTGCCAGAGAAATCATGCTTCACAAGGATCTCATTCATGACAATGTCGTGAAATTAGAATTATTTTTCGAAGACGTAATAAACGCTTATATAATATTAGAAAACTGTCCGAATCAGGTAAAATAAATATTATATATTTATTTTATTCTAAATAAATTATTTTGCAATATAAATATAAATATAAGTATCAATTTGGCAAAATTAATATTGACCTCTCTTTGACAAACAAAATTTTATGTATATTGTTGATTTATTGAATTCGATATTTCATTCTTTAGCAATAAATAGAAAATTTGGGACATTTTTTTGGGAAATATGGGACATTTTCATTTTGGGAAAATATGGAACATTTTTCATTAGGAACACTTTTATACACTCCGATATAAAAGTTTTGAATAAAACGACTATGAATTCGATATTTCATTCTTTAGCAATAAATAGAAAATTCGGGACATTTTTTTGGTTTTTGTCAAATTATTGAAAAATTTCATATGAAACCACCTTTATTCAGATAGGGTGAAACTAGATAAAATTTACATTTCCTTGGGAACACTTTTATACACTCCTATATAAAAGTTTCGAATATTACTACTTTGAATTCGATATTTCATTCTTTAGCAATAAATAGAAAATTCTGGACATTTTTTTGGTTTTTGTCAAATAACTTAACAATTTCATATGGAACCACCCCTTTTCAGTTAGATAGTTTATAATTTATTGGATACATTGTTTTAAATTGCCAAACTAGTTAACTTCTATAACATTCAATATTAAATCGCTTTGTTTATTATTAGCAACAATATACAATAAGCTTTTTTTGAGATATTTGCAAGAAAATACGAAAATTCAGCCTAAAAACATTACCTCAATATCTTGTATCTCTATTTTTAATTCATAGTTTAGCATGGCTTAATAATTAATCTGAAATCTAGAAAACTTGGGGAAATTGTGTTATTATTTTTGTTTTGGTCTAGATATGTTATTTTTGGTTTCGGATCCAAATCTTAAACGAACAAAATTATTAAAAATTAACCAGAATAACCATAAAATATTCTCTCAGTTTCAGCAAAGCTTTAGGTTTTTAGGTTGCCCTTAAAAGCTCATAGTTTTCAAACATGGTAAAAAAAATCCTATTTTTTTTTAATCACTCTGGTTTGGCTTGGCATCCATTTCTAAGACACCCCGTATAAAATATATCGATTAATTTACAATTATTATTTTTTTATGTTTTTAGAGTTTAGTGCACCTGATGAAAAAGAAATCTTGTTTTTCAATACCTGAGACGAGGTACTATGTTAAACAGTTGATAGCCGGCACCAAATACATTCACAGCAATAATATCATACATAGGGATTTAAACCGGGAAATATGTTTTATCAGGTAAAAAAATAAACATCATAAAATGTATTCAAATATAAAAATATTGGCCTTTATTTGCAGAAAACATGGTAGTCAAAATTGGAGACTTTGGACTTGCTATGTCGCTGGATAAAATGTCCGAGCAATCGTAAGTTAATAAAAATGTGTTATAAGAATAATAATGGATGTCTTATAAAATGCAAATATTTTGTTTTCTATTATTTCCAGAGTTTTGTGCGGAACTCCTAATTATATTGCTCCAGAAGTTTTGAACAAATCCTCACAGTCGTTTCCGATTGACGTCTGGGCAATAGGTTGTACAATGTAAGAAATAGTTTGTATTTATTAATTTATATTCACACACTGAAAATCACAAAACATAATTAAACATTTGCAGATTGCGTAGAATATTTTTTCTCGTCATTTGAGCCAAAATATGGTCTGCAATTATCTTTTTGCCTTATTGTCATCTACCCTCAGCCTCACGAATACTTTATTTATGTTTTTGCCACATACATATAAATAAAATAAAAATGAGTAATTGATAATATTAATGCTAATAATGATTTTTGTTTGTTTTTAGTTATTGTTTAATGTTCGGAATACCCCCATACGAATCTGCAACCTTGGAATTGACGTACGAAAGAATCAAATCTAATAGCTGGGATAAATCTAAAGTTGCATATCGTAAGTATATAATTTTTACGAAGTTTAATTATTCAAGAATATGTGTACTAGAGGATTTTAGCAAAATTTAAATTATTTTCGGATATATAGCAATTTGACCACGATAATCCTCTTATGACTTTTTTGGTGTGATACCCTCGATTTCTCAACATTTACTGGACCGATTTAAATGATTTTTTTACATAGTATTCTCTATATTATTATCATCTGTATGAATCATTAAAAAAATTAAAAACTGCATTTGGCGGTCGAAAATCAGATACTTTGTAATTTAATCAACTGATCTGAATGGGTAACGACTTTCAAAAAAATTCAGTTTAAAAAAAAATTGTATTATATAATATAGTATTCTCTATATTATTATCATCTGTATGAATCATTAAAAAAATTAAAAACTGCATTTGGCGGTCGAAAATCAGATACTTTGTAATTTTAATCAACTGATCTGAATGGGTAACGACTTTCAAAAAAATTCAGTTTTAAAAAAAAATTGTTTTCACAAAATTTCTGATTTTCAAAAAATATTAGTATTTGCAAAAAAGTCAAAGACGCTCATCCCCAAATTCCCATTTCTGGTTTTATTAAAAAATTGGGAATATCAAAAAAAGTTGTAAAAATGATTGTAAGGTTTGAAAAATGAAGATTTTTGAATATTTTTACGTTTCAAAGGTTTCTGAACATTTTGGCATACCTTACAAAAAAATTATTTTTGCTATAATTTATTTTTATTAATCAAAACTTTAATGTCTTATTTACAAAATTGATAGGTACAAAAAAGTAATGATACAAAAAAATACAATAAATTGAATATAAAATGACCTTAGAAAAATTGATGTCTTTGTGTGTGTATGCGCGGATACAAATTCTTGTCGAAGATTTTGTGAACACAGATCAACCGATTTAAATGATTAAAAAAACATTCGATTCCTATTGATGGGGAGACGTGCTGTTAGTTTTTTGGCAAAAGTTGGTCCAGGCGTTTCGGAGATACGGAGCAAATAGTGCAGAGAATGTCGATCAAGTTTGTGGGAGAACGGAGTGTTCGATTTGAATGATTCAAAAAAGTTAATGAAGAAATGATTAAGTTTTTGCGAAGGCGGGTCCAGTGGTTTTGGAGATCCAGTAAAAAATGAAAAAAATGCCATTTGGCGGTCCAAAATCAGTTATTTTGAAATTCAACTGATCTGAATGGGTTTTAATCAACTTTCAAGAAAATATTAAATTACAGTACGGAAAACTCCAAGTTCCAGCAATTTGCCTTAAGTCCATACACCACTAGTTTATTTTTTTATTTGAAGGGTTAAAGTCAAGGGGTATCTTTTAAAAATATTAAATCGCGATGCACGAACTATCATCCATTTGTTTTAAGGCACAATGCCATGCACCACTAGTATAATCTGATTTTTGTAAAATATAATTTTTGTAAAATATAATTTTTGTAAAATATAATTTTTGTAAAATATAATTTTTATTCCAACTCTGTAGTTATTGCTCCTTACTGTTTTTTTTTAAATTTCAGATCCTGCTCTTCTTGATCTCTTAGATAGAGTTTTAGTTTTAGATCCAAACGAAAGACTGACTTTAGATGAAATAGAAAAACATATCTTTTTCGATGCTGTGTAAGTAAAAAATCCAAACCAAAACTTTCCTAATTTTATATGTTCATTTATCTTACTATATATTTATTTATCTTTTAGTAACAACGAACTGTTGCTGGAGCATATGCACTTGAATAATTCAATTGAAAACGATCAAGCAATTGTCAATACTCACAACAACAACATTAATATTAAAAATAATAATTATTCTAATGATAGCTATAATATTAAATTAATAAAAGATAACCTAAGTCATCGCAAAGAAGTCGAAGACAGTGATAGAATTTTGATCTCAAAACGTAGAACTAGTACAATTAAATATTTGCCGCCGCAGCAAAATACGGATCAGCCTAAGAAAGTGTCGACTATTAAGAAGATTGTTCAGAATATTTTTAGGAAACGGAAAGATATTAAAAGTTCGAGAAGAAAACAAACACCTCGAGGATAATAATATGCTTTCTGGAATGATCGGAGTGCACTGAATAATAGACATAAAAAAGTTTCTGGGAAAAGACAAGATGATGGTGTACCCAGGGAATTACAGCGACTTTGCCCAAAGACTATTAGTTTAAAAGATTATTGCAAGGCAAGTAATATTGGAACAAATTCCATGTTGTTGAAAGTACTTGAAGCCATTTGTGATGCTTATGCCTTTGACAAAGATTATAAAGGTGAGATAATTGTTTCATAGAACAAAATTTTTATATTTAAAATTTATTTCATATTCTGTTGTTTTGCAAAATTACAGGCAGCACCATTCCACAAATTCCGGAATACAATTTAGTGTTCGTAGCGAAATGGATAGATTATTCGAATAAATATGGGTTTGGATATCAATTGACAAATAACTCGAATGGAGTTTTATTCAATGATAGCTCGACATTTATCATGAGAAGTAACTGCAGGTAAATCATTAGTATCGTTTTATTTGGCATTTGTCAACATTAGAACTTTCATCGACATTTGCTCAAAAGCGCCTGAACCGATTTTAGAAATTTAAAAATTATTTGATGTATCTCGATGAGGATTATCGTTTCTCAGTTTTGTACGACGATCGGTCGAGCCTTTTCTTTGTAATTTGGAAAAAAGTGCTAAACTTTTCGTCCACTTAGCTTATACTACCGAATCGATTGTAAAAAATCAAATGTTCGAATGATATTAGTTCGGAATGATTTTGATTAGTTTTAGGTGAAAATCTACCAAGCCGTTTTCTTGAAATTAACTGTTGAAAAAAAAATTAAGTGTTTGTTCGTTTTCAAATATATGTAATAAATGCACTCGGAATACTTTTAATCTCTCATAAAAATAATTTATTTTTTATTGATTAAGTCGATTATTTACACATATTGGGAAGTTCATGTAACATGATTCAAGGCAAAATACCAATACCAACTAGTTGTATTAGTACTTGGTTGATTTTTGTCTATTTGTGAGATTTATTTAAAATGTAACGAAATCTAAATCATATTGGTAAAGTTTTACTAATTAAGCAATATTCATTGAATTCCTAAGCAACTTATCATAATTTGAATTATGTTGATTTCGCATCTTATAAAACTTCTACATATTTTTGCAGCAATTTTCAATATTTGGACGCCCATCAGAAATCCCACACGTTTCAAGTAAATGATCTTCCGAAATCACTAGAACAAAAATATTTCTATTTGAAATATTTCAAAGACTACATGGACGAGAAATTATCTGATGGTGCTGCAGGTATAAAATCACATCACATTATATTAATAACAATTGAACAAAGAAAAATTTAGCTTTTTTGTTCTGAAAAACTTATGAAGCATTTCATGTAGAAAACTATCATTTTTGAGTTGAGCAAATTAAAAAATTGTAAATTTAAACTTACAATTTGAACGACAAAGAAAACATTATTTTTTTAAAAAAAATATCTCTTGCACTTAAAATTATATATATTATCTGTTAATAATTTAATATATTTCATATTAGTATGTTAAGTTCAATTATGTTATAAATTATTTTTAGTGCGTAATGAGAATGCCCTTTCATGTATGGATAATTATGAAAACCCTATAGTAAAACGATGGAATAGAACTGCTACCGAAATCTTAATGGAATTATCAGATGGTACTTTCCAGGTAAGTGAAAATCATATCATATTGTATTTAAATTGAATTTATGAACAAATTGGGATGGTATCACTAAAATGATATACGGTAATACCCTATTTTTTTCTTTTTTGTTCTATCTAATGTAGTCTGTGTCCAAAATTTTGATCATTTTCAATATATCGGATAAATAATTTTGTCATAGTTGTCACAGATTCATAACGACATTGAAGGTTTTACTATAAATTTTTTTATTTTGTTTTTGCTTAGTAAATTGTTTCAGCAGCACATGCAAAAATTTTCAATTTCGATTTTTAGACGATTACAATAACTAACCCCACGGGAAGTTATTAATGTGAAAAAAATACTTGACTCTAAATTAAATGACTCTTGTCGATACACAGGTTTATTAAATCATTTATAATAGATGATAATATATTAATAAGTAGTAAGATAATTTTATCTTAGTAATTCCTATTTTAGGCGAATTTCGCCGAGGACCACACAAAGGTCGTGCTGAGTTTTCGTGACTCACTAATTCCTGTTCCCAAAAATCACTCTGTTCACGAATGGGCCAACGGAATAGTTGTCACATTTATAAATTCCAATAGAGAAATGTGTCATTATAAGGCGTCCAATTTGCTGCATTTTAGACCTGGAAAATTGCTGATGACGAGGCTGAAATATTTGCGATGCGCGATTGTGGATTTTGCTAAACTAGATTAAATTCTTATGAGGACACAGCTTATAAGGTCAGACCTTGGTAATTGACATAGGATTTATAAAAAAACGTCTGGTAATTGACACACGATTTGAAAAAAAAGGTCTATTATTTGACTTTTTTTTTAAAAAAAGGCTGGTAATTGAGATACGATTTGTAAAAAAAAATTGTCTGGTGATTGACACCAGATTTATAAAAAAATATCTGGTAATTGAGATACGATTTAAAAAAAAAATTGTCTGCTGATTAAAAATAGATTAACATTTTTTATTTGAGATTTTTTTAAAAGTGCTACAATTACTTTTTTATATTTATTTTGAATATATTTCTATATTTTCCATTATTGACAAATGAGGATTTCTACTTGTTCTTTATTACAATTTTTTCACATTTGACCAAAAAACCTTCGAAGTTAAACAGAATTTGCAATTCCTTATTTAAATCTCACATCCACATAATTTTTTTTTAGATTCAAATTTTTGATGAAAATTTTTTGTTTTGTGTCCATTTTCAGAAGACAATTTTATTGAAAAGATTGAATCTTATATAATATATTATATATAAAAATGATATAAAAATGTAAGAAATTGTCTGCTAATAATGCACAAAATGCAAAAAAATCTAAACAATAATTGAGAATGTTTTCAAATAGGGTTGCAATTCCTGTGTTAAAAAATTATATTAGTGATACATTTTTATATCTTTTTGGAATAATTATGCTATTATTTTTCAATATTTTTACAAGTAGATTTCTGCTTATTCTTAATTGCAATTTTTTACATATTTGAACAAAAAAGTCCTTCAAAGTCAAACAGAATTCGAAATTTCTTATTCACTTGCATCAAAATAATTTTTTTTAGATTCAAATTACTTCTGAGGATTTTTTGCTTTTGGTTCATTTTCACCAGAAAATTCTTTCTTTATTTGAATGACATTAAACTCAAATTTTCGTGGAAATTTTATTGAAAATATAGAAAAATATATAATAAATATATTATAAGCACAAAGCTAGTAATTGTCTGCTAAATGCAAAAAATTAGATTTTTTATTTGGGAATGTTTTCAAATAAAGCTGCAATTACTTAGATTTTCCAAAATTCTCATTTTTTGCAATGAAGATTTTTGTGATCATTAATTATTTAAAAATATTCAAAAGTAAAATCAGGCACCACTCATCATTTTATAATTTTATCAAAAGAATTATTTTAGATACAAATTCTTTCAGCAGACAATTCTTTCTTCATATCGATAATATTATACTCAAATTTTTGAGACAATTTTGTTAAAAAAATCAAATCAAATATGTGTCTTTTACATATTACAAAATAATAACTATCAAAATATATTTATTATCAAGGTCTTATCTTAAGCTGGTCTAAAAGAATTTAATTCTAGAAGTTATAAAATATTATATTTCTAATTTTAGAAATATCAATGGCAATCTTTGAATTTTGCCAAATGCATATCATTATATTAATGATAAAATTATTCTACAAATTTACCAATTACTTACTTGCAGATAATGCAAAAAGTAAATGTATTATTGAATTTTTTATTAATTTAAAAACAACTTAAAAC
Source organism: Ctenocephalides felis (assembly GCF_003426905.1). Classification (NCBI taxonomy): domain Eukaryota; kingdom Metazoa; phylum Arthropoda; class Insecta; order Siphonaptera; family Pulicidae; genus Ctenocephalides; species Ctenocephalides felis. The sequence continues at coordinate 69,124,106 of NW_020539725.1, forward strand.
TTGTCTAAAAGTTGTTTTGTAGTAATTCATACCTAGTTTTTTTTATATTGGTAAATTTGTAATCTCATGATGATTTTGTAAGATGAACTATTTTTGTGTTTAAATCATATAAATAGTTTTATATATTTTCAAATATGTTGTTTTTGGATAAATATGGAATTGTTTTTCTAATTGATTTAATAAGACTGATAAGAATTTTTATTTAGTAGAAGCAATGTTTTATTTACTCAAAACATAATAGATTCAAATTAATCAGTCCGATATGAATTAAAATTTAGATTTGTAAGATTAAACATTATAGTCATTTTTTCAAATATTTTGAATAAATTGTGTAATTTTCTGGCATATTCAAAAATTAACTAAAACTTTATATTCACAACTTAGCAAAAATGCAATAAAATTTCTTCAAGTGTGATTCTATTATTACTATAAAGTATAAATTTACTTTTTGTATATGAAACTTATTAAAATGTTACGTTACTACTATGTAACAATTGCGTTGTAATTAGGTTGCAGTTACGTTGGAACTACGTTACGTTAATTACGTTATAATTATATTAATAGCTGAATACATAGTGATGATTAGATTAAGTAATTGTAATAGCTAATTAACTAGTTGCATGTTTGAAAAACATGAATGAAATTCATTAAACATTTTTTTGATACTCTGTTAATCGACATGTATTTATTATAGCTTATATTAGTCATTTTCATTGAATTTTAAGAATAGCCTTAAGATTTGTTCAGAATTGTAGCTCAGTCATTCGTAAATGATAACAGTTGTCTTTTTTAATAATTTAGATACTAAACAAAAGCTAAAAACATATCCCTAAATCGTACTAAACATTTAAGAAAATTGTTGTGTCATAAATAAAATTTAAATTTTATTAAATAAAATTCTTAATGCAATTGCATTATAATTTGTTACCTAAAATAAATTTGAATAGATGATATAGTGAATTAGCTGCTTGTCTTGAAACAAAGTAGAGCAATACAAAAACATTTTGTATTAAAATATTTACTTCGTATGTTTTGGAATTTTATTAGAATTTAGTTACATATGAAATGAAATGTAAGGTGATATATTTACAAATTTCGATTAAGCACAAATAATAATTGTGTTGATATGAATTTAAATAAAACTATAAAAGTATATTTATATATATAGAAATATCAAAGTTTGTTATTGTTGATACATTATGATATATTAATTTGATTTATGATAGCATTATAGTTAAAGAAATGAATATGAAATGTGCGTACACTTTAGTTAATTCTTATAGTTTCCAATATTCTCATTTGTACCAATAAATTATTTTTATATCTCAAAATGTTCTTTATTTGTAAAAAAAATTCCGGTCCGTCAAATAACTTTTTTTTCATTTATATTTCAATGGCCAGTCGAGACAGTCATTTGAATGGAATTATTTTTCTTTAAAACAAGAAGGATTGTACTTTCAGATAAAAAAATGAGTAGTTTTTATATAGCATTTTCAAAAAACAAGTTATTTGGCAGGACCATTTATTAAAGTTTGCAATTTTTGATACAATATTTTATCAACTAAACAATTTCGTTAAAATTCAGATGGAAAAATGGATATCCAATTACAAGGTAAATTAATATATTTTTACTTTAATTTATTTACTGTTCAAAATATTAATTCTTAATACTATTTAATAATTTCAGGAAGAATTTTGGCTGCAAAAATAATAATATATCATCAACTTGATACTTTCTTTGCTTTAAAATTTAGCTGGGGAAGTAGATATCTATAAGGATAGGTAAGTTAAATATATTTTGACTTTATTAAAAAATACAAAATATTAATGTGTAATACTATTTAATTATTTCAGGAGATATTTTGGTTGCAAAAATATTATTTCATCTTTTTTGTGTCCTAAAATTCAGATGGAAAAGTGGATATCCTATTACATGGTAAGTTAACATATTTTGACCTTAATTTATAATATAATATTAATTTCAAAATAATAATTTTTAATAATATTTAAAAATTTCAGGAAGTTTTCTGGCATGCGAAGGAATTTCTGGTGTAAAAATTACTTTTCCATTCGAGATAAGTGATACGTTTCGAAATGTGAGTTTTTTAATTTTTTATCGTTTTTATGCAATATTAATTTTTAATATTTTTATGCAATATTGTTTTTTTAAATATTGACTCTATTTTATTCATGAAGTCAATAACGAACAGAAATAGTAAAAGTGTACAAATTTTATTTTTTCGAAGAAGTTTTTTAAACAAAATTCTAATTTGCTACAAATTTCATGTTTTCTGTACGTTTAAAGTCATTCTAAATCGTTTAACACCAAATTTAGCACGTTAATCGCAATGTGAGAAGTTCTACATGAGACGTGTCAGGCATACATGTCTGACATACGCAATTTCTTAGGAGAAAATAGTTAAAAAAAAATAATAATAAATAAATAAAAAAATAGTTTTAATATAGGGCCATGTCAGTCATGTATGTGTGACACAAAAAAATGTTTTTCCAGGAATTTTAGCAAAACATTTTTTTTATACGTCAAGTTTCTTTGATGATTGATTTTTAAATAAATTATCTATTAAATTTTTTTTTTCTGATATTATCGTGGCGATTAACGTGTTAAAACGGATAGAATTGCATGATAGATGCATGTAACTGTGCAAGCCAAAATTTTGCTTTTCGTTGTTTTCTCAAAAACGGCTAAAATGATTTTGAAAATTTCTCAAAAACACCTGAAATTACATACTAAAATATTGTAGGTCTACGTTTGATTTATAAAAAAATATCATAGTTTTATTATTTCTATGAGAGCTTAGTGAGTCCAATTAGACCTGCCATAAGGCAAAATGCCATTTACAACTAGTTTTTATTCTCGTTTTTTTATTAAACTTTATGAATATTATTCAGATTCAGACTATTTGCTTGAAAGCTAATAATGGAATGAATTACTTCTATTTTAATTAAACGCAGAAAAAATGAATTTTGATTGCACAATCTGATTATTTGATCTAAAAATCTGCATGCGATATTATTCAGCGATGTTAAGCCGAAGCGATTTATTAATGTTTATATTTGAATTAACATATAATATCTTGCACGATATAATGCAACTTGTCATTTCATTAATTATCAAGTTGAGTAAATATGCGTTTCTAGTAAAACTGAAAATATTATAATTATTTGAAAATATAAATCGTCAGTCGAATATAATAAAATAAGAATGCTAAATAATATAATATAAATATATGAATAATTTCAGATGATTGGGTTTTTTTTGCTTCAAAGTTACAAAGAAAATGATAATACTCGTTATAAAAGTGCGTTGAAACTAGCAACATTCTTTATAATTACAAAAGCTGCATAATGATCTCAATTATTAGAGAACCGTCAGATTTTTTTTTGTAATTTTTAAGAAATTAAATCTTTAGTGTGTTAAACTAGAAAGAATTATTTTAATTATAAAAAAGACGTTTTTATTGAATAATATATAGTTTGTAAATCGATTTGTATAGAAAATATCACAACCTCTCAAGATAATATGGTGTTTACATAATAATGTACTAAAACCTGAAATCGGTTATAGATTTTTTGAAAAGCTATATATATAAGTATATAAATTATAAGGTTCATAATTTATATACAAAATTTTCAACGACGTTAACGTAAAGAACTGCCAAAACCAATGAATTTTTAATAAAGGCTCATTTTCATAATTATTGTTCAGTATCATATAATTGACTTATAAATTCAAGATGAGAGTTCAGGAATAAAGAGATTCTAACAATAAGATTAGTTCAGAAATTCAGAAATAGATAGACAATTGTAAAATTTAATACAAAAGTACTTTTGAGATTATAAGAAATTAATCAATGTAATTAGAAACTCTTACACTTATATCAAAAAAAAAAAATAATATGCTTTAAAATTAAAGTAACTTAATTTGAGGTTTTCTTAACAAAACATTACTGAACTGCCATAATTTACATGGTCGATTTGAAATTTCTTTTTTTGGACACAACTAAAAAACATATTTATGCTTTTTTAGTTGAGGATTATTCAAATTGCAGTCATTAGTGTTATAATTATAAGCTGTTATTTTAGAAAAGAAATTTGCAATTAAGTATATAATTATTTGCATATTGTGAATAATAAAATAAACTGGGTGTAAGTGGTATTTTCCAGAAAAAATTCGTTATGTATAAATAATTGACTCAATCAATAACTTATTTTGGAGATCGAGATTTTTGTAGAAAAAGAAAATTATATAGAGTTAAGGGTATGATAGTAAGGGTATAATAAATTATTACCGAGACCTTACTCGCAGAGTGACAATTAAATCTAATCGTAATGCAATTCATATATTCCACAATATGATAATGATAACGAAGTGCTTATTTATAAGTAGTTTTTCTATAGAAAAAATATCACTGCTAATATTAGAACGTTAGAATATTTTGAATACAGTGATTCTCAACAATGAAACACCACAAACACCATATATTTTACATTCTTAAAGTTTTAGCTGGAATAAGCTGTACCAGTAGGATGAAATAATGTTCAAAATTTGCATTAAAATTATAAATGCTATTATAAATTTAAATATCTGGGGATAAAGATATGAGATGTTATTAATTTTTCCCCTAGTCATTATGCTGAATATTGTAAATAATACTTGTTATTTAGGAAAATTTTGTTTTTACCAGAAAATCTGATTTCAATATTTTGTTTTCACGATGTTTCATGTATTCTAGAAAGCTGAACTCTCAACATGAACTTACCTATTGAAATAATAAAATCAGGCGTTCCTCAAGACAATGTTCTCGGCCCAATTTTGTTTTTAATTTTTACAGCTGACATTCCCACCTCATTTGCTGATGATATCTCTGCATTCTTTCAAAACATGAAAATCCCACAACTGCTTCAGAGAAACTTCAACGTCACTTAACATCATTAGAAAAATGGTACAAACTGTGGAGGCTAGAGTTAGCTGGAAGAAGTTTCACAATATAATATTTGACTAACATTTTTCCTATTGTTTTGTGGATTTAGTGAAATTGATGCAGATTTTCAAAACTAATTAGTTCACGAAAACTGTCGAGTAGATCTTGAGCTTAAAATTCAAAGAATGTTTCACTATGTCTTGGGACAGCCTGATATCAAAAAGAAATGACATCGGTTTTTGCTTGAACATTTCGACAGAGCGGCGTTCATCAATCATGAGATGCTTTATGGGAGAGGAGGGATGACAAAAAAATCACGAAATAGGGTATCACGTGCATTAATCTGTTACCCGGATTTAAAATTTCAAATTTAAAAATTTGCTCCAATGCAGGGTTAAGTTGTTATAGAGGGTGGTTTTCAAAATTAAGTTCTATTAAAAATCAAACTTTGTTGTGTTAATAAATAATTAATATTTTTGAATAAAATGTTGAGAAACTGCATCGCATTAATATTGCACTTGAACTGCACTGTTTTAATGAAGTTCCCTTCGACAAATGGAGTTCCCATAATATCATTCTGTCAGCGCACGTCAAACCGTGCAGAGCGCTGAATTAATTTAATAAAAAACCACAAACCACATGAAATATATATTTAATTTGCTAAATTATGCTTAATTTGTGATTATAAAAAATCGAAAACAAAATTAAAAACATTATATAAAAAATAATCAAAACATTAGATTATAAGAAGTATTGTATCAACTAATGATTTTGTGTGAGTGATCAATAAAAAGTGAAAATGAATAATTTGGCTTTTGAATATGATCGGGATGGTGACCTGGAAAATGGTAAATTAGTTTTGGGATAATTATTTAGAAAAAATAGACTTCATAAATTTTCAATTGTGAGGTTTTTGTGTTAATATTATTTTTTAAGTAATTGTTTCTTCGAACTTTGTGTTAAAGAATTAAATTTATTAATTAATACCAATGATTTGGTTGGTTTGGTAAGGGTATTGTAATGCTATGGATCGATTTTAATCAGTTTTAAAATTTAAAATATATTAATTATAATCATTTTTATTTAGCTGGTTTATCAAGGGTTTGATTTATCCTTTGGATCAATTTCAACAAATTTTTAAATTGATACATTAATTTATAACGTTATTATTTAGTTAGTCTTTCAATGTGGAATTACTTATCCTTATGGATCAATTTTAACCACAAGAACTGAAATATTTCAACTCTTCATATTTGATTCCAATAAAATTTTTATAATTTAGTACAATATGGTAATAAAAATTATCAACAATTTTAACAATGTAATTTATTTTTTTAGTTTATGTTTAAATTTTTAGTATTTTATTTATTATTTCTGTTTATATCCTCAAGTATTTTGATATATGTAGTAACTAGGTGTAAGTGGAATTTTGGATTAAGGCAGCTGCATGAAGTTATTAATTGATAAAAATTTATATTTAGCTATTTGAATAAAATTTTTACCTATTTTATTTAAAATTGATGTTTTTCAAATACTTTTCATATCTATAATTGTATTAGATATATTCAGTTTATTTATACTAAATGTATGTATATCCCATTGGGTTTATTTATGCCCTAAGAAAGACTGATTATTCCAAACTTTAATGAATTTTTATATTAAACCAATTAAAAGTATTTAATTTTTTTTTCTAAACTAATAATAAAAATACAGTTTATCTTTTTTCCAGAATTTCAAAAACCGAATAAAATTCATACCTTTAGACCTGAATATCTTTTTAAGTACAGTGATATTTTATATTTATTATAGTAAACTGATTCACAAATAATTGTCTAAATATATTAACAAATAAATTTTCTATTTTAGGAAAGAGGAAGGACATTGAAGTTACTCAATCAGCTACTTTTGAGGAGGCTGTTGCAGTTGCAGGTAAAAACTATTTTTTATTCTAAAGTCTATTTTTTTCAAATTTATACAAGAAAATATTTTGACCACATTATTAAATAATTATATAAATGAAAAAAAAAACTAAAAAACATCGATTAAAAGCATTTCTCGATGTCGCATCGTACCCCCATATATAGAGTCTATTATCTATTTTCTGAATTTTTAGAAAATGCTTTTCAAAATTATACATTTTGTATATTTTATAATACACATAATTTAATCCCTCGATAGTCATAATTCTATTATCATGCAACACGTGTCTTTATATATCAATCTATATAGATGATATGTAAATCAAGTATTATACATACAAATATCAATATACGTACTAAAATATTTTTAAACTAATCACTGGATTGATAAAAATAAAGTTAGAATTAGTATTCATCATGCAATGTTATTGAAAACAATTCTTCAAATTTGATTAATTAATTTTACTAAAATTGTTAAGATTAATTTTAATGAATACAGTGAATCAAATAAATTCAATTAGATTTAACTAAAATTTATGCACATTAATGAATTATTTATATTTCTTACATTGTTAGTTGTGTTATGGTACTTTTCTTTATATGTTAATTGAGAAATACGCATACGTCTTTTTACTTCTTCACTTTTTACGGAAAATATTTTAAGAATATATTATTGGTTATAACTTTTAGTATTTTTAAAATTGTATAAACGTGTAAATAGTTTTTTTAGAATCTGTCAACCGTTTTGTGTAAAAATTTATTTTAGATTTTATTTTATTCTGTACCAAATGGTGAACTAACAAAGGTGCAGAGTTAATTTATCTAAGATTAATCTGTTAAAGACTAAATCAAAGAGATCATAATATTAGGATTTGAGTTTTCTTTGGAAAAGAACGTGGGCTAACAATCCCTAGTCGCGACCAATAACCTCGACTAACCTTGTATCAAGCAGCATGACACCAGAATTTTTCTCGATATTATGTAGATCTCAAGGAAAAATTGTTCTGAATAGCTCTGAATCAAACCAAAAAACAGAAAATATTTTTTCATATTTTATTTTGATTAAACTTCCGATAATTCTGTAAAATAATTGATTTTTTTTTAGGTACAGGCAAATTCCACATCTTCATACTATTTACTACCGGTTTTTGCATGGCTGGTGTCATCACAGAATCCTTAGGAATGAGTTTTGTTTTACCATCAGCCGATTGTGATTTAAATATGACTCTAAATGAAAAAGGACTTTTGTCAGCTAGTGCATTTTTAGGTAAGATAAAATACATAGCCAAAACAAATAATAATAATAATTAATATCCAAAGTATTGTAAATTGTTGAGTCTGGATCTGAAGAGCCAATTGTGCCAACGAATTTTTTTACTAATACTTTTTTTCATTAAAGTTTTATATATGATCAAAGTAGGATTCTGATAAATCTTCCCATAATTTTGATCAATTACATGATTTTCTCTAAAAAAAATCAGCACTTGCAATCTGTGTCTTAAAATTTACACTTAGCCATTTTTTCTTTATAACAATGCTCTAACTAGGATTTTTTTATATAACTTCTTAATTAATTGATTAATTACATTATTTTCTCTAATAGATTATAACAATAATAAAATAAAATTTTGAATCTGCATCTTATGCCAACAAATTTACTACTAAATTCTTTCCCTATTAAAATTTTATATAAGCTCAAACTAAAATTTGATAAATCTTATCTTATCAATTAATTTTCTGTAATAGTGTGTATTAAAAAAATGGCTTACTTGTACTTATTTAGACCATTTTAGCACTATATAAATAAGTAAGTGGTTGAACAAAAAAAATTTTTTTTCTTTCTTTTCTTTTTTTCTTCAATATTATGAAACAAAATGATGAAAAATTTCCATAAGGGGGAAAATATTTAATTTGAATATAAAAGATATGAAATTTATTTATTCATTAGTAATCATGAAAAAATATATATTCAACTGCTATAATTGCAATTTATTTAAACACTCATATCTCGGCTTAAATTTAAATCAATTTCAACTATTTGCACATGTTCATGATGAGCAAGTAAGTTCTATTTGATAAGAAAATGAAATTGCACTTGAACTTCTTATTTCTATTCATGTGATAATAGTTTTCACCATAAGAGTCAGTTAAAATTCGAAAGAAAAATCTGTTTGAAAGATTAAATTACTATTTTATTCTCATTTTTGGCACACAAATTATTTATCCAATTTTGATTTTTGTCCAACTAAGTCATCGGCTTTTAATAAACATATAATGTACATCTGCAATTTTTTAAAACAATTTGCAATTGTGAAAAAAATTAAATTGACAATTTTTTTGGGCGAAAATAGAAAGGTATAGAAATTAGAGTAACATTTTTCGTAAAGAGCTTTGAATTCGGATAACTTTATCAAGACTAGTGGTGTATGGCATTCTGCCTTAAGGCAAATTGCTGGAACTGCCTGTATCGTAACGAAATGTTCGAGAAATATTAAATGTAACAATGTCTAATATTTATAAAAGTTATATAAACTGAATTACAAATTAAAAATTATTTATTTAAAATATATAAGTGAGCCCTAGAACTTTAGCCAGAATTAAAAAAAATTGGAAAAAAAATTAGGATTTTTTTTAATATTATGAGGCGTTGGAACTATTTTCAATTTACTGTTTTGAATTTAATAATCTAATAATATATGAGTCGTTATAACTAGAAGTTTCAATTGTTTTTATCCTGTTTGTGAAATTTTCCATGCACATTTATTTAAAATATCTTAATGGAGATAATATATGTATATTATACTCAATATTGAAAACAAACAATTGATATATGATATATTCTGAAGTGCATTATGTGACTCTTTAATCGAGATCAATTAATTTGATGTTCTCACTTAATATTTCAAGGGACTTACGTCACCAAATTAATCATAGTAATAATAATCAATTAATTATAGGTTACATTTGGTAAAAACTAAATAAAATGGATTCAAACTAATGGTTTATAGCATCCTGCCTTAAGGCAAATTGCTGGAACTTCCCGTGTCTTAATGAAATATTCGAGGAATATTAAATGTTTTTAAATTACATAATTTAACTTTTATTATTCTCATTTAATAAAAAGTAAATAAAGAAAACTTAATCAATGCATTTGAAATGAAGAACATTGTTTAACATTTCTAATAATAAGTATCATATAAACTGAATGGCAAAGTTAAAATTATTTTTTTGAAGTATATAAGTGATATATAAAACTTTAGCTGGAATTAGAATAAAAATCCGAGTTATTTTTCGATATTTAAAAAATATTTTTTTTGAAAATTAAAAAATCTTCAAAAGCAACCCGAAACACAAACAGAAAGTTTTTTAAATCATTCAAATCGGATGCTTAGTTTACTAAAAAAACTGCCATTTTTGCATATTTTGCTCTGTATCTTCGAAATGGCTGGACCTGTGTTTGCCAAAATCTAAAGTACAAGATATTATAATTATATAATCTTTCTAATATGTTCCTATATTAGTCGTAGTTCACTTTTATCAATGGAGCATAATAAATTACATCTAATTTTATATTATAAATCACATTTGCGTTTGCAGTAATTAAATATTTGCAAACAGTAATTCTTGTGATGATATCGGAATTGTTTACCAGTTTGCTTCTAATTTGATAACTATGCAAATTTATGCACTTGTTATTATGCAAGGAAACAAAAAATGACGTCCAAATAATTGACTTCTTTATTGTTCGAAAATATCTGTAATCTCTAATTACATTTTTCCAATTTAGAAAACTGGAAACAAATTATTCAAATTGTAACGGAATAACAAGTTGTAGTGATAAAAATGGAAATGGGAAATGAAATTTTTGGAAAAACACTGAAGACCAAAAGAAATTAACTAAAGCCAAAAAATTTCTTCAGTCATTTACTATCCTTTAGATTTATCTCAAATTATTACCTTTTCCAGGTCTGGTCCTAAGTGCCCATATGTGGGGCTTTTTAGCTGATACCAGAGGCAGAAAATTTGTCATGAGGTTGTCTCTGAGTATTGCCCTGGTTTGTTCCTGGATATCATCACTTTCTCACCAGGCTTGGCTGCTGACTTTGATGAGATTCTTGACTGGATTTTTGTAAGTAATTTGAAAAAAATACTAACAAGGAAACCTTCAGGTTTACTTTTGTGGGATTTTGATGAAACTTTGCATGGTGATAGAGTAGATAGTCAAAAGGAATGGTTTAAAATATTATAGGCCTACGAGAAGTGATAAAAATTAGAAAAATTAATTAAAGTTGCGAATGAAAATTATAATGGGGGTGTTTTATGACGAGGGTGTAAAATAATATTTATAATTATTTATGTCGTCTTATGAATAAAAAATTAACCTACGTGAATGAAATATTTGAAATTTTGTAACTGTGTTAATTAGTAATTAAAAATTCTGTTAAAACAATTTATAATTAAATTTTTAATAATTTTCAATATTTAAAGGAGCAATATTATAATTATAAAGTAATAAATGAAATAAATAAATAAATAAGATATAAATTAATTATAACTAATAAGTATAATACCTAAACATGCAAATTTATTAATACTAAAATATGAAAAGAATGTAAATTTCGATGAAAATGTTTTTTTTTCGATGTTTTCATACTTTGTTTATGATGAAATTTGTTTTTACGAATATTATATAAATTTACAAAACAAATTATATATTCATTTTATTATTTATTTATTTATTCATAAGCAAGTCATAATCAACAATAAAAAATATTATTATGTATATGACAGTAGTAGAGTAAGTATAACATTTATATAAGTTATTTAAACTGTTTGAATTTAACAATAATAATAAATTTAAATATATTTTTATTCATTCAGATACAAATGTTTCCGTTCAAAAATCGTGTTAGTAAAAATGTGTGAAAATACTATTTCAAGAATGTTTCCATTCTAAAAATATATGTATGTAATGTAAATAAACAAAAATTGTTTTTTAACAAAATTGCGTATAAAATATATGTAAAATTTCTGATTTATAAATAAATTAAAACCGTATTACCCAATGTCAAATAATATATATTATATAAGGTAAATTAACAGATAAATCCAACGCGTTTTAATTTTTGGAGTAAATTCTCCCAGATCAAAAATTTATTTATTTTGTGTTCTATGATATTATATAATGGAATCATATTTAATAGTGTGCAAAAATTTGAAATAATAAAAAAAACTTATATAAAATAAAATATATAATAAAATAAATAAATGATATAAAATATAAATAAAATACTAATTAAAAAATGTATAAAATATTATACTTATACAAATTTGTTTATTGCTACTTGCGCAATTTTTTATGATGCAATAAATAATTAAAAATTATATTTTAATTCTTAAACCTATAAATAATAAAAATTAAAATTAATGTGAATATTTATGATAAGTGATATTTTTGTTGGATTTTGTGAGCATTTTATTCGAGATCTCTTAAATCCCTTAAATCCCTTAAATCCACAAAATTTATTAAAATAGTAGTTCATGATTATTTGAATTAAGAGGAAAAAAACTTATTTATCATATGCATGTTTTTGTTACAATTTGTTTTTGTTAATCAAAATTGAAAATATCTTATTAGACAAAATGGTGTGATAAAGTAATATAAAAAATTTATATAAAACAAAAAATATTAGTTATAATATAAAAATATTAGTTTATTATTATTTAAATTTATAGGAAAAACGTATTTATCACATGCATTTTGTTACAAATTATTTTTGTTAATGAGAATTGGAAAATCTTATTAGATAAAATGGTGTGATAAAGAAAGTTATATAAAAATATTTCATTAAGTGTATATAAAGCAAAAAAAGACTCAAAAAACATTAGTATATTAATGAAGTTTATACGAAATCAATAATAAAAATAAAATTTACCATAAGAATGTGAAATTATTTATTTCTTATAAAAATCGTATCAGCAATCGCAATTGGAGTCTTATAATCCAATTTGACAATGTTCAACGTTTTTTAGTATTTTCTAAAAATATTTTCTATTTTGTTATACATTAAATTAATATAAATATATTTTTATCTATAATGTGTCATTTTTTAGGGTTTCTGGAGCAAGTTCAACAGCCTATGCATATTTAGGAGAATTTCATGGAGATAAAACAAGAGCCAGGGCAATCAGTTGGGGAGCTTCTTTTATTTCTATGGGAATGGTATTTTTGCCAGGTAAAACTAGCTGTAAGTGGAATTCTGTCTTAAGGCAATTAAGGCATCGTGCCTTAAGGCAAATTGCTGGAACTTCCCGTACCAGAAATTATTTTTTTAAAAACGATTAACATTTTTGAAAAAATTTACTTCAAAAAATAAGATTTTTGACAAACAATTAGACAAAAAATTACTTTTTTTTGAAAAAAAAATTTTTTTTAATTTTTTTTTTTGAAAAAAAAATGTTTCTTTATTTTGACATATTTTGAAAGATCTAAACTTTTTTTCAAAGCAATCGTACTGCTTTAACTAACTGCATAAAGACGAAATATCAAACCGCGTAAGCTCCGCGTCGACGTCTAACGCGTAAACATTGGTACGGAACCCATAGGAATGTAAACCAAAATTATACTTATTGTTAAAATCTCTATAAATATCTGATAATTTGATGTGATGCATGTCTAATGATCATTTTGACCGCCAAATGGCATTTTTTTTTACTTTTTTCATTAGATCTCCGAAACCGCTAGACCTGCCTTTATGAAAATTTGATCGGTATTTCACCTTGTCAATACAAGTAAAATGTTTTTTGAATATTAAAATCGGACGCTCCGTTCTCTTAAAAACTGAGTTACCGTTTTCGGCACTTTTTGCCCGTATCTTCGGAACGGCTAGACCTGACTTCGCCAAAACTAATCAGCACGTCTCCTTACCAATACGAATCGAATGTTTTTTTGAATTATTCAAATCGGTTGATCGGTGTTCACGAAATCGTCGACGAAAATTTGTATCCTCACATACATACACACACGCACACACACACACCACACACACACCACACACACACACACACACATACATCCATTTTTTCTAAGGTATGCCAAAATATTCAGAACCTTTGAAACGTCGAGAAATGCAAAAATTTTCATTATCGATTTTTTTGCGATTACTATAACTTACCCTACGGGAAGTTAATAATATCCAATTCGCCAGATTTGAAATTAAATTGTTTTTCTTTGTATATATGAAAATATAAATAAATTGCAAATGATATGATTTATTCATATATACTCATTTACTTGCTGAAATACTCCCAACTGAATTTAAAGTCAAAACATATAGAGTCGATGAAGACAACTTGAATGAAGTATCTAAATGCAATTAATTATTTATTATTTTTATAACTATTAGTAATATTTTTGTAATTTTTTCGTTTATCTATCTTACATCGATTGACTGATTCAATGAATTCACAATTCCAATTTTTTTCAGCAATTGCTTGGGGAATAATTCCCCTCAACTTCAGATATCCCATACCAGGTTTGGCATAGACTGGACGGCCTGGAGGTTGTACGTCCTGATCTGCTCGCTTCCTAATCTTTTGGGCCTGATTATGATTATAACATTTCCAGAAAA
>NW_020539725.1:69139598-69427122 GCF_003426905.1 Ctenocephalides felis
AAGACCAATATTATCATTGATTATTTATCAAGCTATATATCACTCAATGATTTGACTTGTAAATTTTCGTTATAATGAAATAATAAATAAATACGAATGATTCATAGGAAAATACACAATATAGAGATTGTATATTTTGTTTAAAAATCATTAATAACGAATTAGATATGAGGACAATGCACGTGGACGACTAATAATTTTTATAATTGGGTTCCATTCATTAGTTCGTATATAATATATAAACAATCGCTTTATCTTGAGTCGGCAATACACATACACAGTGTAAAACTTGTGTATATGCATTGCGTAAGTTCAATTTTTAACAAAATACTGGTAATCCCAAAATACCGTTTTTTTTGTATCAATACCGGTATTGAATACCGGACAAAAATCGTCCGGGATCCCGGTATTCGGGATCACAGTATCCCGGTATTGTAAGCCTTAGTTCTAATACCTTAAACTTTTTTGAAATATACTTAATATGGCCTAGAAGAAAAAGTTAGAGCATAGCAGCTCAATAAGACAAAAGTTCTGATTGCTGTTAAAAAACGAGACTATAAAAAATGAAACTTAAAACTATCTTTCACAATCTCTTTCCTGAAATGTAACTCATCCATCGCCATCGTCAGACGTGTGGTTCCAGTTACCAGTTACCAGTTACCAGTTACCAGTTATCATAATCCGATGCACCTACTCATCTACCATTAATAATAATCGCCTAGCTAGCTAGAATCGCGCCGTATCAATTTCCACGAGAGAGAATTACAACAAATAAACGAACAAAAACAAAAACGTTTAAGAAACAAAACAAAAGAATTAATGATATGATATAAGCAGCGAATGCAAAAGAAACAACAACTCGGACTTCAGGCTGAGGTAACGCTTCGTTCGCGCGCGGATGCACATTTCCAATACCAGAGTTAACTGTGATTGACGAATATACACGTCATGGGTAAGTGTTAGCCGGAATTTGGCGGGTATATTCGTCATGCGTGCAAAACAATAGACCATTTAAATTTTGAATTAAAATTATTCAATTCAACTTTATCACTAAGAATTCAGATGCAAGTATTTAAATAACATTTCTACCATTTATTTTAACAATAGATTTTGCGGAATTTTTTTCTTTTTACATTTACATGCATAGAATATCATTGAATTTAATCCATTTTTAGTTTAATACTTATGTATTTATCCTTATATTAACAAAGAAGTATATTGTAGTAGGATGCGCCGAACACCAATGTTGAGTATGGAGTTTGTTTAAACCCTTTCGGAATAGTTAATTGTATATAACTCGAAGCTATTCCTAGAATTTGAAAATTGAGTATATTTAGAAAAGTGAAGTTATCTTTCTTGTGAAGACGGTCCAATAGATAGTTGCTTGAAGTCTCAGATATGAATTTTGAGGAATGGAAAATACTCCAAACACCATAGGAGCACTGGACGAAATTAATTAAATGATTTAAAATAGATAAGACTCGAGCAAATGAACTGTGAAACACTCAAACAGTCGTATCACCGCAAATCACAATGAAAATAAAATCAATTTTGTAAAAGAAACCCATATTTTTCATCCTATATCTTGGCATCGCATCTTACTCTGATACTCTGATGAATTTGGATGACTCAAAACTGTGAACACTGTTTTCTAAAGTAAATTGGTTAAATTAATTTGGACAAACTATAAGGATGAGATTCCAAGTCTTAATAAATCAAAGATGGCAAAATAAATGATTAAAAAAATTAAACGCCCCAAAGCAATTTCCAAATTAGTTGATCCATAAAGACGGTATCAGTAAACAATGAAAAATACGAACTCATTCACATATGTACAAAAGTAGCTTTGAGGATCACCCAACCTAACTTGTCAGAGAACTTTTAGAGCCAGATTAAAAAAAAAATTCAACATTCAACATTAATCTCTGTCAATTTCAAAATCTTTGTAAAATGGGTTAGATTATTTGCGATTAATGTGTTTCTTCTATTAATTACTATATGTCTTTACACTATAAAAATGGGTTAGATTATTTTGTATTTTTGAAGCTTTTACTTTTAGTCCTAAAGATTTATTTGCTGTTTTTTTGTTAAGATAGTTGTGAAAAGTATTTCCTAACAAAAAAGAGTGTCTGCTGGATGATGCATTTTGGACTAAGATTATATAAAAATAATGTTTGTGAAGAAAGTGAATGTAAATAGTAACTTCTTCACATGAGCAATGTAAGTGAATTAACAATACCATTTGTGTATTATAAGGAAGAGGCAATAAACTATTCAACTAATGAGGTCATACTAGTGAAAAATTGTATTTATTAAATGTATAATATTATACTAAAGTGAGTCCAATTTTTTGGCTATTAGGAAACATTGCAAATATGATTCTGTTGGTTATTTCAAGAAGCTTTGCCCAAGAAATCATAAGCCGTTGATTTTTGATCCTCATTACACATTTTAATTTAATAAAAAGAAAAGTATTTTCTCCGTGCTTTAAGTTCAGTCTCGGCTAATAATTTCTGCTTATTGCAGTTTGTGTAATAAACTAAATAACTGTACAGCCATAATAACCCCATGGAGTAAAATCGATCGACCAACTGCAAAATACATTGATGGTGATTGGTATTGACGACATGAGAAACCAGAGCAAAAAATGTACTCAGTTTGAACTTCAAATTAAAATTTATAAAAAACATCGACATCTTACAGATTTACCTAGAGCAAGTTGATTGGTTTTGCTAATTTTATTATTCCTTCTATGATTTCACCCATAACTTTGGTGAATCCCCAGGCAAAAATAAAAAAGCTCTAATCCAAACTAACAGGATTTGGCATACAAATGTATACGAACACAATTTTCGAAAGCAACATTGAAGATTACTAAAAGGTAAAAACATAAAAAATTTCTTATTACAATTAATGTAAATATGCCGAGTAACGTTTGTATCAATATTTTATAGGTTTGCACTTAAATTGGAATATAACTTTGCATTTAAATTGGAATAAAGATCAGTATTGCAGTTGGTTGGTGCAGTCGATAAAATGCACATTCCTAACCGCTAGAGCATGTTGTATCACATGACAAGAGAATTCGCAATAAAACTTGATTTAGAGTTTGTTTTATTAGATGCGTAACAGTCTGTCTAACAGCATTCTATGTTATAGACAAAGAGCGGATAAATAATAGCCAGGGATAAATAAAAATTCCCAGAATACTAATGCAATTATTAATCTGGACATAAACTAGTACTCGGTTCGATTCCAACTTCGGCCGAGGTTGACATCAAGTAGCATGGTGTCAAATTTCCACTTGAGATTATATATGAAATAGGCAATAAATTCTATTGAGTATAAATCATTTGTCACGACGGGACAGGACAACCTCTGGGTTGCTTACCAAAGAAATAAGCCATTCTCTAGATGTCAACAGAAGTGACAAAATATCTTCTAAATATGGACAGATTTTAAGTACTTTTTCATGCCTTATTATAATAAAATAATATTGATATAAATTAGCGCCATGGAACATAAGACTGAGTAAAATAAAGTAGGTCTACCTGGTGGACTCTCATAGGAATGAAGTAATCAGGATAATATTTAGCCCACATTTTTTTTTTTAAATTACAATATTTATTATAACTGTAAAATAATTAACATCTAGCAATACTGATAAATAATAACATAAATTTAAATAATTTAGCCCACATGTACCCAATATTTAAAGACAACATAAAGAGTCAATTTGAGGTGTTTGTAATGCAGTAGTAAAAGCCTCAGCCTTGCAACAAAAAAGTTTCGAGTACAAATCCCTAGCAACGAATGACCTGGTATCAACCAGTAGTGACACCAGTTTTCAACTAAAGATATAAACCCAAAATATGTTTGCAAGTAAAAATAGCCCATTGGGACATTTCTGCATATAATATTAATAAAAAATCTAAAAATCTAACTAGTGGGGTGCATGGCTTAAGGCAAATTGCTGAAACTTCTCATACCGTAAGTAAAAAATCTTGGTACGAAACCCGCGACCGCGAAATGATATTTTTTTAAACTTATTTTAACTACCCAAAAATTTCATCAGTTCTTCATCTTGTCAATACAAGTAAAATGTTTTTCGAATTATTAACATCGGACGCTCCGTTCTCTGAAAAACTGAGTCACTGTTTTTAGCACTTTTTGCCCCATATCTTCTGAACGGCTAGACCTGCCTATGCCAAAAACTAGTCAGCACGTCTCCTTATTGAAAGGAATGTATTTTGAATAATTAAAATCGGTTGAACCATGTTCCCGAAATCGTTGACGAAAATTCGTATCCGCACACTCACACACACACAAAACATCAATTTTTTCTAAGGTATGCCAAAATGTTCAGAAACCTTTGAAACGTAAAGATATGAACATTTTAATTTTTGATTTTTTTGCGATTACTATAACTTACCCTAGGGGAAGTTAAAAATCTAAAAATATAAAAATCCAATATATTAAATATTTTATGGCAAGTTCATATTAGTATTTCTAATAATCAGGTGAGTAATCAGTTCAGCAGCTTCAATATTATTATCGGAATTACGGAATGCGTAGCGGTAAACAAGAAGTTAATAATTTTATTAAATTAGCAATTAAGACCACTCCTATAAACTGTAACTGAATAATTCGCAGAAAATGTTATTAAATTACTATTATCTCCTTGTACAAAGATAATAAAATTAAAAAACAATATAATTGATTTGCAATGTATATGAATATTTGGGTAAAATGCATATTTTATACTGACAAGGAAAACCTCAGTTTTCGAACATATTATCGTTTTATTATATTGGCCATGAAGGTGACAATCTTCATGGCATTGAGCTTTTACACGGGATGGCTGTTACCCTTGGTAGAGGGAATAGCGGAGAGTTTAATGGAACTAATCGTAAACCTGTATAATATAATAAATAATAAATAAGTATATCTTCTTTCATTATAACTTGATGATTGTAATAAGAACTGCAACAAATACTTACAAATACAAAACAAATCAGTATTTAATACAGTGCACAGCTACAAGGGTTAAATTATAACCCAACAACGAGAGTTTTTATAATTTTTATAACTACGTACGCACATATATTCAGGTTTACTCTTCTGGAAATTTGATGAAACTTCGTATGGTGATAGCGTTGATGGTCAAACCGAACACCTTAAAATATTATAGGCTTATGAGAAGTGGTTGAGTTATGAAAATTATTTGAAGTACAGTATCTCATAGGCCTATAATATTTGAGGGTGTTCGGTTTGACTATAAACAATGTCATCATCCAAAGTTTCATCAAAATCCCAGTAGAGTAAACCTGAGGTTCTCCTTGTGAGAAACATGTTTTATTTACCTCATTTTTTCGAATTCGGAACAAGAGACAAGGAAAACCTCAGGTTTACTCTTCTGGGATTTTGATGAAACTTCACATGGTGATAGAGTTAATAGTCAAACCGAACACCGTAAAATATTATAGACTTATTTATGGGAAGTGGTTTATTTATAAAAATTATTTAAAGTCTTGAAAAATAGTGCAAAGTTTCATCAAAATCTCAAAAGAGTAAGCCTGAGGTTCTCCTTGTGAGATAAAACCATGTTTCGTCTACCTCAATTTTCCGAATACGGAACCCCATTAAATCCTATCTCCTAGATCTACCTGATTTCCTACTTCTCTGTAGGAAATGTCAAAGGCATTATTTATTATTTATTCGTTTGCTATTTGTCAACGGGTTAGTTGTACCAAGGAATGCCGTCGTTTATCTGTGGAACTATTGCAAAACTATTGCAACAAGAAAACCTGTGCGTGAGTAACACATTTGATCGATTTCTATTACACACACAATGTGATAAAGATACATAAAAAATAAATCTATCAAAATTATTATTATTTATAACATGGTATAAAAAATCATGTCTATAATATTTTTTTCAAACTACTTGTTCCAGAAGATTTAATTTCTATGATGATCAATATCTTCTTACAGATGCTGGTAATAAATTGGTCTCTTGGGTTAAAGTTTAGATTTGAGATAATACTGCAAAACGAATCCATATTAGTTAAATTGGAACAGCACCGTGTTCTATGTATACTACTTATGCATTTCCTAAGGCAACTTGTACAAGATTGATTCAGAAAGTTTGATATGACCAAGACCAATGGACTTACACCAATGGAGCCTTAAGGTGGTGTTTAAACAATAAACACATTAAACCAATAATTAAAATATAACATATAAAAATTATAATTTTAAATTTTTTTGCTAGGTTAGTATGAAGAATTCGTTTTTTTGAAATTCACCCAATCCCTAATTTTACTCAAAAAATCTCAATCGAAACTTAGTCAAAAATGTTCACTTACAGAAATCGAGATGAAAAATGATATATATTAAAATGATATGCATTAAAATTTGTATAATATTTAAAAACAATAATGTAATTAAAGTCATACTTCAAATATGACATGATCGGTTTGTCATTGTAATTAGCATTTAGAAATTAACCTTCACTAGAGAAATGAAGTAATTGCTGATTAATAAATTCTATAATATTCGTTCACACAGTGGATTATGTTAAACAATGCCTAAACAAATATTGTTTTCTCAACTTCACTCATCATGTAAATGTGTTTGAAGAACTTCAAGTAATTAAAATTAACATACATTCATTGACTGCTTGTTTTTTTTTTACTTTTCCGCTGGCAATATAATCTCATTCTTTGAACAACTGTAATATCTGTCTTGCCTATAAAATATTTTCCATTTTAATAACTTCAAAGATTTATAGAAACTGCGAATATATAGAAATAATTTTTAATCAATAAACTTAGGTTTAGTACACGGCAAAAATGTTTAATTTGTTTTGTTATTTTCAAGGAACAGGGTAAAATATTCTTCTGATCCAGACATTTTTTATCAAATGAAGATTTCTACTAGGACGTAACCTTAAAATCGAATTTGACATACGCATACAATCGAAGACGCTCACGTGACATGACGACCAATCATAATCAACCCTTATTGAAATCGCATCGCAAATTGGCACTCGATTCGAGTGTAACGCTCTTCCGTTGCATTTGCACAGATTTACTCCCTAGTCGCGCCTAAAGAAGTTTTACTTCAAAAATTGACCGAAATAATTAAAAAAAATCTTCGGGTTAGTTAACCCTTATTAAATATGCGAAAACCTGTTCGAGGATGTACTTGACAGTTTCCCAAATTTTCACGACGATGAATATATCACACACACAGACATACATCCATTTTTATTCACATATTTCATAATTTTCTATAAGTTCTAATAATGTTTTCATTTATAGTAAGTATAACCAGAATTTAATAATTTCATGCACTTCAATTGCTGTAGTTTTACAATATATAAGACATTTTATAAGATGCCGGCAATAAACTTTTAATATTACTGACACCTCGGTTCTCGGTTCTCGTATTTGTTGGACAGTTGGATGGACTTTGCAAAAGAAGGAATGCTAATAAACAGCCATTTTTTATTGCATCCGCGACAAAGTAGTCGACAACCACCTCGATTAATTCGCAATAGGAAATGAAATATAAATTATTCCAAGGTAAAGATTAAAAATAGTTAACACCGATTAGAAAATTACATAAAAAAAAACGATATTAAAATGTTAGATATATCAAGAAATTTGGTAGTTGCCCAAGGGCACTAAATAATTAATGAATTCCATGCTTTGCGTTGATGTTGAAGAAAGTGTCTTTTGGGTTGATTTTACAGTTCATAGAATATAAATTTAAGATAGTAGGCTATATTTACGACTTCATTACCATTTTACCCCTAATTCCAGTATATTATAAAACTGCATCGTCTCGTATGCAAAATGCATTTCCTGCGTTAAACTTGTTCCTAGAACGTTTACTGACTTCAGTAGACTCCCAGATCGGCTCATATTAACCGTTCATAAAAGTAGTTCTATTAATTTACTTGAACAGCTAAATACATACGCTGTTTCAGTCCATTATTTAAAGTGTAATGAAATGGTTCTCACGATAAGAGATAGTAATAAAGGTTTAAAGGATTAGCTATGCGTTATCTAATCGGTTTAGGGTTTTATTGAATTAAAAATAGGATATGTATTGCAAAACTAATTCAAAAATCTATTATATTTTTACATAGGCTACCAGTGGTCTAGTGAGAGCCAAAAACTTTGAATCAATTTCTAGATTCGATGCCCGTCTGGGTCAGTGTGATATCAAGCAATAGCAATCGATTTTCTTTATAAATTTATTTAGATGTTCATCATTCATCACATTACAGAAATTGCAAGAATAAATTTATCAAATAAGGATTGAACAAGCATTAGGGTTGCCATTTATAAAGCCAGTACAACAGCTCATAGAAACCATCAAATTCTTAAAAAAAAAATCTCAATGTCTATTAAGAACAAAATTTTATACTTTTCTTATAAAATGATGAAATTCATTAAAGGCCAGAAATATTAGATTTTTTTACTGCAACTTATTACATTCAAATTTTACTAGCTATAAAATTAAACATATATTAAAATGAATGGCGAAATGTGTTGGTAAGCGCATAACTTGACAACGCCTGGACCAATTTGGCCATTTTTTTTTAAATGTTCGTTGAAGTATAAGGATGGTTCTTACGGCAAGAAAAAATCGAATAATTGCCGGGAAAACCCTAAAAACAGTCCTTTTCTTTTTCACATACAAACGTTTTCTAACTAAAATCAATAGTAGAATCAATTTGAGCTTTATCGCTATTGAATAAAGTTCATATTAAAATACAAGCACTCACTGTATACTCCTCCTAAACTATTATTCGGACTTTGATAAATCTTTCTGAAGTTTGTTAAGGAAATTTTCTAGGGTGAATGTGATTATAAAGTACTGGGACGTATGTACAATATTGTAGAAATAAATGCAAAAAAATGCAAAAAACCACATGTCATTGTTTGCATTGAAAACAAATAAAAACTATCATCTGCCAAAAAAATCAATTTACTTATGAACCTAGACAATATTAGAATGTATATAATAAATTTATGGTTATGAATAAGAAAAATGAAATGTCTACATTATCATTGCGAAAAGCAGCTGAGATGTGCCAGAAATTAAAATAATAGAAAATACAGTACATGTATGGCAGATTAAATAATACACATATAAACATGATATGAGAAATTAATTCGCTTAAAATATGAAATTAAGTATTAATCAGGGCCGGTCCTACCTTTAATGCGATGCATGACAAAAACACGAGCGCACGCCTTAGGGGGCGCCAACACAAAATTCGGATATTAAATTTTCAATATAGATTTTTTTTTCAATATATAATTTCTTTGCATCTTTTACTAATCTTTCCACAATATTTTTAAAATTCGTAAAAATTTCACTTTATAACAACAAATGGGAAAGTAAAGATGAATACATACAATTCGGCCCTCACGATATTGATTAGAAGAAATTTAAGATGCAATTTTTATACTATAAATAATAAAAACTTTAATTTAATCCAACGAAGTATCAATGTAATGCTAAGGGTTTCGTTATGCTGTACAATTTAAAAGACTTAAATTTCCAATATAGTGTGGGAATTGAGACTCATCATTTTATTTGCATTTTGGCGTGAAGAGTAATTTAAAAAACAATAATTATTATTTTTAGGTAAACGGTGAATATTAGTATATTATATTAAAAAATTATAGACATGGGTACAGGACAACGTCTGTCGGGTCATCTAGTATAAAATATAATTTTATTTCGTCATAGACCGTCAGATGAAAGTAGCATGTACTTCCAACTGCATAAAGTTGCAACACTCATAATTTTTTTTTAAATTCCTATTCCATTATGTTAGAAATAAATTTTGATTCAAATTATTTAATAGCAAAGAGTTAAACTAATATATAAATTTTTTGCAAAAAGATTTTGTATGTTAAGTATGTTGATTCACACCAATTTTCTCTAAATGTGCGTAATAGAGAAAACCTGATATAAACTGGTGCTTATATAGTTACATCGCTTAAGAAAATGGAAACATCCTGATCGATATTCAATAATGATGTATCGAGAGTAAAAGTACTTAACATAATAATAAATTGTGATGAATTAAGAAAAAAAATTAGTGCTTTTTCCTTAAGAGGGAAATATCCATATAATAGTAAAAATTATTTTCCTTATTAGTCAAAATAATCAACTAAACGATTTTACTACTACTTCGATTTCTTCATTAATCCAAACAATTATTCAACAAGCAAGGTAAGTTCTTCTTTGAGGTCAATAAAGCAATAAAATATAATGACATATACGGTGTCTGTATAAAAATATTCCGTATTCACAAAATTTGGGCATGCCATCATTTTGGGTTGGGCCCATAAAGTCTTCTCTTTTGTGGATAATAAACAAGACATTAAGTTTTGCGAATGTAATAATGTCAAGTTGGAACTGCTGAACTGGTGAACTTTTGTTCCTGGAATTGGAAGAAGATTTAACATTGGGATAAAGGAATTTTGTGCTGGAACAATTTTTGTTTCAGAAACCTTTCTTCTCTTGTAAGATACAGAACAAAAATTGTTCCAACACAAAATTCATTTATCCCAATGTTAAAGCTTCTTCCAAATCCAGGAACAAAAGTTTACCAGATCAGAAGTTTCAACTTGACATTATTAAAAACTAGTTGTAAGTGGTTACTCGACTTCAGTGTGTGAATAAAATCTCTAGCTATTTTTGAGCAACCTTATACATATCTATAATATTAATTTCACAAGATTCGGTTCCTAATTTTTGATTTTTCTTCACCATTTTTTGCACCTTAGCAAATAAGTAAAAAAAACATCACAAAAGCAAAAAGACAATAAAAGAAATGTAAAATAAAATATAAACTTGTTACAAGTTGACATGTTCGCAGACACAACATAATTAATGTGATCGTAAATAAATCGTCCTTAGATGGTCCCAAAGATCAGATCGAAATTACTGATAAAGCATCACATATTCATAAATATGCATATATATACATATATATGTTCATAGAGGAGACTGGGGTAATAAAAATTACCGACCAAAATAATTTGATGGTAGTTGAAATGTGATTGTTGAAATTTGAATTTAATCATACTGTTGCTCCATGCAAAAAAGTAGTGAACTAATTTGGACATGAAAACATGAAAGTGAGTTTAGGGCCCATTAATCACGTGAAAGTTTTTAGAGAGAGAGGGAGTTTGATAAAAAATCATGAAATATCATGTAGGAGAGGGAGGAGTTTAGTAAAGTATCACGTGATTTATTTTTATCTGTTTTTTTTTTTAATCCAAACATTTTCAAAAAAAAAACAAATTTTACCATTTTTCCTCATAACTAAAAATACACGTGATGTTTGGTGGGGGGGGAGTATTTTTCAATATCACCACATATCACCAAAGGGGATGGGGGTCCAAAAATCCTTAAAAAATCGATCACCTGATTAATAGACGCCCCTTATGATTAATATGCTTTTTCAAAATTTATAATAAAAATGTATTTGGTATTGGTTAATGGTTATTACCATATTTTTGAAAAAAATATGGGCTAATTAGTTTATTCCTATAAATTTGTTTTTTTTTTCAATTTTTTTGCTCAATTATACCTATTTCTTTGCCACTGGCTAGAAATTCGTTTAATGGTGCTATGTAAGATCTTATTATGAATAGGTAACTAGTAGTGTATGGCATCGTGCCTTAAGACGAATTGCTAGAACTTTCCGTACCGTAATGAAATATTCGAGAAATTTGAAATGTTTTCAAATAGATTATTAGAAATACTGTAACCTATATTATTTATATTTTATGGACAAAATATAAGAGCTTTTGACGTTTATATAAGTTTGCATAAAAAAAGAGCTTAATGAAGAGAAGTTAGAATGAAGGATCTTATCTCATATTTGTAAGAATTATGTAAACGGAATTGCAAAGTTAAAATTATTTATTTGAAGTATATAAATGAGCTTTAAAATTTCAGCTAGAATTAAAATTAAAATCTAAATTATTTTCGATGTTAAAAAATTGCTTTTTAGAAATAAAAAAAAAAATGTAATTTTTAAATTAATTTTTTTTTTGCTTTTTTAAAAAACAATGGGTTTTTACAAGCAATAGGTTTTTTGAATCATCCAAAAAGGATGCTTAGTTCTCTCAAAACGTGTGGACCTGCCTTTGCTAAGAACTATCCATCACTTCTTTCCATCATTACAAATTAAATGCTTTTTGAATTATTCAAATCGGATGCTTGGTTCTTTCAAAAACTCTATTTCTACGCTCTGCACTCTTTGCTCCGTACCTCCAAATCGGTCGGACCTGTCTTTGCTAAAAACTAATCAGCACATCTCCCTATCAATAGGAATCGACTGTTTTTTGAATATTTCAAATCGGTTAATCCGTGCGCCCGAAGTTGTGGACAAAAAATTGTATCCAAACATACATACACACATCCATTTTTTCTAAGGTATGCCAAAATGTTCAGAAACCTCTGAAACGTAATTATATAAAAAAATTGCATTTTTTTGGACGATTACTATAACTTACCCTACGGGAAGTTAAATAAAATCACACAAATATCATTTAGTTAGAATTTTTGAAAAAATATTTAGAGTCTCTTAATCCGCGATGGACTCGATGACTCCTTGTATTTTCTTACGACTACAAAATTAGAACAAAAATCAACATTGAAACTAAAATTAGCTCCGCTCTCCTTTATACATATGTGCATTCGTTGAAAATATAATATATGTATATATATAAATATACATATATGTATATATATAAGTTCTGGTATATGTCAATGTATGAATATTGGTTGGTACTTCATACATATTCATGTGGCCCATTGTGTTTGTATACAAACGGCTGTAAGTGATCTATCAAAAGTTTAATGACATTTTAGATTTATTTTTATTGTTGTCAGAGGATGCAGTTGAATGCGTTATCATCGCGTTGAAATAACTTCGGAGGCAAACGATCACTCTTTGCTAACATAAGACGATAGAAAAATATTATTCAGAATACCAAATTAGGAGCCGATTCTCCGACGAAATAGATCAATGGATAAGATCAAAGATCGATTATAGCAAGGCTATGTTACGGAGCGCTTTTCATATAAAATTATGAAAGCTAAAAACCTTAGAATTATTTTAAAAAAAAGTCATCTCAATATCTATTTTTTTGACGAAGTTATAGATATATCTCTATATGTATGATCCTCTGAAACC
Source organism: Ctenocephalides felis (assembly GCF_003426905.1). Taxonomy (NCBI): domain Eukaryota; kingdom Metazoa; phylum Arthropoda; class Insecta; order Siphonaptera; family Pulicidae; genus Ctenocephalides; species Ctenocephalides felis. The sequence continues at coordinate 69,152,842 of NW_020539725.1, forward strand.
GTTTTTTTCATCGCTCCGCGAGCTATTGTATGCCAGCTGCCCTCTTTTTCATTATAATACCTCATGCACTTGACCTTTTTAATGATGACCATCTTTAAACACCATGGTGTATTTAGTACATTAAATTAAATGGTGTATTTAGTACATTATATTAAAAACTTTAAATACGTTTTTCTCAAAATGACTTTTCAATGCGGTGCCACGAATTAAAAAAAAACTACAAGTCGGATTTTGCTTGCATTTTTTTAAATTTTGTTCACCACTGCAATACCTAGTCCCCCTACCTCAAACAACTTGATAACATAACGCGAAAAATTTTTGCGAAGCTTTTCGCCCTAATAACAAGGCCTTTTTTAACACTTTTTTTTAAGATAGCTGCCATTTTTTTCCTTCTTGCTTAATTTCTTTCATTTTGGTAGGGGGACTGGATTAAAACTACTTCTTCAACGTAGTTTCTTTTTTTTTGTTTCGGGCGATGCGCAACGGATTTATCTGTGGCACCGCAAAAGAAATCGATTTTGCAAGGTCGAGTTTGGCGCCCCTTAGTTAAAAAATGACGGCGAAAAAGAAAAAGAAGATAATTTGGTAATATTCTATGATTTTGTAATTTTTGTTTTAAAAAACCGCATGTCTATACGATAAATACATTTCGAGAAAAACAAAAACAAATACCTTGCATTTTTTGTAAAAAAAAAAAACGATCAACCCCCTTAAGGATAAACTCGTACATCGTGAACGATGAATATGATTTGTGACAATCTCGTAATTTTAAAAGACACCCTTGACTGGTTGACCATTCTCTATATGGTGAGATTATTATTAGGTATTTCTAGTAGTGAGATGTACAATGTCAGATGGAAATTGGTATTAGTACTGCGTGATATCAAGCTGCCCGAGACAGGAATAGAAACTGGAATCTGCGTTTGCTATACGACGTAATAATAGACAATCCACTAACAGAGGCTCCTCTAAACAACAAAATCTTCGTTGCCTTATTAGTATCCTTACGTCACCATCAATTCTCCCCATAACCTCAATTCATAATCGTTCAGTTTCATTATTAATCTCTTCTTAAAGATGATACATCATCATCATCATCATCGTCGTCGTCATGAATAATAAATAAATTGTGTTTAATTATATTGCACAGAGTCCTTGAATGGATCGATTTTTCATTGTTATTGTTGTACTCGTACTCGAGTTGTCGTCATTACTGGCTGCACCCACTTATATATTATATTTACTTCTTAACAGTTCGGATGAATCGGCGAAGGTTCTATTCTTCTATTATTAGAACTATCATTATAGGCTTATTGATCTCAATTGATCGAACAAAACGATGAGGTCGGTTGTGCAAAAGCAAATGAAGTGCCTCTTATGTCAGATCTTGGGAAGAAGTCTTTCTTAACTAACAATAAGTTTATATAGTATATAATCATTATAGATATATATAGATGATTGAAGGGTTTGATTAATCAATCCTTTATCTTACCAAAACGCCACAATTTTAAGGAATATTTTTCTAAGATTCAAATTGTTGGCACCAATCATTTGATTGTTATTTTTCATTCGAGTTTGTACAAAAACCAACATTTTAAAAACCCGGTTATTTTTCCGGTACCGGTTTTTAACCGGTTTCGAGTTTTTGTAAAACCGGTATTTTTCACTAATTCCATAATTTTCTTTTTAAAACCGCACTTTATATTTGACCTTCACCATACAATTAAAGATCTTCTAATAATATAGTAATGTAAATAATGATGAACTATGTGCAAGTGGCATTTTGTCTTACGACTAGTTGCAAAAATTTCCTGACATGTGCAAATTAGCAAGTTTTCAAAGTGTGACGATAAAATTTTAAAACTTTGACACGGTTCATAATTGCCGCCTTTAATGATTTTTCAGAATTAAAATACTTTTCTTATGACTTTAAACTTTTTTGGTATTTGTTAAATATTTCTACAATTAATCACTTAGAAACGGTCAGGTCGATTTTTTTCCAAAAATTAATTCCAATGATTACCAAGGATGATTTCCAAGGATTACCAACTGATATTATTTAAAGTTTTTGAATATTTTAAAATCAGTTTACGATTTTTGGCGAAAACGTTGGTTCAAAATTTTGCATTTATCAGCCAATTATAATTATAAAAATGAAATTAATGCCTAAGAAACTTAAAATAAATTTAAATAAAAACCTTTGCATTCGACTGACTCTGCACAAAACTCTTGTGTGTTAAAAGGTCTTCAAAATAAAATTCATTCTTAAAAAACAAAATAAATAAATTCCTGAATTTCATTCGGTCCTGCACAAAAATAATGATCCTTAATCTATCATAAACTGATCATAGTTTTTAAAATTTGTTCATTGAAGTCCTGGTCTTCACATTCTTATATTTCCAAAAAGCTGTGAATAAAATATTTATCTAATTTTTATCATAAACTTTTTGTCAAATAAAATTATAAAATAAAATCGAATTCTGAAGAAATAAAATTTAAACTAGTGGGGTGCATGGCATCGTGCCTTAAGAACAAACTTCCCGTACCGTAATTAAAAATCTTGGTACGGAACCCAAAAAAATTTTTACAAAAAGTGTACAAATTATTAAAAACTCTATAAACCAGCTGATAATTTTATGTACATATGTCCAATAAACATTTTTGACCGCCAAATGGCATTTTTTTACTTATTTTTATTGAGAGACCATAACCGCTGGACCTGCCTTCCCAAAAATCTAACCAGTTCATCTTGTCAATACAAGTAAAATGTTTTTTGAATTATTAAAATCGGCCACTCCGCTCTCTTAAAAACTGAGTTACCGTTTGTGGCGCTTTTTGCCCCATATCTCCGAAACGGCTGGACCTGCCTTTGCTAAAAACTAATCAGCACATCCCCTATCAATAGGAATCGAATGTTTTTTGAACCATTCAAATCGGTTAATCCGTGCGCCCGAAATCGTCATTCGGAGGTATGCCAAAATCCGTGCGCCCGAATTCATTTTTTCGGAGGTATGCTAAAATGTTCAGAAACCTTCACAACGTGAAGAAATGTAAAAAATTTCAATTTCGATTTTTGGACGATAACAATAACTTACCCTATGGGAAGTTAATAAATGCTAAAGAAATAAAATTTAAATAGAAGTCCTAGCATTCAAATGCAAAAATCTAAAATTTATAGGAAAATATGGTGCAAGCAATTTTAATATATCCTGAATGATTCAAAGAATGAAGTTTTCTTATTTTTTTTAAATTTAAGTTCAATTTCAAGAAACAAAAGGTTATCAAAATCATGTCCTTTGCATCCTACCTTGCGCAGAAATAATATTGCTGAAATCGATTTTACAAAAATCTAAATTGCACAAAATTTGCATAAACGTGTTTGCATAAAACCCTAAATTTTCAATAATAAAATTAAGCTAAAATTATTAATTTACAACTACAATTATTAATTTACTACAATAATTAATTTCCACCTTGGAGCCTGCACATCGAGGCCTCTTAAACAATACCATCTTTTATCACCGAACAATCATCTTTAATCTTTTCAATCCGGCCCTGATCTTAACTAACAAATCTAATACAATATATCATTTTGATATACATTTATAGTAATATAAATTAAGCGCATTACAAATTTGACAAGGTAAGGTCAGCGACCTACTGCTCGTTGAACCTTTTTCCAGTTTCATTTTTTTTTCACATTATTTTCTACTACAACCGTAGCAATACCTTCAAGTTCAATGACAGAAAAAAGAATCAACACAATAATAAGGAACTAGCTGAGAGTGGCATTTTGCCTTAAGGTAATAATTGACTTAGTTAACCGAAATTAGGAGTTACATATTTAGATAAAATTTTCAACTATCGAAAATATAATTTTTCTTTCACTTACATTGCGATTTCGAATTTTATACATTTTTTACATTTGCGATAGAATTTTCTCAAACACATTTATAATACCTGTAGTTATTACATTAATTATATTGCACAGGCACGTGCTTGTATGTCCTAAAATTGTAGCTTATTATTTTACATTTTAATGAATTGATAATGTTTGACTCATCACATCACAAGAGCAACTTTTGACACAAATTTTGACTATAATATTTTTTCAAACTTTGATGAATTTTCAAAATTAATCTACTTGCTGTAGAGCCGTAAAATTTCAGTATGTTCTATAAGACCATGATATATATCGCCAAAAAAATTCTAACTAGTGGTGTATGGCATCGTGCCTTAAGGCAAATTGCTGGAACTTCCCGTACCAAAAATCATTTCTTTTAAAGAAGATTAAATTTTTTTTAACTTTGAAAAAATTAGATTTTTGAGAAATTTTACATTTTTGAAAAAAATTGACTTTTTGGAAAAAAAACTTGTGAAAAATCTTGTTATTTTCTACTTTGTAATATTTTTAACTTTTTTTCAAACCAATCGCACTGCTTTAGCTGCATAGAGATGAAATTTCGAAGCGCATAAACGCCACGTCGCCGTCCAATTGAAATAAAATTGATACACATTATTAAAATCTTTATAAAATACCTGATAATTTGATGTGCATATGTCTAATGATCATTTTTGACCTCAAAATGGCATTTTTTACTTTTTTTTACTAGATCTCCGAAACCGCTGGGCATGCCTTTCCAAAAATTTAATCAGTTCTTCATCTTATCAATACAAGTAAAATGTTTTTTGAATTATTAAAATCGGAGGCTCCGTTCTCCTAAAAACTGAGTTACCGTTTTTGGCATTCTTTGCTCCGTATCTCCGAAACGGCTGGACCTGCCTTTGCCAAAAACTAATCAACACGTCTCCTTATCAATTCGAATCGAATATTTTTTGAAATACTCAAATCGGTTGATCCGTGTTTCCAAAATCGTCGACGAAAATTTGTATCCGCACACGCACACACACGCCCCCCCATCAAAATTCATGGGTGGGCTCAAGCCCACGCAGCCCACGCGGTTCCGACGCCACTGTATATATATATATATATATATATATATATAAAATTTTCATTTTCGATTTTTTTGCAATTGCCATAACTTACCCTACGGAAAGTCAAAAATCGTCGAAAAATTTTTTTCAACTGTTAATTACAAAAAAACGGCCCGGCCGATCTTTACCAAAAACTAATCAGTATCATTCCCAACCAAAATATTTTGAACAATTTTTGATTTTTTAAAATCGATTCGGTAGTATGAGCCTAAATGTGGACGAAAAGTTTAACACTTTTTTCAAAATTACAAAGAAACGGCTCGGCCGATGGTCGGATAAAACTGAGAAACGATAATCCTCATCGAGATACATCGAATGGCTTTTAAATTTCTGAAATCGGTTCAGGCGTTTTTGAGCAAACGTCGATGAAAGTTCTAATTTTGACAAATGCCAAAAAAAGGATACTAATTTTTGCAAACTTTGACGAATTTTTAAAATTAAACGAGTTGTCGTAAGGCCGTAATATTTCAGTATGATCTCATCCCATGGTATCTACCGTCAAAAAAAATCATAAAAATCGTCGAAAAACATTTTTTTTACACTTTATTACAAGAAAACGGCCCGGCCGATCTTTACCGAAAACTAATCAGCACGATTTCCAATCAAAATCTTTCGAACAGTTTTTGAGTTTTCAAAATCGATTCAGAATTGCGGGCTAAAACGTGGACGAAAAATTTATCACTTTTTTGCAATTTACAAAGAAACGGCTTGGCTGATCGCAGCACAAAATTTCCAAACGCTAGTCCTTATGGAGTTGCATCGAATGGCTTTTAAAATTTTGAAATCGGTACAGCCGTTTTTGAGAAAATCTGACCAAAATCGGCTCACGCACACACATACTTTTTCCAAATTTCGTCTCATTCGATTCAGAATGACTTGAAACGACAAGAAAACATAAAATAAGCAAAGCGGATTTTTTTATGAAAACAAACTTCTCCTTCGGGAATTAAAAAATACATACAAAATTTATTAATGGGCAAACGACTGTAATCATAAATGGCTAGACGTGTGTATTATTGTCAATAACATTTGCACGTGTTAAAAAAACGATAAACATAATTTGTAATTGCTAAGATATATGAATAATTATAAATAAAACTTGTACAACAATATATGTTGAAACAATTGTCCATTACTAAATCCTACATCTAAAGGATTTTTAGTGACGTCTACCATTTTACACAACACAAGAGCTTCGACAAATGTGTCGATCCTTCAACCGTGGATTATACGCAAATATTAAAAGAATGTTTTGTATATTTTATTATACTACTATCAATTATTACTTACATCATCTGAATTTCATAATTTCCTGCACAATCACTTCACTTTAATCACTGATTTTCAGGTTATTTTGTTTTGTTAGTCCTGTTTTGCACGAGAGAACAGATGTACTATTGACATGATACCGAACCAACACAGACGCACATGATAAAAGAGATAACCTGTTCTTGTGGTTGAGAGATTGGCTAAAAGATGGCGCTGGTTAAAATTTTCAAAAATTTAATTTGAAGTTTTAAATTTACGAAATTTTGTTAAACTAAAATTAGAATTAGGTGAAAATATTATTATTAGGTGTAAGTGGTGGTTTTGCCTGCAGGCAAGTTGCAAGAATTTTCCGGAACGTACTATCAACCTAAGAATAGGCCTACGAAATCACCAATAATAATAATAATTACTAATAATACATTACTATTATACAATAGTAATAATTACCAATCATACATTACATATAAAATAAATATAGAAAATAAACAATATTAACTGAACATGTTTTGTTTTTAATTTTAAAACTGAAAATTTGTGTGATTTGAGTTATGAGCAGATAAAACGCTACGAAAAGTCACGTGACACATAAGGAGTCTATGGAGAGGTTTTCAAGAATAGTTAAACAGTAAGGACACAAATTTGGAAAATAAAACCTATCAAATAGTACATGAAACACAATAATCAAAGATTTGGAGAATTATTTATGTTTTTGAAAAAATTAATAATATTATGATAAGAGTCATGTATTAGAAGAGCAGAATTTCGTTTATTAACGCAAAGGGGTTTTAAAGAAATAAATACAAACTCAGCAAATTTTCTGAAAAGTTGAAATTCAGCAATGTAGGTCGAATGTTTAACGGATTATTTTGATAATAAAATTTTTGTTTTTGAAGAAAAATAATGTATACAATATTTTAAACATGTAATTGTATAAATTAATTTCAATCATTTAATAAATTTCTATTAACTTTATGTTCTAATAATGATTTTTTTTAAGTGTGGACGTCAACAGTAATCAGCAACTTCACAACAAAATATTGACGATAATAAAATTGATAATAAAATTTTCGCATTTGGTAAAAAATAATTAATACAATATAATATCTGTAATTGTATAAATTAAATTTAATTATTTAACAAGTTCTGATAATGATTTTTTTTTAAGTGTGGACGTCAACAGTAATCAGCAACTACACATCAAAATATTAACGATAATAAAACTGATAATAAAATTTTCGCTTTTGATAAAATATAATTTAATACAATATATGTAATTGTATAAACTAAATTAATTCATGTAACAAATTTTATTCAACTTCTTGTTTTAAAAATGATTTTTTTCAAAACGATAATTAGCAACTACACAACAAAATATTAACGACAATAAAATTGATAATAAAATTTTCGCTTTCGATGAAAAATAATTAACACAATATAATATCTGTAATTGTATAAATTAATTCATTTAACAAATTTTATTCAACTTCTTGTTCTAATAATGAATTTTTTTTAAGTATGGACGTTAACGTTAATCAGCAACTACACAACAAAATATTAACGGCGCGGTTTTTAAACACAAGGTTCATTATTCCAAATTTTGATTAATTTTTATAATTCAACCACCAGCCGTAGGCCTATAATAATTTATCTATCCGTAGGGTAAGTTATAATAATCGTCCAAAACTCGAAAATAATATTTTTTTGCATATTATATAACATTTTGCAAAATCTTGGAAAAAATGGATGTATGTGTACGTGTGTGTGTGGATACAATTTTTCGTCCAGTTTTTGTGGTCAAAAATCAGATATAGTCAAATAAGAGAAAAGGTCAATAGTCACAACATAAAGTTAGCAAACAGGATTCTCTGGCAAACACCTACCTTCGGAAAGCCGACTGCCAATTTTTGTCAAGCTTTATTCTAAAATTATTACATCTTCAATCAAAGATGTTGTCGAAAAAGAATACTGCTTTAATTGTGTTTCCCACAATAAAGTCTTCTAAATTTTTATCTCACTGTTTAATTACGTCTCTGTTTGGTCTTCGATTTGCTAAAGGATACACATCAGCACCAATAAACACTTTTCACATCATGGATATTAATTATTATGAAGAGATTTCATTTAAAAACAACTCTTGTATCTATATGAAACCCTCAGTGTATGCTCATCCACCTAAATTTAAGTATTGTTTTATATTAATTATATTACATTTATTTTTTTCACCAAATTATGTGCTAAATTAAAATCCACCCTGCGCAAGGATCTGCAGATAAAAACAATAAATAAGCTCATACAAAAACAAAGCAAACTAGCTGTAAGTGGAATTCTGTCTTGAGGCAATTATGGCATCGTGCCTTAAGGCAAATTGCTGAAACTTCCCGCACCGTAACGAAATGTTCGAGGAATACTGAATGTTTTCAAATAGATTATTATAAATATTGTAACATTGTGTAATATTTATAAGAATTATATAAACCGAATTGCAGAGTTAAAATTAAAATCTTAAATATTTTCGATATACAAAATACTAAAAAAAAAAAAAAAAAAAAAAAAAAAAAAAAAAAAAAAAAAAAATTGAACAAAATTTTTTTTTTCAAAATCAATTATTTTGTTAAGACAAGCAGAAAGTTCTTTGAATCATTTAAATCGGACGCTTAGTTCTCTCAAAAACTGCCATTTTTTACATATTTAGCTCCGTATCTTCGAAATGGCTGGGCCTGCCTTTGCCAAAAACTAATAAACACTTCTCCCAATCATTACTAATTGAATGTTTTTTAGATCATTCAAATCGGATACTCCGTTCGCTCAAAAATTCGATTTCTATTTTCTGCACTCTTTGCTCCGTATCTCCGAAACGGCTGGACCTGCCTTTGCCAAAACTAATCAGCTCTTTTCCCAATCAATAGGAATCGAATGTTTTTTGAACCATTCAAATCGGTTGATCCGTGCGCCCTAAAACGTGACTGGAAATTTGTATCCACACTACATACACACACACACACACACACACACACACACACACACATCCATTTTTTCTGAGGTATGCCAAAACGTTCAGAAACCTTCAAAACGTCGAGAAATGTAAAAATTTTCAATTCCGATTTTCGGCCCATTACAATAACTTACCCTACGGGAAGTTAAAAATATAATAAAAAGCTGCTAGATTATCTGAATAATAACATACACTAGTTAAACCAAGAGGTATCGATTCAAACACAAAATATGGCAATCTCATTAGAAGTACAAGCACTGAAAAAAAATCAATAAAGGTATCTAGTTGGAAAATCTTCCTCAAAGTTATAAAAACCAGCTCATAGTATATATAAAAAAAAAATTATATTCTGATAAAATGTATGATAAAACAAATAAACTTTCTTCTCCACATGCATTCTTAGAACATTTCAAAATTAGTATTTAAATTTTCATGTAATTCTTATTGAAAAGGCTGTTTTAAAAAATGTACGTTATATATTTTATAATCTTAAAATACAAATACTTATATTTTACTTGTGTAGGTACAAAAACAGTCACATGTAGAAAAGACACATTTCAATTCCCAGACGACAGATGAAAATCCTGCAATACTTTTTACAATATAATAATTTTTTTGTTTACAATTTTGATTTTAGCTTTGCCATCAGCTTTTCCAGTTTCATAGCCTTTTGAAGATCTCCGGAGATCTTCAGCTTGCCCATCATGTAGGCGACTGCTGGTTTAAGTTGACCTAAAAGAGGGAAAAAAATTAGAACTAGTGGTGTATGGCATCGTGCCTTAAGGCATATTGCTGGAACTTCCCGTACCAAAAATTATTTTTTTTTTTAAAAAGATTAACATTTTTGAAAAAAATTTACTCTGAAAAAATTAGATTTTTGAGAAACTATAAACTTTTGACAAAAATTTACTTTTCTTAAAAAAAAAGACTTTGAAGAAAAATTTATTTTGAAATATTTTAGAAATTCTGAACTTTCTTCAAAGTAATCGTACTGCTTTAACTGCATGGATACGAAATATGGAAGCGCGTAAGCGCCGCGTCGCCGTCTAACGAAAAAATATTGGTACGGAACGCTTAGGAATGTAAACAAAATTCATACTTATTGTTAAAATCTCTATAAAATATCTGATAATTTGATGTACATATGTCTAATAATCATTTTTGACCGCCAAATGGCATTTTTTTTTTTACTTTTTTTTACTAGATCTCCGAAATGGCTAGACCTGCCTCCATGAAAATAAAGTTCTTCATCTTGTTAATACAAGTAAAATATTTTTTGAATTATTTAAATCGGACGCTCCGTTCTCTTAAAAACTGAGTTACCGTTTTTGGCACTTTTTGCCCCATATCTTCGGAACGGCTAGACCTGCCTTCGCCAAAAACTAATTAGCAAGTCTCCTTATCAATACGAATAGAATGTTTTTTGAATTATTCAAATCACTTCATCCGTGTTCCCGAAATCGTCGACGAAAATTTGTATCACACATACACGCACATACACACACACACATACACATACATCCATTTTTTCTTAGGTATGCCAAAATATTCAGAAGGTTTTGAAACGTATAGATATATAAAAATTTTCATTTTCGATTTTTTTGCGATTACTATAACTTGCCCTGCGGGAAGTTTATATTAAACTTTTGAATGGCTAAAATTTCTAAAATCGGTCTAGCCGTTTTTGAGAAATCGTCGATGTAAGGTCAAAATTCAATTCACATTTTTACAAATTTGGTCTCAAATGATTCAGAAAGACTTGAAACGTCGAGAAAACAAAATTAGCAAATCAGACTTTCTGGCAAAAGTTAAAACTTCGGGAAGTTTTAATAATAGTGATTAATTTATTTACCTCCAAACATTTTCAAGAAATTATCAGTGTCCATTGTAAGAACAGCATCAGCCTTTTGTTTAGTCGGTGGTCCTCTACCGACTGAACCAGCTCCTTCTTTCAAATTCAAATGCCATGTGCTCTTCTCAGAACCTAAAACATTTTATAAAAATATACCTTGAAGTAAATGAAGATAGCATATAAAATTTTATTACCCACCGGTTACTTCAAATTGATAAATAGCATTCGTGCTCTGAACAATTTCCGGACCCAAATTGGCATTAATAACTTGGAACAAATGACCAATTTTACCAGAAAAATCAACACTGCCACTCGATGACCCTCCAGAACTTCCAACTGGCGTCACTACTGTCTAGAAGAAAAAAAAACATAACATAAATTATCATTCAAAATTAATATTTTAGTTAATTTTTATATTAATACCTGATTAAAAAGAAGGGTATGGGCATCTAAGGTGTTGGAATTTTTAGGGACAGAGGAAACGCGGTTGAAACATTTTTCAATAATACTTTTCTTATTTCTCAGTACAATATTTTCCATTTGTGTAGGATAATTGTCCAGAACTTCCTTGTTCGTGCAGTTTTCAAACTGCAATTTATTCCATTCGGTTTTATCAAGAAGGTACTTGTTGGTGATTTCTTTTAAATCTTTGCTAACGTTTTTCAGTTTTTCGTTTGTATCGTCCTTCAGCATTTTTTCTGTATTTTCAGAAGACCACAAAACAATATCATCATCTGTTATGTTCTTTTTAACATAACCGTTGTCCTCAAAATTTTTGTTTGTGTATTTATATGTAAAAATATTTTTGGACGGTACAAGATCGTCGTTTTTGGAATCTCTGGTGCACAGAACGTCGCCAAAGTTACACTTTTCCGATTTGTTATTTAATATTTCACAAGTGTCCTCAGTCACCAATTTTTTATCTTGCGGAGGTAAATTTTTAGAAGGCTCAATATCAACAGTCTTGTTAATGAATTTTTTTAACGTGTTTGTTAATACTGATTCATTCTTCTTCTGTCGTCCAGAATTTTGGAATACCAAACTCGCAAGAGCACTCATAATTTCACTATTAAAAAACATCGGAATAATAGATTTAACACATTGTGTATCATCAGTCTCGTATGAAACCATATCCAAATATTGATACTCGGTATATTCACTATTCCAAACATCATCGACTTCTTCATATTCCGTGGTGTAATAATCAGGAGACCCAAATAACGCATTCAAATCGAAATAAATAAAATTTCCTAAACCGAATTTGAACAGATCATATTTTGGCAAAATACTTTCGACCGTACACGGTTCTTTATCTTTTGTAACAATTTTCTCGATAGTTTTCATCACGTCTTCGGATTTATTGATTGGATTAACAATATCGATTTGTTGTCTTGTGATTTTATCGTCATCGTAAATATTTGATGAATTTGGTAACACATCTTTCTGCTTAAGCAACTTTCAGGATTAATGGACATAGGAATTTAGGATTGGATTAGATTTAGGTTGATTTATACTTACATTGGCGTTTGTTCCCAGGAAGAAATCTGGCATGAGTTTATCACTGTTTTCTGAAAATTAAATATTAAAACTTGCTTTTTATAGTGCGAAAAAAATTGTCATAAACGAATTATATGAACCTGGTTTAATTGCATAATGTTTAAAATCTGTTACACCAGCCTCTGCTAAAACTTCATCATCGATAAGGAATTTACCAGTAGTCTTCAATGGTGTTCTGTGAAAAAAATTATTACAAAATTTTCAACAGTTATCAAAATAACCAAACAACGCGAGTCTATATCAAATTTCATCAAATCGCTTTTAAATTATTAAAATCGGAACAGCCGTTTTGGATATTTTCGAATTTCTTTGCTCCCAGGGACTCAAATGCTTCCAAATTAATAAAAAAAATCTCTGAAAGTTTTAGCTGTTAATATTAACTTTTAGATAGTTCGCACTTCAACCACAGTTTTTTATAGAAATGATGGAAATAAATAATACCATGGGTAAAATCCCATTTGTTTTTTTTTAGAATTTTATAACTTAGTGAATCAAAATTTTGGGAATAACATTGTATTTGCTTTTTTTAATCATAAATAAAAAAATTACAACAAACATTTGATATATTTTATAAAATAAAAATTTACTTAGGAAGAAATAAACAAGAAATATTTCAAAAATTACTCAAAATATATTATATTATGATGAAAAAATCGTAATTTGTTGAAAATTTTCTAAAAAAAAAACATGGTTCTGAATTTCAATTGATATTTGTTCACTTATTTATATTTTTATTATTCAGTTTCCCACCTAATCCACTTATTAATCAGTTATTTCAGAAATTATATATATGATTATGTGTTAATAGAAATATGAGTAGTTGGAGGCAAAACTTTCAAAAAAAAATTTAACAATTTGGAAACATTTAAACCCCTGGGGGGTTAACTTCAATAGAAATTCGAAAATACCGATATTAAGGATCATACTAAATTACATACACACGTAATTTTTCTCTAAATATGCAAGGAAAGTCCTCATAGACTAGCATTACGTAGAAAGAAAGAGCAAACGGCACTTATTAAGAGAAAAGTATATTTAAAAGAGAAAATCAAAGTATTCTAGATCCTCCCCCTATGAAGTAATGTTAACGTCGGTCGCTGTAGGACAAAGAGCAAAAGAAAAGCTAAAGTTTTAGTCGGTAATATACCCAGGCAGTATTTAGACCGACCTACCCAGAGAAAAGACCTAGTTTGATATTCGTAAATGCATTTTCTTTGCTATACAAAAAAAAACATTCTTTTCCTAAATTTGGTGTCGCGCGATTAAGAACGAGAAAACATAAAATAAGCAAGACAAATTATCTTCTTCTTCAGAAGTTTTTTATTTTAATTTTACCATAAATTGATATATTTTTTATTGACCGAACATAAAGCAATAATTTTTAGTCGATTTTTTCGATTTTTTGGACCTCTCTCCCCTTGGTGATATTTAAAATTACCCACCCCCATCAAACATCACGTGTATTTTTAGTTACGTAAAATTTTTCGAATTTACAGAAAAGTCTTTTTTTTTTTGAAAATTTAGGTAAAAAATAAATACACGTGATATCTTACTAGACCGTCCCGCCCCCACGTGATTTTTCGAGATTTTTTTGACAATTTTAATAGATTTCTAATATCAAAATTTTTATCAATGAATGTACCATCAAGAAATACTAAATATTTTATAAACTAAATTTTTTTTAATTCAATTCGACTTACTGGCTAAGGACCACATATGCAGCATCAGCCATAATTTCAGGAACACGAGACACTTCAGCAGCACTGTCCCCTGCCAACATCTCCATTGCAGCTGTATAAATAGCTAAAAAAAAAACAAATAAAGCAACCACAGTTTTAATTATTATTTGAATCCGTTGGAAATAATTCTTACCTGTTCGTGGCCAAAGTGCATTTACAGAAATATTTTTGTTTTGATATTCTCTAGCCATACCTAAAACGCACATACTCATTCCATATTTAGCCATTGTGTATGCAACATGGTCTCTGAACCTGAAAATAATTGAAAAGTTAAATATATAACATTCTTTTACCACTGTGAAGTCATTTTGATACAAAACAAAAAATTAAACGACAAAAATGAATTAAGATTTCTGTAGGAAAGCATAAAAATCACATGGATAACTTTAAAATTACGAAATTACTACTTTGAAAAAAAAAGTGAGGCACAGTGAACAATTAAAAAGGAAAAATTATGCAAATTTAAACAAATATATAAAGAAAACAAATTCCATAAAATTATAAAAAATAAAATTAAAATTAACAACAGTCTTTTAAAGAAAAAACTACATTCTTTTTCCACTAGTTATATTAAATGATATAAAAATTAATTCAAACCATGGTTTCAAAGTATAATTTATTTTTGGATTACTTACCAATCAGGATCCATATTCAACGGTGGAGAAATATTTAAAATGTGTCCATGCGAGCTCTTTTGTATATGTGGCAGGCATTCCTTTGATCTGATAAAACAATAATCAAAATGAATAAATCATGGCAGATTATAATAATGAGTATTTAAAAAAATAATACATACACTAAAAATGTTCCTCTAGTATTAATCTGATGCATGAGATCAAACTTTTTCATATCTGTATTTTCTGTGGGCGTTAGAGAGATTGCACTGGCATTATTTACTAATATATCTATTCCCCCAAACTTAAAAAAAAAAAAATAAGAATAATTTTAATAAATAATTGATAAAAATTTTGAGATTTAGAATGAGTACCTTATTTACAGCTTGTGCGACGGCATCTTTAACTTGCTCTTCATTTCTGATGTCGACTATGCAAGGCAATGCTTTTCCTCCGGCCTTTTCAACTAGAAAAAATAAACAATATATATATATATATATACATATATATATATATATATATATATATATATGTAATATTTTTGCAGCCAAATCGTCGATTTAAAAAAAAAATTAAATAACAAAATTATTTTTTCCATTAAACGTTTTGACACTTGATGTGTGTCATCATTCAGTAATCAGTAATCAGTAAAAAACATATAACAAATACAAAGTTGATGATAAATATAAATATATAAAAAAAGGAGGGAATTATACATACCAAACCAGGAAAAACAAGAGAAAAAATTAATTATGATGTAAAATTGATTGAACACTAAATTTGTGTAAAATAATATTTTACATAATAGTAAATTGATAATAGTATATATTAATATACTATTATATTAACAACCGAGAAAGTGAAGGAGCACATATTGCCCTCCTATATTTTATGTTATTAATAGCGGTGCATTATGGACACTGATCAAGGTTACAAAGCAAGTGTATATATATATATATATATATATACATATATATATATATATATATATATATATATACTAGCTGGCTCAAAAAACGTTTAGCCAAAAAAAAAATTCTAGAAAATGTTTCAAAGGATAGAGCGAATAAATTTTGACATATTTAGTACTCAAAAAGCCGATAATTGATCAGTTCGATATAAGCTAGATAAAAAAAATTCTTTTAAGACTTCTAAAATAACTATTATGAAATAGCTAAATAGGATGGTAAAAATTTATAGTTGCGTGTATATAGTTTTATAACAATTTCTTACTCTCTTCGGCAGCGCTATAAATAGTCCCTGGCAATTTGGGATGTGCAGTTGCAGTTTTGGCAGCAACAACAATATTAGCACCATCACGAGCTGCTTTTAAAGCTATTGCTTTACCAATTCCTCGAGAGGCCCCAGTAATAAACAGTGTTCGACCAGCAAGTTTACTAGAAGATAAATGGAAAATAAATTAATATAATCTCTTTGATAAAAGATATATATTAGATAGAGTAAATTGTGAAATTTATAATAAATTAATTTATTTTATTCTACATTATCATTATTTATTACAATTCAGCCTGGCAACTTAGATATATTTATAAATAAAATAAATAATAATAATGTAGAATAAAATGATTTTTAATTTAGGAGAATAAAACAATGTAATGCAGGTTTTTTTATTTTTTTTTTTGCACAGATTTATTGCCATTCAAAGTAATATAATATTTGAACAGAATATGTTGGGTGTAAATGCATTTAAAGAGATTATCTCCTATGAGATATTTTTTTTTGGCATTTTATTTAATGTTGTATGGCCATTTTTTTTCAATCTTCAAGTAGAAGATTTCTCCCTTAATTCTTTTAAATATTTGTTTGGGAACTTGATAATTTTTCATAGTATTTTTTGCTCCTATCTTTTATCAATTACATAGAAACAAGATTCTTTGCACACTTACCAGTTAAAATCAATTTAACTTAATCGACTTCAATCAATAAACTGTTAGGTATATGCATTCGATATACAAAATGAAAATTAAACAGATAATGTATTAGCCGATTGAAATGCTTCATATTTAAAATAATATACAGTGTTTTGTATAATAAAACACTTTGCAATATATAATTCAAAGGGTAATTGTTAAGTAATCATATTAGAATGGAAGTAAATTAATCTGACTTATAAGTGATTAGCATTTGTTGGATTTGTGCAAAATTATTGTATGTCAGATCAGTCGAACAAAAATAATTAAAGATAATGAAGTATAAATTAAGAATGCATATTTAAATATCAAAATGACGTATGACTTATTTAAAAAAAAACTATTTATTTGATTACTATCTGAATCTTTGCATCGAGAACAACTTTTAGGCCAAAGTCCATTCCCATACAACATAACCTCAAAAAAAATATTTTTTATTTAACTTTAAGTAAATTATTTTATACAAACCCCGTATTTGAAATCATGTTTTTAATCTTGTGTTCACTTGAATTTATCCAATGGAATTAATATTTTTGCACAAGGGAACAAAAACAAAATTTCCGAACTGTTTTTGGACCTAAAATGACAAGTTGCACCTTGCACTACTCTCCTACTCTCCTTCTGCCGACGACATAAATAAATAATAACAGTACTTGCAGTCGAAGCGAAGGTGGAATTATTGACAAAAGATGGCAGTGATAATTGGTTGTATTTCCTGGAAGTTAAAATTTGAATTAATGGTTATATTTAGTTTGTTGTTTTTTTGTTTGTTTGACAATATATATTAGTTATTACGAGTTACTTTCACATTTACACAACTAATATAAATATCTTTTTTTTTATGTCATGTCATTTTAAAATTTATGTCATGTCATGTCATTTCAAAATGCTACCTTTACAAGAAATTAAGGGCCAATTCTCCAATAAAATAGAAATGTTATGATAATGCTATATTACAGTCCTATCTTCGTATGAATTGGTAGTAAAAACCATAAAAAAAATCTATCTATTTGCTGTGCGATTCGGCGTTTCACACATAAAACCTAACTTCACGCATGTTTATCAAATAAACCGTTGTCGAGCCGGAACGCTCCGGAACGTATTTCCGGTACTTCCTTTTCGGACAGGAACGCGTTCCGGAACTAAAGATGGTTTTGGTAAAGCGACTGACGTATTGAAAAAAGATTTAAAAAATCAAATTACTAATTTTTGACGAATTTCCATGCGCATTATTAAAAACGAGGATTTGAACCCAACCCGAACCGGGACAAAAACCGGAACAAACCTACTTTTTTTTCGAATCGTGAACCAGAATCCGCTTTTTCTCCCGAACTGGAATTTTAAATACTAACACCGATTTTCAAATTTCTACCGACCGAAAAAAACGGAATATTACTTCTACCGAAAAAACGAAAATACTAGAACTTTAAATACGGAAACCGATTTTTAAAATTTTATCGTTTCTGTAAAAAAAAGCACATGGCCACTGACCGTATCATAAGATATTGAACCGGCCGTAAAAACCGAAAACCGGAAACCAACCGAAAAAATGGAAAAAACGGAATATGAAACGGACCGAAAAAAACGAAAAAACTGGAACTTAGAATACGAAAACCGATTTTTTAAATTTTACCGTTTCAATAAAAAAGCACAAGACCACTGACCGTATCATAAGACATTAAAGCGACCGAAAAAACCAGAAACTAACCGAAAAAAACAGAAAAAACGGAATATAAATACGAAAACCGATTTTTAAAATTCTACAGTTTCGGTAAAAAAAAAGCACTAGACCACTGACCGTATTTTCATGAGATATTAAACCGACTGAAAAAGACCGAATTTTCATAAGATATTAAAAACAAGGATTTGACACCAACCTGAACCGGGACAAAAACCAGAACAAACCGACTTGTTTTTTCCGAACTGTGAACCGGAATCCGTTTTTTTTTCCGTTTCGGTAAAAAAAATAGTAACAGACCACTGACCGTCAAAGAATAGGCCCCTAAATTTACATAAAGAACTATTTATCAAAAATAATAAATATCAGAAATAATTATAAAAAAAACTGCCCAAATTTATTTTAATGGTAAAGTTGCAATTTTAAAACTGTTATATTTAAGTAATATACCCAGAAACAGCAAAAACAAATATTACAAAGCAATAGCAATAGTACTATAAGAACCAGCTTAAACAGTAAAAAAGAAAATTGGTTTTATAGAAAATAATCAAATAGAAATACTAAATAATATTATTAAAAACATTAGTAAAAAAAAAGAAATTATAGATCAGTAATTATAGAAGACCAACGGATAAATGTTTGCGACATTTCCGGTTTAAAAAATCAAATTTTAATCTAATTTGATTTTTAAATCGCTTCACATCATGCACGGCATAACACTACCAAATACTATCAATAACCATTTATATTTGCATGAATATATAAATTATTACCACTGTATATTATTATTCACTTTACAATGCTTTTATTCTTTGTCACTTTTTGCATTTATTAACCCAAATTTTATTAATTAAAATTATCCAAGTATATTCTAGGAATTACTTCAACAGACTGACACGTATATACGTATAAATTTGGTTCTGTAGACTTTTTCATGTTTAGACTACGACCGTAGCGTTTTTCAATAACAACATATGTTGAACATTGGACCGGATTGATAATTATGCTATTGAAAGCATTACACTGCACTTTAGTAAAAATAAGCCTATAACCAATAATAATATGTAATCATATCAAGTTATTTGTAACCGAAAAATAGAAAGTACAAGTCATTGTTTTTATTCATAGTTCAAATTCTCTACGTGAATGAATTATTAACTTCCCGTAGAGTAAGTTATAGTAATCGCAAACAAATCGAAAATGAAAAATTTTATATATCTTTACGTTTCAAAGGTTTCTGAACATTTTGGCATATCTTAGAAAAATGGATTTATGTGTGTGTGTGTGTGCGGATACGAATTTTCGTCGACGATTTCGGGAACACTGATGAACCGATTTGAATAATTCAAAAAACATTCGGTTCGTATTGATAAGAAGACGTGCTGATTAGTAATTGGCGAAGGCAGGCCTAGTCGTTCCGAAGATACAGGCAAAAACGGTAACTCAATTTTTAAGAGAACGGAGCGTCCGATTTTAATAATTCAGAAAACATATTACTTGTATTGACAAGATAAAGAACTGATTATATTTTTGGGAAGGCAGGTCTAGCGGTTTTGGGGATATTGTGCACACATTTTGTGTAAATTTTTTTAAATTCCGTACCAAGATTTTTAAAGACGGTACGGGAAGTTCCAGAAATTTGCCTCAAGGTACGATGCCATGCACCCCACTAGTTTTATTTATATATGCAAAAAAAAATACTTTTCCACATGCCATTTTTTAAACTATTGTTTGGGTATGTTGGGCTCAATAATAATAGCAACTAGAACATTAATTTTGCTCTTTAAACCGCCATTAGCATTACATTAGGGTGGGGGGAGAATCTAGAATCTTATATTTTTGTTTGGTTTTCTTTTCCCTTGCAAATTTCTGATATCATCATCACTACTGGTAGTAGTTCTGGTGTGAATCTATTAATGTCTTTTCTACAGCAACGCATTGCGCACTAAAACGTGGGCACACATAGAAAACGTGCTCCGCATCTTGGGTAGGATCAATTTGGGTGTAGGATCTAGAATGTTATTATTTCTTCTGGTTGGAGTCATTCTCTCTTCCCTTGCAAATTTCTGAAATATCATCACTTCCAAAATAGTGTAAGTCTGCCAATGTCTTTTCTACAGCATCGCGTTGCGCACTAAAACGTGGGCACACATAGAAAACTTTCTCCACGTCCTTAGTTTCGAAATAGCTTTCAAAATTGAAATCCGTTTTTAAGAAAACATCGACGGAAGGTCAAATTTTACTTCACATATATGTTTTCCAATTTTAGTATCAAATAATTTAAAACATCAAGATAAAAAATAAACCGATTGAATTTTCTTAACAAAAATTCTCCGTCAGTAAGTTAAAAATAAACCGTTCTTGTAAGTCATATTATATATATCCAGTGCTGGATTTACAGTAGGGGCAATCGGGGCTACTGCCCAGGGCGGCAAATTTTGGGGGGCGGCAAAATTTGGATAGTGAGAAAAAAATTCTATATATAATCAACTTTTTTTAACATTTTTATTTCAAAAAATATAATTAACAAAACATAATACGATTGCAATGCAAAATTTGGGTTGAAATAAACGATAACTAAAATTTATTATTTTGTCTTGCCTCCCTCTCCTAACGTAAATTATCAAATTGGATAATAAGTTATCAAATTTGGCAATTTGGCCAAATTATGAACTTTTTGCAAAACAATCGCGCTGGGTAGCTGTTTCAGAGAAGAAATATCGAAACGCAATTACCATTTTTCGTAATAGCCTGTACCAAAAGCTAATCAGCACTTCGGATCGCAGATCAACCGATTTATGATTCAATTCCTATTATAAGGAGACGTGCTGATTAGTTATTGGTCAAGGCAGGTCCAACTGTTTTGAAGATACTGGCCAAAATGCCAAAAATGATAATTCAGTTTTTGAGAAAAAAGCGTCCAATAACATTCAAAAAAGTTTACAGAATAAATAACTGCACATTATATTATCAGATATTTTAAAGATATTATAATATTAAGTATAAATTTTGTTTACATTTATATAAGTTCTGTAACATGGTTTATCCGTTAGACTGCGACGCGGCGCTTACGCGCTTCTATATTTTGTCCCTCGCAGTTGAAGCAGCGCGATTGCTTTAAAAAAAAAGTTCGAAAGTTTGTAAAATTTCAGGGATGGGGCGGCATTTTTGTCAGTGCCCCGGGGCGCCAAATTTCTAAATCCGGCCCTGTATATATCATCCTTGCCTGTAATTTCAAACACAAATTTGTAAATAAATGCAACAAATGTATTAAATGCAACAAAAATATATTTTTTAAACATAAAATATCAATAGTTTCTCTATATGGCTTGCTTACATTGTACTTACATTTGTTTACAGATCTGTTACAGATCTCTTTTTAAATATATACATATAATAAAAATAATTACAAAAACTGTGTTTGTATAAAGATTAAAATTGTTTGTCGACTCCAAAGCCTTTGGCACACTTCGTCGAATGTGGTGACTAATATTTACATGTTAAAATAATTAAAATATACAATAATTTTTGGCAGTGAATGTTTTTAGATTTAGTATAATTTTCTGAATGTGAAGTAAAAAAAATCTGTTTGTTATTATGGATTTATGCTTTAAGAGTTACACATACCACAAAATAAATTGAAAAAGGTAATTATTATTTTGTATTTTAATTTATCTATAAAATCTGGAATCATTTATTAATAACCTGAGTTCTATGAATATTTATAAATACAAAAATACTATGTATAAATTTAATGTATTCTTTCAAAAATCACAATTTTCTAATCCATCTTTTCTTTTGTGGCATGTGCTCTCATTTTTTTACTCTAAACAATTTCCTATAAAACTCTACCACTACTTCGTCTGATCAATTGTATATAAGAGATATGGTTTGTTTAAAAGTTCAACAAAATGTGATTCATGTTTAATCGACAGCTTATTTTCTTTATTACATATGTACGTTTGTAAAATCAGTTGATTATGTTCCGATACCACATCACTTTCCATAACTTTATCTAAATCCATCCACATGGCACTAGCAATTTCAACTTGGTCAATTTTTATATCCTCGTTTATAGCTTTGAGACTCATCATGAAATAAAGATCTGAACTGTTGAAATTAGCATTATGGGAATGGCGGAAGCAAACTAATGAATCGTATTCAGTTTTTATGTTGGTTTCTTCAAAAACTTCGCGTTGAGCTGCTTGGACTAAATCTTCTCCTGAAAAAATGGGAAAATTGACTCCTGCATAGGGATGGAAGATGATTGAAATATTTACCTATATCCACATAGCCTCCAGGTAATTTATATTTTGGTATGAAAAAATTCTTTTCCTTGACTAACAAAACCTAAAACAATTAATTTTGTCTTCAAGAATACTAACCTAACTTACTTACATTATTTCATGAATAATACTTTAATGATTAATCAAAACAAAAAATTAATTGACTATTTATTAGCTTGTTTGAATTTCATTTGTTATAAGTATAAATATATATAAATATTACACATAAAGTGTAAAACTAGGTAAGAAATTATAATTTTTTACCTGATTTTTAGAATTGATCACAACAGCTCCACTTCCAATCATCGTATGAGCATAAGCAGGTATTTTACAAGGCTCAGTAGTTGATAGCCAGCGATACATCATGACAAAACCAGCTCTCGCATGATGAAATTGAAAGCCCGACTAATTTATGAAACATTTTCCTTACATGGGTTACAAAATAAAATAAACCAATAAAGTAATCATTCAGAGTAATTCTCTCTATACATTCAGTATATCTTTCTTCACTATTTACCCAATATTTAAAAAAAAAGCAATTAATTAAATTAATTCATTAAACAAAACTATATTATAAAATGAAATAAATCAATTTCAATCTGAGCTTTAGAAAATACACAAAGTAATTGAGCTTTAGAAAATACACAAAATTAAAATAAGTAAATTTACTTTAGCACATGTAAAATATATATTAATACATTTATCTATTATAATTAAATTAAACTCACTGTGGCCAGTATAGGTACAAGACATGCATCTTTATGAGCTACTCGAAACCAAACAGCTCGGATATTCTTTTCTGTCCAATGTTGTATTGAATCTATAACAAAAACATTATTTCAAAATCAAATCAATTTAATTTAGATTAAATATGTTGTATGTATTTATTTGTTTGTTGAATATTGGCAATTACAGTATTATGGAATCGAAATTATTGAATAATAATAGGTTTGTCACATTTTAGTTTGTAAATAAAATTTGGGTGAATAAAAATGTGTACATTAACATTTATAATTAGTGTTTTAGAATTTTTTTAACGTAAACTGTGTCAATCAAATTTTCTCTTGCAGTTGCAAATATGCATTGTTTGCATACATCTAATTATAAGATATGTGTTGTTATTGAGTTTTTGTTCTTTTAATTCAATATGTTCCTACATATAGAATATAGTCTTAGATATGATATGTTTATAATTTTAATATTATTTAATGAATGATGCAAAGAAGAGTGTAGTGGATTTATTTATTTTATTTTTATTTATTCATTTATTCATAAGCAAGCCTTAATCAATAATAATAGATATTATTTCAGGTTCTTGTCAAGATTTGTATTAATATATATATATATATATATATATATATATATACATATATATATATATATATATATTTATATATATGCATTTATTTATTTACCATTTAACTTGTTCAGAAACGATGATTCTTCACAAAGTTCTTTGGAAGTATCAATAGTTGTTCCCCGAAATCTATCCAGGGTTCCTTGAAAGTATCGGTCTTCATTACTGGACATGGAACTGAAAATAATTATTAGAAATTAGATAACAATAAAACTTACTTTGTAAATTTTACAAAAATTAAAAATATATAAACATTAATAATTAGAACAATAATTTAGTACATTTATATTATTAATAGAACATTTCATCATGTATGTTTAATAATCTGTATAAAGATCTTAAAACAATAAATAACATTTTTCTATTAATATGGTAAATATTTTGACACTTCTTCATGGTTATGTCACAGACGTCAAAAATTTGAACAAACCTGAATTTTGAACAGCATGTGGTCGAAATGTTCTTAAAAAATAAACTTCTAGCTATTCTATTAAAATTTATCTTAAAAATAAGATCATTTATTTTGTACATTTATAATAAAAATATATATAAAATGATTAAAATATGCTTGCACGAGCATTACACCACAATGTCAACTTCAAGAGTCAAGGGCGAAGGTTAATAACATTTTGACGGAAGAAAATAATAGAATTTAATAATTGATTGTGTAGTTTTATATTAATTGATGATTTTTATTATTTATTTCAATATTTTTTGATATTTATTGTTTTACTGCATGTATAATTTTTATGTTTATTTTTTATTTTTTAATTTTTATTTATTTTATTTTGTATATCTCATTTGACATTTAGCAGTGTCATCTGTTTCTGCGAAGCGGAAAGCGATATTTGACATTTGCTAACGATACAGTGTACGGTATGAAGTTGGCGCCGAAAGAAAATTTAGCTGTCAACTTCAGATGTATTTAACGGATTCATATTCAAATCTGGCAATTATTTTGTCAAAACAAGCAGAAAGTTGTTTAAATCATTTAAATCGGATGCTTGGTTCTCTCAAAGACTGCAATTTTTTGCACATTTAGCTCAGTATCTCCAAAACGGCTGGACCTGCCTTTGCCAAAAACGAATCACTACTTCTACCCGTCATGACAAGTTGAATGTTTTTTGGATCATTCAAATCGGATGCTCCGTTCTCTCAAAAACTCGATTTCTATTTTCTGCACTATTTGCTCTTTATCAGCACATTTGCCTTTGCCAAAAACTAATCAGCACATCTTCCTATCAATACGAATCGAATGTTTTTTGAATCATTCAAATCGGTTGAACCGTGCGCCCGAAATCGTCGACAAAAAAATTTGTAAATGCATATACACACACACATCCATTTTTTCTGAGGTATGCCAAAATGTTCAAAAATCTCTGAAACTTCAAGATATATAAAAATTTTATTTTCGTTTTTTTGCGATTACTATAACGCGTTTAAAATTATAAATAACATACAACAATATGATTACTAATAAATATATTTTTTTATAAATAATTGTGGCAGTATGTTCAGTATAAATATTATTATAATAGGAACAATTTTTAAATATCTCATCATACAAAATTAAATTACTTAAATGCTATAATATTTACGAATTATTTTATAACAATATTGTACTATTATATGCTAGTAATAAATATTTGAGTACATCTATCTTAACAATTATGTTTATAGAGTCTGAATATCAGGCGATTTAAACGCCTGATAAGTAACATCGCATAATCAATATTTGGAAAAATTTGCTATATAAAGGAGTTCAAACTCGGTAAACATTTGGTAAAAAGAAATATCATTAGCACTTTAATGCAACTAATTGAAACTGAAATAATTGAAAATCTCTGTATATAACATATCAGACAAAATGATTTACCAGTTTTCCCTCCATATTCATTTAATTATCAATAAGAAAATAATTTACTTACTCCTAAAACCGTTTCTATTATTTTATCACAACTATATGCTCATGATACGTTGAGAAAAAAATAAAATACTGAATGTAATCTATGTCACATTAAAATTGAGTAATATCAGATCTCTACAGTTGTAATACATACATCTATTAAAATTAAATCGTTCAGACTAGATATAGTTATTTACCAAATTTCGCAATCAATGCGCATATGGGTATTCAGCTAAATATTCCACTAACATTTTTGGCAACTCCAGCCTGGTATAACCTGGTAACAATGGTAGTTTTGGCTGTCCATTTTTATTTATTGCATCGTGAATTTTCAACCTGGATAAATGTTTCAAACTCGGGACCTCTTTGTATAAAGGTCGTTTGAGTACAATTTCTGAATGTACGGAACCGGTGCTGTCCATCCAGACTTTGTTGTCGATTTTTTTCTTGACGCCATCGATTTTGTGACTGTTGCGTTTTTCTTGAAGAAGTGTGAAGTTTATGTAGAATTCGATGAGTTTTATGATGCAGGTGAACTTTGGCATTGATTGTTGGAGGTTTTGCTGAGAGTCGAGGCAGAAGACACCGTTTACATAACTTAATCTGGAATAGAAGAAATATAATTGTATTAACTATAGAAAAAAATGTATACGAGAATTATATATACGTCGGGGTGCCACAGTACTCAATTATACCGATTTCACACGATAAAGACTTATGATAAGCAATTTTTCGTTCATTGTGTTTTTATAAAAAGTCAATCAAAATATAAAATAATTCTATTAGACTATGACTATTTCCAATGAGATAAATCCATGGATTTTTTAGCTCTTTATATAAATTTGGATGGCTATTTTTTTTCTCAAAAAAAGACGTCCCAATATGAATTCATCCACACTAAAGAACGCCCCTATAAATGTGAATTGTGCTATAAAACATTCACATTTATAGGGACGCTCTCAAGTATGAATGAGCAGATGGTCCTTTAATAAATAATTTTGCAGCCTCTTTTACAAATTTTACATTACAAAAAATAAATAACATATATCTCTCATATGCAGAGGAATGCAATACCGGTATACCGTTTAACTTTTCGGTTCAATACTGGTATTCCCCTTAAAAATTTCGGTATATTCGATATTGAAACATAAGCTCTAATAGATACATGTCACACCTTTTTGTTTGAGTTTCTCGGAACCATTTAAACTATAAATCTAATAACCTTTAGTTCGTTCTATGTAAAAACAAGTGTCAAAATATTATATATAATATTTTAATACTCGACTCGCATTAAACTGAATATTTATTTCTTTCTAAAGGTCTTCATATCGAGTCTCAATAAAAAGAATTATTATCTATATTAATATCTGAATTTCAATTTCGATTGATTAAATTGAATAAATTTTTACACATTTCAGGAAGTTCATGCAACTTGCCTTAAGGCTTGCCTTAATAACCTTTAGTTCATTCTATGTAAAAACAAGTGTCAAAATATTATATATAATATTTTAATACTCGACTCGCATTAAACTGAATATTTCTTTCTTTCTAGAGGTCTTCATATTGAGTCTCAATAAATAGAATTATTATCTATCCTAACATCTAAATTTCAATTTTGATTGATTAAATCAATTTTTACACATTTCAGGAAGTTCATGCAACTTGCCTCAACGCTCAATGCCACTTTCAACTAGTTTATTATTAAAAACGCAAGCTTTGTTGAAATACTGGGAACGTATATTTGTATTGATATTGCATCCCCTAACCGATATCCATGAATATCAGTTTTATATCCAAAATTTTATTACTAGACTAGCAAACCCGACGAACTCCGTTTCGCCACCAGATGGTTTCGTGAGAAAGATGAATAAATTTTTTGTTTGTTTTATATTTGAAAAGGAAAAAATTTGATTTTATTATACAACAGTAATGAATTTATTTCGATTACAAAAATGAAGTGTTTTTTAGTTGAACTTCTCTAAGTAAATGAAAGTGAATCCGCAAATTATCCGTTTCATTGAAGTGCTCTTTGGTAAACCACATTTTTTGTTATTTGGTCTGACGTTAACACAAACAAAGCGGATGGTTTTCCAACTCGTGAACAGGCAACGTATAACTGCCCATTTGAAAAACAATGATTTTCTAAATAATCTATTTGAAATTTATCCCGCAAATACTAAGCGATTGGCCTTGCGACTTGTTATTGCGAACGCAAGGCAAACTGGAAATTGCAATCGTTTGAAGTCAAACGGAAGACAAGTCAGAATCATTGGTATGTCACCAAATCGCCAGCAATTTTTTATTGTATTGTGAAATTCAGTGCGTGTACATCATTATTCTTTGCGGCAAGAATTGCTCGTTGACTTAACTAAGCATAATTCTGATAATTCTCACTAGTGTCATTACTCGAATTTTTAATTACGGTGCGTGAAGTTCCAGCAGCTTGCATTAAGGCGCGATGCGATGCACCTTCGCAACGAATGCAAAATTGTCGAAATCGGTTTGTGCGTTCAGGAGTTATTTCGTCAGGAAGGAAAACCCGACTTATTTTTATATATATAGAAGATATAAAATTTTCGGTAATATTGTTCAATTTTAGCTTAACATAAAATTCATTTATTTATCTATTTATTCACCTTATTGAAGTTGGCCCACTCTTCGTCTGCACACTCAACGAGTACAAATAATTAGGATCACTAGAATTCCGAACCAGAAAAGTCCCCAAAGCACAATCCTTCAACAACTCCTCGCTCTGCTGCCAAGTCATACTATCATAATACCAACAACTATTTGACAACCTTTTCGCTAACAGTTCCAGCCTGTTCAGCTCACTTTGAGAATCCAATGTATCCTGATTGTGCTGCAACCAGGGTAATAGAAACACATTTGTCGTGTTCAAATTTTGATTCAGGACAATACACGAAGGTACATTCTGCTTTGTGGTGTCACAATTTATTTGTAAAGACAATGGCCTGTTTTGTCTTTGAGGGTAAGATAGTATTTGGAAATCTGGTGGTATTGTCGGCTGCAGGATTTCTGATTTTTGGGTCATCAGGATGTGCGATGTGGGTCTTGTGCTGGTTGTTGCAGGTAGGACGAAGGTTAGTGGCATACTTGGCGAGATTTGAGAACTAGAAAATAAAATACACATTAATATTAACAAAAAAAAAATATATTCTAGTCTTTTATTTTTCTATTTACCTATCAGCTGTGACTTGTACTTTAGATTCCCTCCTGGAATCTCGTCTGCCATCCTCCGATCTATTCAGCAATGTTTCAGGTTTATGATGATTTCTTTTAAGGTTTTTACTACTTGAGTTTAATTTACTATTCCTTTCGTCTATATTTCTGAAGGCTGGGTTTCCAAAAAATCTTAATGGGTTATAACTACTGTCTTCTAGTGGGGTAATGGGTTCGACTGGTTCTACTTCTTGGTTTATGGTGATGAGGCCTCCACCAGATAAACTAAATCTGAAAATAAATAAAATTTATCAATATTAACGACAAATACTCTAGAAAAATGTTTTAGTCATTCAAATAATTTCATTGTCTCTTTGTTACTATTATATTTGTAATAATTTTCATATTTTCAATTAATTAAATATCATTTTTATTAAGTTTTATCAAGATCAATTAATTTTGAGTTTTGTAAGATTTTGTATATAATAATGCTATTTTTGTGTTATAAAATGTATTTAATTATAAGCTTGTCTTTGAATAAAATTAATAAATGTAATAAATATATGTAGTAAATAATTAGTTACATATAAATTAATAAACACAGTTTGAGAAATAAATATTCTTCTTGTAATATTCTTGAAATGTTTGTTTGAAGCCAAATAGTCGAAACAAAAAACAATAAATAACTTAATTGGTTAATATGTACGTTTTGACACTCTATGTGTGCCATCATTCAGCAAATTAAAAAATTCGAACCAGGAAAAAGTAAAACTTTGATTAAAATAAAATATTAATATAAATATTGAATAATAAAGTCACATAGTTACTAAATTACAAAAAGAAAACTTTTTAGAAAAGAAAATTTAAAAAATGCGTTTTTTGTTATTTTTTGAAAATGCTCATCCCTAAATTCTGATTGTTATTGTTTTTAAAAAAATCGAGAATATCAAAAAAACTAAATTTAACTAAACTAACTACTAATTTTTTTTCTGCGGGCCATTATTTAGTGAAAAAAAATCTTATTTTTGCTAGAGTTAAAAATGTTTGACTTTTTTTTAATTTAATTATTCATCTTTCTTCTGAAAACATTAATTGACTAATGTACAATAATAATGTAATGTTGTATACAAAGTCAAAAAATAAACAATAACCAGTATTGCATTTTTGGAAATTTTGGAAGCATTTGAAAAAATTGAATACAGAAAAAATATACTTTTATGATTTTTGCAAATGGCATCTTCATCTAAACTTTCTTTACATTTGCAAAAATTGAGTGAAGTGTTTTTTGAATCATCGGACCAAATCGGACGCTCCAATTTTTCAAAAATTTAATTGCCATTTCTTGCACTTTTTGCCCAGTATCTTCGAAACAGCTGGACCTGCCTTTTCCAAAAACTGCTCAACACGTCTTCCCATCAATAGGAATCCAATGTTTTTTGAATTATTCAAATGGGTTGATCCGTTCTCCCGAAAACGTGAACAAAAATTGTATCCACACATACATACACACACGCACACATACACACACACTCATAGATACATCCATTTTTTCTAAGGATACCAAAATGATCAGATGAGATATGCAAAAATTATCATTTTGGGTTATTAGGCGATTACTATAACTTATCATACAGAATGTTAAAAATAATTGCATAAAGTGCTATCTAGAAGTTTTTAGGATTCAATTTTTTTATATTTTCAAAGTAAAGCTATACAAAAATATGTGTACTAAATAAAAATATTTTCGGAGGAAATTTCTGTTTTGACCATCACGATCTTTCCATGTTTCCTTCCCCAGAACCACAAAAAAGAGTTTTTCTCGAAGTTGTCCTTTTCCATACGATGATAACCACGATTTCTCAACTTATACTGAAACTAAAATTTACATCAGTGTGAACTACAGCTCATCCCAAAAATCCCATTTGCACTATTTTAAATAAAAAATAGAGAATATCAAAAAAAAGTTTTAGTTTTTACTTCTCGTAGGGTAAGTTATAGTAATCGCAAACAAATCGAAAATGAAAATTTTTGCATATCTTCACGGTTTGAAGGTTTCTGAACATTTTGGCATACCTTAGGAAAAATGGATGTATGTGTGTGAGTGCGAATACAAATATTCGTCGACGATTTCGGAAACACCGATCAATCGATTTGAATAAATCAAAAAACATTCGATTCGTATTGATAATGAGACATGCTGACTAGTTTTTGGCGATGGCAAAACAGTAATTAAGTTTTTAAGAGAATGGAGAGTCCGATTTCAGTAATTCAAAAAACATTTTACTTGTATTGACAAGATGAAGAACTGATTAAATTTTTGGGAAGGCAAATCCAGCGGTTATAGACTCTCAATAAAAATAAGTTATTTGGCGGTCAAAAATGTTTATTGGACATATACACATCAAATTATCTGAAATTTTATAGAGATTTTAATAATGTACACATGTTGTGTAATTTTTTTTGGATTCCATACCCAGATTTTTAATTACCGTACAAAAAGTTCCAGCATTTTGTCTTAAGGCACGATGCCAAGCACCACTAGTTTTTCTATCTCTTACCTATTACTGATAGGCCTCTTGGTCGAAACATGTTCCCTATAAGTAACCATCTCGGCATCGTTTTCTGCCTCCATCGAATCGTAATCCTCATCGTTCCAATCGTAATAACAACAGTCCTCGTTGATTTCCGAATTGCTATCGTACGAATTACTATCGTAGCTGTTCTGCCCGTCGAAATTGTTCGTCGTCGCCGATGCAACGATGTCGTTGCAATGGTGGTCGAACGCCATCCGCCTTTCCGTATCCGTTCGGGCGAAAGGAAGTGCGGTCGGAGTCCCGACCGATGCGGCCGACGTCACCGGAAACACGTGGCGACATTGGGGACAACTGGATAGTGTCAGCATGGTGATGGTGATGGCGGGGACGAGTTGGTTATTTTTGGTGAGATGAGATTCTGGAAGGAAAGAAAAATGTGGTTAGGAAACGAGAATTAAATCACTTTTAATTTAATTTAAATTATGTACTTTGAAATTTATTGAAAAACTGTAACAGTAGCACGTTAGTATAATTTTTATTTTGTAAATTTTATTTAAGTAGTGTAGGGCGGGGTACAAAGGTCCAATTTGACTTCGAGCTAATATATTGTGAAAACCAAACTAATTATATCACAACAAATAACACATATCAAACAAACAACTATGTGACTACATTTAGTAAAACTCCCAGCTTATTTATCATCGTAGAAATGTAATTTTTGCTGTTTTTTGAAAAATTTGTCACCTGGTTCTTTTTACCCCATTGCCCCACGTTTTTCCAACATGCTCCTCAAATTTATTAAATGTCCTTAAGGGGGTCTTCCTATGTGATGGCTTGAAAAAATCGATTTTTTTTTTCATAAATTGCTCCATTAACATGTCTAGAATAAGGTAGTAAAGCGATTTTAGAAAATCCGAAGTCGTTTTAAAGATACAGCAGGTAAAAGAAAGAGCGGTTCGGAGCGCTGAGTTGGCAGTTAGAAACTTTAAAGGCGTTTTTCTCAAAACTGTGTTGTTCAAACTTTTCTCCATTGTATCTCAGAAATGGCTGGACCGAATTACTTGAAATTTACAGGGCACACTCAATATATTTAAACGCATGGAATGAACTATTATCAATCTTCGATTTTTTTATAGCAAAAAACAAAAAAAACGCCTAATTTGCAACTTTTATTTTAAATGTCTATCAAAAATCCAATTTTTTTTATATTCATTTGATTATAGGTCATTCCGTGCTTTTTTTCATATAAGCCGATCAGCCGGAATCGTGGAGGAAGTGGGAGCTCTTTTTTTCGAGACGGGGGTGTTCAGAGCGCTGTAACTCTAGTTTGACTGAATATTTTTAGCTGAAATTCTATATTTATACTGTCCAAATATGTGTTAATAAATGATAAAAAACTTGAGGCTCTAAATATTTACTGGTCGTAAAAAAAAATCCTAAAATATACCTAAAAAACAGGCCGTCACATAGGAAGACCCCCTTAACTGGACCGTTGTAAATAAAAGAGATGATAATAAAAAAAATATTCGTGGTCTTTAGACAAGTTCAAATAGTTCTTATAGTTGTTAATAATAATTTCAATTCAACTTTGTATGGACTTATATGAAAATGGTGAATAAAGTAAATGTTGAACATAAAAGCTTGTGGTAAACTTTTAATGCAACGAGTTTTTGGAATTTAGAAAAAAAAAACGTTACCTTTCACAAGTACAAATCAAGTTGCAAAATAGGATATAAATATTGTTACTGAGTTATAAACAAGTTTTCCAATTTTTTCACACAATTGCATATTATATAAATGACTTAAACTTTGCGAGTTAAATAGGGACGGCCAGGGGCAAACAGGTCCAATATCTTATTTTCATTTTAAAGAATTTGAAAAATAATAGCTACATTTTTCGATTAATGCATAATATAAATTTCATTACTGCATTTCAATCAGCAGGGTTAGAATAAATATTCATTAACTGCATTTCAATCAGCAGGGTTAGAATAAATATTCATTAACTTCCCAAAGTAGAAGTTTATGTTATCATAAAAAAAATCGATTTGCTAATTTTATGTTTTTTCGACGTTTCAAATCATTCTGAATAGAATGAGACCAAATTTTGGAAAAAGATGGGCGTGTGTGTGTGAACAGATTTTAGACATTTCTTCCACGTTTTCTCAAAAACCATTAAACCGATTTCAAAAATTTAAAAGCCATTCAATGTAACTCAATAAGAACTAGCTTTTGCCAGTTTTGCAAGACTATCAGCCAAGCTGTTTCTTTGTAAATAGCAGAAAAGTGAAAAAATCGGTCACGTTTTAGTCCGCAATGCTGAATCGATTTTAAAATTTCAAAAACGTATAAAAATTGGAAAGATATTGGTTGTGAAAGATACTGATTAGTTTTTAGTGAAGATCGAAAGAAACATTTTTTTGTAATTAACGTGTAAAAAAAAATTAGACAATTTTTATGGAACTTTTCTGACTATATTTACCATGGTCTTATAGAACTTACTAAAATATTACAGCCTTGCGACCAGACATTTAGTTTTAAAAATTCATCAAAATTTTTCATAAAATAAGCATATTTGTTTTTGACTTTAATTAAAATTAAACCTATCATGCAACTTGCCTTAAGCCACTTGCAACTACTTTCTTTGATTATTGACCTTATGATTGATAATTGCTTTAATGATATCAACACAAATTTTGTATGTATTTATATATTTATTAATGAAGCACTTGACTCCATGAAATTAAAACAATCAACATTTATTTTCAAATTAATTAAATATTCAGTATATGTACTTCAGATATACATTGAAACAATGTTAAAATAAAATTTCTCATGAAAATCATAACAAATTATTTAATAAAATAATAAAAAATAATTTAAAAAAAATTAAATAAATGATAAAAATATGAAATTAATAATGAGAATATTTAACTTATTGCCGAAATTAGTAAAAAAAAATTATTTATAAGCAAACCATGGATGAATAGAAGTACTTATTCCATAAATACTTATATTGCATGAATATTTTGCAATTTAAGTATAAATATAAGATATTTTTAATGATTTAGCATATAAATGCACAGATTTTAATCAAATTTATATATCAGATATCAAATATATTTATATTAGTGATCCTTGGACACAATTCTCATAGTTGTTGAATAACGATTATAATAATAATGTTAAATCTAATTTTGTGCGAATTAATATTAAAATACTAAATAGATCAAACGTGAAAATTAAAAGCTTAGTGTAACGAGTTTTTCATATTTAAATAAAAAAAATATTGCTTTTTTACAAGAATATATCAAGTTGCATAATAAAATATATACTGTTACAAAGTTATAAACAAGATTTACCAATTTTTTTACTCAATTGCATATTTTATATACATATTATATAAATGATTTTAAGACAACGTAAGCAAATTACAAAGTGAGAAACTTATCAACAATTTGTTGCAAAAAATATGATCATATCTGTATTTCTGGAAATACCTAGAAAAGATTGAAAAAAATTGTGTACGTCAATTACAAATTAATTCACATGAAACCAAAGTTTATGTTAAAATGCGTATTGGTATTTGTTTTGATTAAAATATTAATTAATTGTGAATAAGAGGAATTAATAGAAAAAATTGTACCGCAAATTTATTTATTTATTTATTTATTTATTGGAGTACGATTTATAGGAACATATGGTACTGATTTGTAGAAAATATGAAAAGGATCGAGACAAATTTTTGTTATAAATTGTAATATGAGACTCACTTGTATTTAAACTTGATTATAAATTATATGAAAATTTTTCAAAAGTTTCAAATATGAAAAAAATGAAACCAACATTTAGTTTTAATAATAGACCATGTATCTCACTTATGAAAGTGAAAAAAATAAAAGTAAGTAAGTAAAGTAAGAACAAAATATGTAACTTGCTCATTTAATTTGCTAATTTTAAATTAATCACAGTATATTATATATTATCTATTATATAGTTACTATCAAAAAACAATTTTTCAATTCAAAACATATCAGTATTCTTCAATTTTTTTCAATTTTTAACTCCAATAGCAAACAACAACAATATCAAAACAATTCCATATACGTTAAAAAAAAGTTATTCTGGAAAATCCACATAGTAAAAGAAATCTAAAATACCTCGTAATCATTACAAAATTATCTGTATTACATTTTACTTCTATTTTCAGGTATCTATAAACAAATTATAATTATGCATTCCATTTATCAAGTTATGCAAAAACATAACAAAATGTTAAGAATTATTGTTATGGAAATTACTTAGCTAAATGAATTGTAATGGCTATATTGCATTTGATAAAATTTTTAATTATTATAATTGATATAAAGGAATTTGTTTAGAATTGATGAAATAGTATACAGAAGATATTGGCAGTGCACTTTGATAGATTAATAATTACTTTATTTATAATTTAATTTAATTAGAAGTGATTAAAATCAAATTGTGAGGTAATTAATCAAATAGTTTTATAAAGTGTTAATTAATTGAATATTGAACTACATTTCAAAACTCGGTTATTCAATTTTATTTCTTCTGCATTAATATTGTAAATACATATAATAAATATTTGAAAATTCGTAGAAGTTACCAGAAATAAATATAATAATTATATGGATAATTTATCTTTAAATAAAATTGCCTGATTTCAAGCACAAACTCTTACATTTATAAAAAAAAACTTTATATAAACGACAAAACTTGTTTTTAAGTTTTTAAATTAGATTATGATCTAATTCTTGGAATTTTCTATGAATAGGAATGATAAATTGTAATTAGAAAAGATAATTTGAAGCATTTGTCAGTTATCAAAACTGAAATTTGTGTAATAATAATAATACTTGATAGTTTGAGTAAACTTTTGTTACTAAATAATATGATAGAAATTTTTTTTTAAAGAAAAATAATGTAACTAGATCATTATTAGTAGCAATTAATATTCCAAAAAATATATTATCATATTGTATAAGAAAATCGAAATAAAATCAAGTAAAAAAAGATTCATAAACATTTAAGTGATATACTTAAAAACTTTTCAAGTAATAATTTTGTGAAAAAATATTAAGCAATATAAATCAAATATATGATATAATTATTAATAAATCCTAATCGCAACTTATTAATTTATGTATAAAATCTGAGCTATTAAGCAAAATTAAATAAAATAAGATTGCTTATAAAAAAGATTAAATAAAGCATTAATATTTATAATTTTATTCGTTCTAATAGAAATATGTATTTATTTATTTCATTATAAATTAATTGTATTAAAAATATTATACCTTATCATTTTATTTTATTAAGGGATGTAAATGACTAATTTATTTCTGATACTTCATATTACTCAATAATTCAATTTTAATTCATTTCCTACCATTAATTCATTTCTAATTAAAATATGTCATGTTATACACAATGTAGAATATAAAATAAACGTTGTAAAACGATTCCAAGAATTCCATTTGATATTAATAACCACATTGGAAGTACAACACGTGCTTTATATTTCAATATACTCGTAAATTTTTACATAGTTTTATATTTATTACTCTTAAAACTTTATTGCATTGATAAAAATAATCACACACCAAATAATTATCACACCAAATCTGTTCCTTGAAATTTCAATGACTTCATTTTTTAAAAAAATGCTAGTAATACATTTGTAAATATGAAACATTGTACTTGGCTAATTTTAATAATATTTGCATAATTTTGACATTAAATAGATAACTTTAAAATACTTGGTATGAAAATAGCTCTCATAATTTTAAAATGTATCACATGAAATATTTTGTGCATTTGGTTGTTGCATGTAAAATAATTTTTTATGAGCAATATTTTTATAATTTCTGATTGCTGTTAAATAAAGTATAAAAAAAGAAAAAAAATTATAATGATCTTATATAATTTGTTTTTATGTATAGAATAATACCGATTTTTTTATAATATTACATTCTTGTATCATGTTATTAAAATAAATATAAATATATTTATTAAATTCAAGGAGGAATTATATTTTATAATTTCAAGTTTTGGATCTGAGATTCGTTATGATTTGCTTTATATTTATAATAAATATTTTTTTAGCATTTTAAGCATTTATTGTTTTAAATTTTAAAATATTGAGAAATTCCTTAATGTAGAAGAAAACTAATTTTGACTTTTTAGAATAATGAGCAATTAAAGTTATTTCTCTATAATTACTATATTATTATTCTTTTACATGTTTTTAATATTGCAAACGATTTATAACAATAAGTGTTAATTATCACAAAATTACTAAACTAAATTAATATTTTTTTAACTAATGAACTTATAAACCTTTTTTTCAAAACAACAACATTAACATGAGAAAAAATTGTTATATGCAATAATGTAAAATTATTAGATAGTGAAAAGTATATAATATAAGACAAGTGTTTTCTAGACTTAATTATTTTTAAAAATAATTCTGTTTTTTGTGTTGTTATTTGAATAAATGTCTGTACAAAACCTTTTTTGTTTACTATTATAAATATTTTGAAAAATATTAATGCCCAAATACTTTCTTCTTTCTTTCTAATTTTGTTATATATATATTTTTTTTGAGTTATTTTAACATCAAATTTCCGGAACTGTGTTATATTTTTTTTTGTTAATAATTTATATATTTCAGATATGTATTATATTTTTTTGTTAATAATTTTATATATTTCAGATATTTATTACATTATTTTTTTTTCATTATATTATGTAATTGTATCCAATAAAGAAATCCTGAACTAGGACTTGTAACGTATAAAAGACTTAATAAAATTATTTAAAAAACAAAAAATAATTTTTACAAAACTTTATATCTCGTCGAATAGGATGGACATTTAAAATTTATCTATTAATTATAATTTAAATAAATTAGGTTATTTAAAATTTTTATAATTACGAATATTTCTCTATTATTATTCTTTTTAATATTAAACGATTTATGGCAATAAGAGTGTCAATTATCACAAATTACTAAACAAAATTAATATTTTTTTGCTTTAATTTTTGTTATCTAATTTAAATTAATAGTACTTTTTACTTCATGTCATTAACATAATTTTATTTTATATTATTTCACTTAATGTAATGTTTGTGTTTAAAATGAGTTTGCATTTATATTTTATTAATTTTCATTTTATCAGTCATTTATACGTTGTTTTTATTCAATTTTAAACATTTTAAATTAGATGTAAAAAAAATGTTTAACATTATAATATTTTGTTGATAATTTTTATATAAAAAAATATTTAATACCATCGCCAAAAATTTAATACTAGAATATTTATTAATTGTAGCTTTATTCACTGAAAAAATTAGTTTTTCCAATTTGCTAATAATTTATAAATGGATAGATAACTGAGTAATAAACTTTATTAGATGACTGTGTAATGAGAGGATTAACATATGATTTTAATTATTAAAGGGTAAAATTTAATTAGTTATGTCGTCATCTAACGGCGTGCTTTTACAAATAACCAAAATTTGGTAGAAGGAGCTTTTGACCCGCCATTTTGAGCTTTTTAATTTTATTCTTTATTATTATGTAAATTATATAGTTGTTAATAATATATGGCTAAGACAACATTGGCGTTTCATTTAAGTTTATTATACAATTTATTTTATTAGAAATGTATATTTGTTTTTTCTAACGATTTATAAATGGATAGATGACTGTATACTAAACTTTGTTTAGTATTTTTAAAAATCCCTATAGATGAGTCAGGATATAAGATTACAGAGAAATTATTTTCAAAATACCCAATGTAAAAAATATTCAAATATTAGACTAGCCTAGAACCAAAATTTTAATTAATTCAAACCCCTAAAAATTTCGTCCCATCTCATCCTATTTCCCCATTTCTCATAAAACCGAAAAGAGGCAAATTTTTGGGAACGTCTTCTCTGAATTCATTCCATATTATTTTTAAAAGGCGACGCCGGGACTCAATTCTATACAATGTAGTTCCTAGTAGGTAGGTTTATACCTAGAAGAAACGCAATATAACATTTCCGAGAAATCTTGATATTGTGCTAAGGTTAGCCGTACTAAAAATACACAAGAAAAACTCAACACCATCATATAAATATACATATATACATATATATTATATTATATTACCTCTACCTATACACATTCGACTCGAATACAATTCACGAGAAATTGGATGTACAGTTAAAATCCTATTATAAATGTAATAATAAAAGATAATATGATTTTGAATTGTACCTGAAGATGGATTATTATATTAGAGAAGGATGATTTTTCAAATGTTTAATACCCAATTAGTGGTTTGTTCAGACTGACTTTAGATTTGCCAATGGTATTATTGTAATACAAATGTGGAATTTTAATTTATTTATTCAAGTTTCTTCTCTGTAAATATTTTTATTTGCAAATATTTGTACTTTATAAAAGTAGAATAATAAATATTATTATATACAAAGGTTCAATGCAATTGTTTTTTTATATAGACAAAGTAAATATAATGAATGAATATAAATTTCGAATTTTTTTATTTATTTTAAATTGAGAACTTGCAACTTGTATTCATATTATTCTATTAATTGTATTATATAATTTTTTTTCTTGCACATAAATATTGACAGGGACCAAAAATACGTCTTAAGCGAGAAATGATATTACACCTATGGTGTATTAAGCGGGATATTGCTATAAGCATTAACGTCTTAACGAGGTTCAACAGAAGTTTATTTATTTATTCTTAAATAGTTAAATTATAAAATTTTGTTTGTTATTCAAAAATAAATTTAAAATTACGATTTTTTTGTTATAAAAATATTATATTTATGATACTATATTATTTTATGTTATAAATTTATTTTTAGGTGTTTATATATACATAACTATTTCATTTACAAGAAATTTAGCACTTTAATATTTTATATGTATCAATTATATTAAAAAAATTTGATTGTGCTATAATTTCAGAAAGAAAAAATCCTCAATTTAAAATTTTTGTTTAATAAATAAGTAAAATAATAATATTGATAATAATATAAAAATTAGTTAAAACCATAGATAAGATAATGTTTACTATTTAAATTTTACATTCAGATTTTTAATTTTAAAATTCATATATTTAAATATATTTAAAAATGTTGGTTGATATTAAATCATTTTTACTTAATAAATAAAATAATAATTTCCATATTTATTTAAACATAGAATTTTTTAAATTTCATATTCATATTTTTATTATTAAATTAATTTAAAAGTTTTGGTTTCAACGAAATTATTAATCAAGCTAATTTTAAAAGTATAAAGGCCAATTTTATGTTTTTATATAAAAATCTTATTTAAATCAAAAATAGTTTTTTTGAAATAATTAATGAGAAATATTAATTAAGAAAAAAACATTCAAGCAATATGAGTAAATTTTATTAATAAAAAAGTTTTTAAAAAAATAATGATCATTAAGTTAATTATAGTTGAATTTAAAAGTATTATGTTTATTTATATAAACAAATATATAATATATTGCATATTGTTAATTAAATTTATTTATTTAAAATAATTTAATCTGTATATTAACAGTAAATAATATTTTGAACTTATAATTTAAATTAAAACGTATAATAGTTCAAACTAGTTAAAAAAGTACCTGAATTTAAAATAATTCAAGTTTCGTCTTCAAAAAAAAAAATTTAATACATTAAAATTATAGATATTATTATTAGAGATAGTTTAACTAACATACGAATTCAAAAACAAATTCATAATATGTTAGTTTATTTAAAATAATTCAATTTCTTTACCAAAGCTCGTGCAAAAAAATCTTTATTTTTGCAAAGTTTTGTAAACATAAACTATGAATACATTTAAAATTTTTTAATATAAAAATAAATAAACAAATTGAATAATACTAATTAAATAGATATAATTTCAAATAAAATTAAAATTTTAAATTTTAAATTAAAAGAGCTGGGGTGAACAAATTGAATAATTTTAATTAAATAGATATAATTTTAAATAAATAGATATAATAAAAATGTGTATAATACTTTGATATAAAAAAGAATTAAATACATTAAAAATGCTTAAAAAATATAATATATTCAGTGCCTGAATAACAAATTAATTCAGAGTTCGTTGTCCCAAAAATTTTCTTAGTTAGCTTTTTGAATTAATTTTTTTTTAAATATAGAGAAAAATCTCTATTTTCACAGTTTTTATGGATATGAATAAGTTCTGAATTTTTAAATTTGTATTAAAGAATAAAAAAAAAATTGACAGTTGACTGAAAAATATAATTTTTTTTTTATTCTCTTTTCCCGTTATTTATAATATTAACAATATTTGATTGATAATTATATAATCTTATTATAAATTCATTTCTTATAAATAATGACTAAGTTATTTCAATTTTTTTTTATCAGGAGAGTTGATGACTTAAATCTTCAAATAATAAATTTAAAGCGCAAAATAATTTTAAAAATATTGTTCTTTTTAAAGATTTATCTTAAATTACGCACGACCATGACGCTTGTTTGCAACAAGGTACACGCAACAAGGTCAAAATTTCTCTTCCCAGGAAACAAACCACAAATAAAAAACTCATTTAACAAAAAATATTTCATCTTAAATAAATGATGAAAAACTTAAACAAATCCTCACCTTATTTATTCCTCGTGATAAATTTAAAGTAATTAATTTAAAATCCTCACTGTATCCATAACACTTGTATCCAAATACAAACACATCACCACTTCACTGCACAAAAACCAAAGAGAAAAAATCAATTTTACAACAAACTGGTAAAAGTCACTTGTAAAATTAATTTAACCATATGTTAAAAACCACTGTTTTAGAACACTGACATAGAATAAGCACGCTTAACCTCGAACAAGTCTTTTTGGTATTTAAACATTAAATCTCCCTCCCGGGTCCAACATACAGATTCATCTAAACAACTTTCATCATATGTCTATTACTACTAAAAATAATTTTCACTTCAATTGAATACTGTTTCTAATTTTATTCTATTTCTATTTCTATTATTTTATTTTTATTCCTTTATCGGTCGAACAGACACGCACAAGTACGTCCGTCCGCCTCGGATTCTCTTCGCGTTCTAACTAGAAGTGAATTTGAGTTTTCAGTTAGTGATGTGATCGCGACACGCGAGTTCGAGTCGGCCCCGACGACTTCACGAGTACACCACTACACCAGTATATTTTGTACACCAGTACAAAAGCAGCGGCAGTGTACAGCAGATGCACATGGAACTAACACGAAAAGGCCGACGTCGTCAGCGAGTAGCAGGGGTGGTCAAGTGGAAAAAGAGTAGGGTACACATTTGGGGAAGTTGGTTTATGGTATGGATGCCTTAAGGCAAATCGCCGGAACTTACCATACCAGAAACTAAAATTTTTAACAAAGTTTTAAATTTTTTTGAAATATTTGAAAATATTAAATTCTTGAGAATTTTAAAAAAAATGACTTGTTTCAAAAATTTGATTTTTGAAGTGAAACTTATTCAGGCGCGGCTAGGGTGTAAATCCGTACTAATGCAACGGAAGTCCGTTACGCCCACACTTCTCGTCATTCGCTCTCAATGAGATCATTTCTATATGGGTCGATTGTGATAAGTCGTCGTGTATGTGAATAAAATACTGTCGTTGTATGCGTACTGACATCAACGTTATATGCGTACCGATATCGGCTTAGATAAATAAACATTTTAAAATTACATCGTAGTACAAATCTTAATTTAACGAAAAATGCCTGAATCAAAAGAATATTTTAGCCTGTTCCTTGAAAATAATAAAACAAATTAAACATTTGTGCCCTGTACTAAACGTAAGTTTATTGATTAGAAATTATTACTATATTATTCGTAGTTTCTATAAATCTTTGAAGTTATTGAAATGGAAAATATTTTTTAGACAAAACAGATTTTATAGCTGTTCAAGGAATGAGATTATATCGTCAGCGAAAAAAAAAATACAACCAGTCAATGAATGTATGTTAATTTTAATTACATGAAGTTCTTCAAAGACAATTATTTAAAAAAACATTATTACATGAGTGAAATTGTGAAAACAATATTTCTTTAGACGTTGTCTTACATAATCCACGTGAGGAAGTGATGTGTATAGTAAGATATCACTTGTATATATTTTTCACCTGGCAATCAAAAATTTTACCATTATTTTCGTAACTAAAAATAGATGTGATGTTTGATGGGGGAGGGGGTGTACTGCCAAAATGGATGGAGGGGGGTAAAAAAATCCTTTAAAAATCGATCACGTGATTAATCGTCGACAAAAAATTGTATC
Source organism: Ctenocephalides felis (assembly GCF_003426905.1). Classification (NCBI taxonomy): domain Eukaryota; kingdom Metazoa; phylum Arthropoda; class Insecta; order Siphonaptera; family Pulicidae; genus Ctenocephalides; species Ctenocephalides felis. Next base: position 69,197,095 of record NW_020539725.1, read on the forward strand.
CATAAACACATACAAACACCAGAGTGCAGAAAATGCAAATAAAATTGTTGAAGGAGCGAAGCATCCGATTTGAATAATTCAAAAAACATAATTTGTATTGACGTAATGAATAATTTTTTAAATCTTTGCAAGGGCAGGTAAAACGATTTCAGATATACAAAAAAATAAAACAATGTCATTTGGCGGTCAAATATCAGATTTTTTCGATAGTATGGACCAACCGACATGAATAGGTATCCCAAAATTTAAGAAAATTCAAAATTTTCAAAAAATTGGCAATATGAGTATTTTCAAAAATTTTAAAATTTTTCATAATGAATACTTCAAATGAATGAATATGTTTCCAAAATTTTCAAAAAATTTGCAACTTTCAGTTTTTAAAACGTTTCCAAGTTTTCAAATAATATCAGTATTTTCAAAAAATTTCAAATTTTTCATTATTAATGCTTATTTTTAAAGGGTAGTTTCTTAGTACTTATATATGGAGCTCATCTCTTCTTTCTCCAACTTCTCTAATATTTTTCTATCAACTATCGTTCATAGATAAATTATGTTTATAATTTTATAAAAATGTAGTAACCGATATTCTATTTTTACGCCAATTATCTATTATCCACTTGGTTAAAATTCACTTCCATCATGGGTCAAAGCAAAATGTTAAAGTCAAACCTGAACAAGGTCAAAAACCTTAAAATAGATTTTAATTAATTCTACATTTAAGGAGAACACATTAAATGTATGCACATATTTGAATCGCAAATACAATTTAACATTTAATTATGACGTAAATGAAACCATTTCCTACTTTAAATATTTTTGTAGTAAAATTGAAATATCAGTAAAACAAAAATATCTTTTAAATATTATTTCTTAAAAAAGATACAAAATTCATATATTGCACATAAAGTAGTAAATAGTTCCAAAAAAAGTACCTACTTAGAATAAAACAGTTATGTAGAGATACCTGTATAAGAAAATTACCTGTAAGTTGTTGACACCTTTTTTAAAAAAATAAGGGTAGATAGATATACGGTAGTAAAATCCAGTTTTATTGCATGTTTTTAACAGAATGAAAGGTGCATGCCGTTTGTAAAATAATAGTTTAATAATATTAGTACAATATCCGACATTATATTTATTTTACATGAGCCTTTATGATACCCGAGATCAGCAATTTCTATACAAGTAATACTTCAGATAAGTCAATTCTAAATTTAATTATGAAAATATTTTGGAACTCTAAATTTGAGCCAAAATATTTAAATTAAATTTGTATACACTTATTTCAATAAGCTTCAAAATTGGAATTAAAACTTCTCTCTAAAATCAACTGAACATTTTCGTAAGAATTCTTTGAAGCAAAATATCTTTTAGCTTAAAAAAATTAAATTTGAAATTTATAGACAAATACAAGCCTTTAGCCGATATTTAGAATCTGGCATAAAAATTTGAAGTACTTGCTCAAAATATAAAAAAATGTAAATTCTAGCATTGTCTCAAATCATAAATTTTATAACTGTTTTGGAATATAGTCCTTTTTATATTTTACAAATATTTTACCCATTTTATGGAGGGCAACAATTGTAAAAAGTTACAGGTGCAAGATAATGTAAACAAAAATGTAAAAAATAGAAATAAACAAAATAATAAGAAAGAAGAATATAAATTAGAATTACTTTGGTGAAATCTTGCAATATACAAAAGTAAGATATAATTACTAAGTTCAGTTTCTTAATAACTACATATATAATTCAATTTTTGAAATTATGCTTTTTTGAAATTTATGAAAAATTCAATTTTTTTGATATTTTGAAATTTTTTCAAAATTTTGATTTTTTTTCAAAGCATTGAGCTTGAAAGCTGTTTTAGAGACGAAATATCGAAGTATAATGTGTAAACAATATAAAACTTCTTACAAAACCCACATATATAAAATTTGTACATTAGAGATTACTAAAATCTCCAAAACCATAAAATGTTTTTAAATCATTCACATCGGACGCTCCGTTCTCTCAAAAACTGAATTACAATTTTTGGCACTTCTTGCTTTGTATCTCCAAAACGACTGGAGCTGTCTTTGCCAAAAACTAAAATAAAACACGTCTCCCCATCAATAAAAATAGAATGTTTTTCAAATCATTCAAATCGGTTGATATATGCTCTCGAAATTCGTCGACGAAAAATTGTATCCGCACATAGATACTACGAACACACACATACATAAATCCATATTTTTATATATACATACACACACATACATAAATCCATTTTTCTAAAGTATGCCAAAATGTTCAGAATGTCTTGAAACGTAAAAATATGCAGAAAATTGTAAATTTCGCTATTTCAAGATAGCGAAAATCCTAAACCTTTCCATTACTATCATTGACACCAAACCCACCATTTCCACATATGTATACATATATGTTCTCTTTCTAAAAATGCGTGATGCACGATCACGAACATGCGTGACGTATATAGTCGTCGTACCGTTTGCGCATACGTACTAGCCGAATCCGAATCCGATTCCGAACATAGAATCGAACGAACCGACGAAGTTATAGGACTGAATCAGCTGTTGTAATTGTATAAATTGTATATGTAAGCGAAAACGATCCACTACAGTACAATGTAACTACTATATATATATATGTATGAACACAGATATAATTTTAGCCCGTAGGTTATGGACTCACGAATAGCTAACGTTCGGCCAGACACAGACATTCGACTAGGACAGATCGATAAACTCACAATCAGCCATATTGGGAGTTATTTATATGATAGAGTGTATTTAGAATTGAATGCACTAGTAGGTAGGAATATATTTTTGAAGTAAAACTTCTTTATGCACACTTGATTTGGCGAATGAGCCGACAGGAGATGAGAGCGTTACGACGAGTCTAATCAGACGAATGGGTTAAGAAAGAAACTTAAGTCAAGGAAGATAGGAATAGGATAGGATAGAAATAGTAGAGGTAGTAATGTTATAGCTAAACCATAATAAATTTGAGATAGGATCCAAAAGGAGAAAAATGAAGTATGTTTCTTCGAACAAGTTTACATTATTGCATTGAGTCAGCGCCTACTATGATTTGTAGAGACCGCTTTGCTTTTAAAGTTTTATGTTCGATTTCTTCCAATAATAAATGGGGTACTTATATACAGATAGACCACACTTCGTTTGTTATTTTGCTATAAGTTTAGCATTAGTAGTTAATTACCAGCAATTAGTTTTGTTTTATGCGACATGTATATGTTGTAACATGTATTTCTTGTTCTTTTTGGGGTGAAGATTGAATAGATGAAGAAAAACCTAACCTAAATAAGACAAGTCTTCAAATTACCATTTGATTTATTTTTCTTCCAGGTAACTAGTATATTAACAAAATTATTGCTGATTTAAAAAAAGGTGGCACAACCGTACCCAGTCCTCTTTATCTGGATAGATGGATAAAAGATAATATTTTTGTGGTATTAACTTCCAGAAAGATAATTTATAGTAATCGCAAAAAAAAATGAAAATTTTCATATATCTTTACGTTTCAAAGGTTTCTGAACATTTTGGCATATCTTAGAAAAAATGGATTTATGTGTGTGTGTGAGTGTGCGTATGTGTGCGTGTGTGTGCGGATACGAAATATCGTCGACAATTTCGGGAACACGGGTCAACCAATTTGAATAATTTAAAAAACATAAAAAGTCCAATTTTTCAAAAAGGTCATTTTTTTCAAAAGTTTTACAAAATCACAAAAATCGTTATTTTCAGAGTTTTAAAAGAAATCTTAATCTTTTTTAAAAATTATAATTTGTGGTACGAAAAGTTCCTTGAAGCACGATGCCATGCACCACTAGTTTCGTTATTTGAATTGTTCAATACGTAATCTTTGTGAAGTAAAACTTTTTTATTTACACTTGATTAAGGGAATAACTAGAATGCGTTGCGAGAGCGTTAAAATTAAGAGAAATAAATTTGAGAGAGAGAATTAATACAATGTATATAGAAACTGAGAAATAAATGGACGTTTTTCATAATATCTAAAGATAAGATGATTTGTTGCTTATTGGGTAATTTTAGTTTATTCCAGAATTTTTTATAAATTAATTTTATATTATATTAAATTATATTGTATAAACTGAATTGTAAATTATAAATTGATATTAAAGTTCATGTATTCTGTTCGAATATTCAAGAGAATTATTATTTATTAAGTTAACTGTGATTATTAATTAATTATTAAGTTAACTGTGATTATTAATTAATTATTAAGTCAAATGTGATTGACGAATATACTCGTCATGCAGGGGTTGCAAAATTTTGACGTGTTTACTCGTCATGCGTATAAAACCGTGACCATTTGCTATTTAAGTTGAAATTTTTAAGAATATTTTGAGGATATGTCAAGAGACTAAGAAGATTAGATCCATTAGACTTAGTATAGTTATATATTTAGTATAGTGCTTGTAATTATTCTCACATATTTATATTTATTATCTGCTTGCAATTATTGACACATATTTATATTTATTATACAAACTTGAAATACTACCAATGGGTAGTATTTTAAAAACTTATTTAATAACTAATCACAACAATTACTGAATGCCTTCTCAGGCAGTTGTAATTTAGATGGAAATAAAAAAAAATGAGGATATGACTGTATAAATTAACTAGTTGTAAGTGGCATATTACCTTAAGGCAAGTTGTAAAATAAATCCATATTTTTGGTTCAGATTTTTGTTCGTTTCTTGTCTTTTGAAAAAAGCTTAATCACTAACTAACGAGTTTATAAACTCTATTTCCATAAATAATTTTCTATAATAATTCTCTTAAACATATTGCATTAGTTTTGCTTGAAAGTTGTATGATCTACAAGATAATTCCGAGAAACGGTTAATTAGTCGAACTTAATTACCTTAACATTAAATTATTACGTTGAATAATTTTCTAAAGTTTCAGTAAGGAATTATGTTATAAAGTTTTTGCAACGTTTGGAAATATGATTCAGCAAAAATATCTAAGCGAATATTTGATATACTCGAAAAATGACTGCTGTTTTATAGATATTATCAATTTTAATTAAAAGATTGCTTACTAATTACAAAACAAATGGAAAAAAAATTGTTTTAAATTTTTATTTTTTTTATAAAAGAAATATGTACATACCATACCAAGAGAAAAAACATAACAAAAATATTAACTTTATGTTGTTATTTTATATTTTTTAAAATATAATAAATTTTTATAATTTTTATATGAATGCCTTTAATTGCTTTCTCAGACAGGCTACTACTAACATATGATTTAGCTACTACTATTCGATTTATCTAACTACCGCCAGCTTTCGGTCTATTTTCCTCCGAATTGCCACAAAAAATGATGAACACCTTTTATAGAAAAATTATGATCGAATAAAAACCGCGTAGATATAACAATCGACTCAAATTTCTGCGAATTTCAAGCAAATGGTCACGTCCAAATGTTGATGGACAGACAGCTGATGTTCCAACAATTCTACGTGGAAGAACTATTGAACTATGGACGTTGACGTGACGTTAATAAACAATTGCGTACTGTTTTCAAAATATTGTTATTTTAATAATATAAATACGAGCTATAAAAGTCTAATTTGTAATTGTAAATAATTTGTTTGTAATGATTTTGCGTCATGCGTTGAGCAATTGGTTATAAACATATTGCGTTAATTGTGGGAAAATTTTGAGCAGAAAAATTGAAGGACGAGTATAAAAAATATATTTGAAATTTGAATTTTTTTGATATTCAGAAAGTTTGAATTTAAGAAATATGTGTAATAATAATACGAATAAAATGATATATAATTCGATAAGTATCTCTACATAAATTTCTTGAGATTTTCCAAGTTTTCTTATTTTTTTTCGTGCACTTTTCAATCAATTATAAGATAAAGAGAAATTATATGCAAACTTCTTTTAGAGTTCTTTTCTAAGTTGTACAAAATAAAATGTGTGGGAGTTGTAATTATTATGAAAATATATTAAATTATAATCTCCCAACATATAAAAATATATAAATTTTATTCATTATAAAATATTACTGATATCAAAATATACAATGACAAATTTTTATATGTTGGGAGTTTATAATTTAATATATTTTCATAATAATTACAACTCCTATAAATGAATTATTCGTTATAGCAAAAATAAATCCTTTATAATCCATCAAAAACTCTCATTTATTTTCCACTTGTCTATTTATGAAATGTGTTAATATTTTGTGCTTTTATAAAAATTACACTGATGATGAGATAAATTTGAAACCTAAAACTTTATGCAATAAAGTTGGTGCAAAAGATTACAAAATGTAGTGTGTTCTTCTCACATAATTACAACAATTAATATTCTTCAATTTCATTGAGAAATTAATTTTATTTATTTTATTGATTGATACCACCATCAATATTTACTATGGTTGATTATTAGATCTAAACAATATGGTATTATGGTTTGTGGTATGAAAAATAATATACGTATATTTTCAAATGATAATTACAGATATATCTTGAGAAAACCGCATTAATATTTTGTATATTACAAAAATTTTATAACTTAAGTACATAGTACTTACATAGTACTTAATACAAATTTTACTTACGTGAAATACATAAGAAAAATGTTATTACTACATTTCACTTATTTGTTAACTTAAGCGTATATTGTATATGTATTAATTTAAAAAAGGATCAAATTCAATAAAATTTGATGAAAAACAAAAACTACTTTCAAAATAAAAAGTAGAAAGTAGAAACAGTAGATTTTTATACTTGATACTTAAATAGACATATCAAAGTACAAATTATTCGCATTTACAGCATTTTAGTACAATTAGTGTAGTCTCACGAGCTTGCTAATAATAACGTATAATAAAATTCAATGATATAAAATTAGTGGAGCACATGTAGATGCAACTTTTTCTGATAAAATTTGTATAGATGTGTATAGATTTTTGTAGTTGTACTCGAAATTGATGTACTAAAGTATAACATGCTCGAATTACAACATCCTAGTACAAAAGGTGTAGTCCTAAAAAGAGCATTTTGAAAACTTCATACTTTTACTCCAACCATATATACTTGTATGGAACGCATATTGTGCACATTTGTTAAATTTTGAAATTTTAAATTTTAAACAAAAGCTAAATCATATCTTATTGATTAAGTATATTATTTTCACATTTTATAGAAAGTTCATGCAACTTGCCTTAAATTAATTCCACATATAATTCCTTATTTTATACAAATTCCAATTATATAAAATTAGTAGAGCACATGTAGATGCAACCTTTTATTTTTCTTTTATAAAATTTGTATAGATGTGTATAGATTTTTGTAGTTGTACTCGATATTGATATATAAAGCTTGAATTACACTATTCTAGTACAAAAAGTCTGGTCCTACGAGCTCCTTAAAAAGAGCATTTTGAAAATTTCATACTTTTACTCCAACTATATATACTTGTATGAAACGCTTGGTGTACATTTGTTAAATTTTTAAAGTTTTAAACAAGAACTAAATTATATATCTTATTGATTTTAGTGATATTATTTTCACATTTCCTAGAAAGTTCATGCAACTTGCTTTAAATTAATTCCACATATAATTGCTTATTTTCTACAAATTCCAATGATATAAAATTAGTAGAGCACATGTAGATGCAACTTTTTATTTTTGATATAAATTGCATAGGTGTGTATAGATTTTTGTAGTCGTACTCGAAATTGATATATTAAAGTATAATATGGCTGAATAGTACAAAAAGTCTAGTCTTACGAGCTCCCTAAAAAGACGTTTTGAAAATTTCATATGTACTTTTATTCTAACTCTATATACTTATATAGAACGCATGGTACACATTTCTTATATTTTTAAATTTTAAATTTTAAACAGAAGCTAAATCTTATATCTTATTGATTAAGTATATTATTTTCACATTTCTTAGAAAGTTCATGCAATTTACCTTAAGGTAAAATTACAACTACTTATTTTATACAGTCAAAATATTCTTGATAATACAGAATATATTTTGTTTTTCAAATAGCAGTAGGTCAACTTTGTATACCCATGACGAGTATACTCGTCATTGCCCAAAATTTCATTTACCACTTCTCCATGACGGGTACATTCGTCAACTAAAGTCAACAGCTTAAAGTAGATTTTTAGAATTTATCCTCGTAATGAGTTAATGTTAAGTGAATTAACTTTAACTTTGACTAACCTCTAGAATTTCTCGAAAGTAGCTCATGCATACCATGCATCATACAATTCTCAAGTAAAAATATTGCGATAGTTTTAAGAGAATTGTGCGGTTTCTGTCGTAATATATTATTTATTATTCGCGATTATTTGCAAAAGAGTCATTCATACCGAGAAAGGAAGTACCTGCCTATACTTGGGAGGCATCATGTTTAATTTTAATAAACCATCGTCAGGTTTCGTGCGGTTTTTACTGGTATAGCCTTCTGATTAATGACATACTCAATAAACTTGTGGAAAAAATTAAATTTATTATTAACTTCCCGTAGGGTAAGTTATTGTAATCGTCCAAAAATCAAAATCAAAAATTCTTGCATTTCTTCACGTTTTAAAGCTTTCTGAACATTTTGCCATAATAACTATAGGAAAACATTTAATATTTCTCGAACAGTTCGTTACGGTACGGGAAGTTCCAGCAATTTGCCTTAAGGCATGATGCCATACACAACTAGTTTTTTTTCAGTTTTAATTAATATTTCTATTATTTATATTATGAAGATATCAGTTGGTCGAGCAGTATCTTCGTATTTAAATATTTTTGGGAAGACTTTGAAAGAAAGGCCCTCGTTTTTTTTTAAAAAAAGTACTAAAATGTGTGAGCCAAGATTGTAAAATGATAAAATACTTGATAGTTTCAAAATAAAAAAAATCGAGAAAAAAATAATTACTTGAAAATAACATGATTTTCGTCTGATGCTCTCGCTGTAATTTACTCATCCTGAGCGTACAACAATCATTTGCACTGATTGTTTCAGCTTGACGTTGAGTTTTGGGTCACCATATTTAAATAAAATTTAATCAGTTAGTATTGCAGATAATTCGATATCCAAATAATGTACATGATTCATCCATCAGCATCAGCATTCCGTTCATTCACCAAACACATCCATTCATATTAAATGTCATTGTTCTCACATAATTAAATCTCTTAAATTAAAATACCATTCTTATTTCTAGCACTATATCTCAATTCCATTCTAATTTTAAATACAAAGTCTGTAATTATCGCGCATTTCGTAGTATTTTTCGCAATTACTACGACATGGTATTTCATATTCTTGGAACTTCTGTCTCTGATTAGAGAGAATTAGTTCAACAGATTTTGCAACGTTGTGCAGGTCATTGAAAGACTTGTGGATGGAGGAGGAGTTAATTTTTTTAATGGAAACTTTATTTAAGAATTCGATAAAGCAATGAATTTATTTGTTTCATCAAATGATGCACAATTGTCCTCAGTCAACAGCGAAGTAATTTAATAAAGAAATTTTGAATGAAAAAAATTAATGAAAATTTACCACAATGGTAACAGTTGCACCAAAGCTCTAGATTGCACACTCTTTTTTTTATGATTTTTTTCATGATATTATTTATTACCATTTCTCGACCAGATTGTTAGGTATGCCTTAAACTAATTTTATCAAACATTCTAATTCCTAACTAAACAAATTTCCTCTCTCCACTCGAATCCAATACGATAGAAGGAATGTTTGCGTTCGAGGAATTAATTTAATTTCGCTACCACGAAATCTTTGAGCTATATAAATATGTGTTTGAATTAAATTAGCGGTTTGTTTGCACGTTGTACGTTTTATCAATTAACCTCATTCAGTAGAAGCTGACTGGGGCCGCTTTTCTATGAAAATAACTGAAATGAAATGAAAGAAGTCCAGCGACCTCGGCACTCGGAAATATGTTTTCCGATTATCCAGAAATGAGGCGATAAAGTACCTACAATGTTGTAAGAGGAAAAAAATAATATTTCATGGTGAATGACATGCTGTATTTCAAGCAAAGCCTAAAAGCTGATAGAGAAGTTACAGGTAACCATAAAAATAAAATTGAATCGATGTAATCGTTATCAAATATGCCCAAAGTTTTAATTTTAGGAATTCTCTCTTAATTTATTGTATTAACACTATCTGACATCTGTTAAATAATGTTATAAAATTATTCAACAGCAATGTTTCTATTATCACTCGGCGCAAATTGTTTACATTATGGAAATTGATATTCCGCGAATAATACACAGGAATAAATTAAATTGACGACAGACAGTGTTGGCATCGCCAATATCCATAAACTCTATTAATAATCTTCATAAATTTGAATGCCAATAGCTACAAAACAATTCCAAATCATTAAGACGTTTTGACTGACGTTAATTTACTGTCTGGGAAAATGACGCCAAAACAGCAAACAAACTTTCATGTGACATTCTTAGAATAAAAGATTTCGAAGATATTTTAAAGAAAACTTCATGAGAAGTCTAAGGAAGATCAAAGTAATAGCAAAGAAAAAACAGATGAAGATTTGACAAATTTTCCTGATATCAATATTTATCATGCACATTTTCTGTGACAACTATCAAAACGACTTTTGAGATATTTTTCTAGAAGTGACAATTTAGAAGATATTTTAAATAAAAATTCTTGAAATTGATATTTTTGTGGTCCCCATCATATACTTTTTTATGTCATCTTTTGATATGTTATAAGATGTTTTATAGAATTAACAATTTTAGAGATAATTCAAGCGTAATTTCTTGAGAATTCCAAGAAAATTTAAAATAACAAGTAGAAAAAAATAGAAAAAAAAAATTTCATCGCTTCATTTAACAAAATCAGAAAAAGAGTTGTCATATATTTCTGATTTCCATATTAATCATTAACATTTTCTGTACCAACTTTTATGTGGCTTTTTTAGAATTGACTGAATTTTGAAAATAATTTAAAGAAAACTTTATGTGAAATAGTAGCAAATTAGAAAAAATCTGAAGTCTACTATTGATAATAAAAAACAGAAAAACATGGTCAAATTTTCCTAATCTCCATATTTATCATACACATTCCCTGTGACAACTATCAAGTGACATTGCAACAATTTTTAAAATATTTTTATAGAATTGACAATTTTGAAGATTTTTTAAGTAAAACGTTTTGAAAGTATTTTATATGATATGATATATTTTTCTGATCCCCATTGTATAAATTTCTATGTCAACTTTTAATATTGTATAGGATATTTTATAGAATTGACAATTTTAGAGATAATTCAAGCACAATTTCTTGAAAATTCCAAGGAAGATTAAAATAACAACAAATTAAAAAAATAGAAATATAAACTTTATTGCGAAAAAATAGTTGTCATATTTTTCTAATTTCCATAATCATTAAAATTTTCTGTAACAACTTTTATGTGACTTTTTTTTAGAATTGACTAAATTTTAAAGATATTTTGAGTAAAACTTCATAAAAAGCTCTTTAAATTTTTTTTTTTTTTAAAATAGAGTTGAACAAATTTCTTTTGGTTTTCTTAAGCTCCATATTTATCAAAAAAAAATTTATTTCAAGTTTTATGTATGGCATTCTTAGAAATGACGATTCTAAAAACATTTGAAGTAAAACTTCTCAGGAAGTCCAAAAATGATCAAGATGAGGAAAAACGTAACGTCTACTATTGATCGCGAAGGAAAAAGAATTTCTTAAATCCCATATGCATCATAAAAATTTAAAAAAAATTGTCCACAAAAGATCAAATAAACCGTTAATAATAATTTTTTTTTTAAAAAATGTTAAAAATTTCTGTTATAATTAGTTGCTCTATGCTAAGACAGGTCCACCATATTTTTACCATATTTTAGTTCCCTCCACATTCTATAGGTTTTATCAGGGATGAAAAATAAGTAATTTAATCCAACATATAGGTATAAAAAATATATCTGATAGCAAAATATTTATCATAGAAATTTCCTATGTCAACAGAACAGTTTCTGCCTCAATTCACGGAAAGCGTATTAATTTTCATCCATGGAATTGACGTCGGAAAAATAGCATTGAAAAATATCAGCTGTAAATAACTGCTGTCAACAAGAGATTAATTCAGCGAAAAATCTTCAAATTTATGGTTTGGAATGCGAGTATTATATATAAAGTATATTTAGAAATCATAATATGAAGTTTATTTTGGTAGAGACCAGAGAGTTCGGAAAATCGCCAACAAATTTCAGCGCCTTTGCTAATAATGGATTTGGGATCTACGTTTGCAGATCGAGTTTTATTTTTGAATCATTCATAAATATAAAATGACAATAAAATATCTACATTATTGCAATAAAGCTTTGAGAAAAGTTTCATTTACCTTTTAAACAAATATATCAACTGCCTTTAACTATGAGTCAATTCATTAGCAATAATAAAATTCTCTTTAAATTTCATCGTATTCTATTCTATATGTGTCAGTATCAAATATTTGTGACATATTATTGTAATTCAATACAATAACATCGAGTCATATCATTCATCATAAACAAAATATTTCATATGTAAAATCACTATACTGTGAATACGGCATTCTTCGAAAAGGTTCCAAATGATTTATTTTGAGGAATGATTTATGAGAAATTTGGGAAAAGGAACATATGTTGATTTTTTTGACATGCGGACTGAAATAGATAGTAGAACCAACTTTATTAGTAGATAAAATAATAATCACTCTTTTTACACAATTTATTATTAAATATTTTAAATTATACAAGCATTTAGAAACTCGGTTAGGTTCATCATCAGTTTAATATATTTATATTTAATCACTAAAATGCTTTGAAATGAATGAAATACATATGTATTGAAATAATCTCAATATCAATAACTAGTGGCATCGTGCCTCAATGCAAATTGTTGGAACTTCCCGTACCAAAAACTAAATTATTAAAAAAAGCTTTGCAAAACTTTGAAAAAAATAGATTTCTGAGAAATTTTGAAATTATTGTAAAAAATGACTTTTTGAAATTTTTTTTTTATATTTATATCGCAATGCGTAGCTGATGTAGTGCCAACGCTCCATTATCTCAAAAACTGAAATACCATTTTTGGCACTTTTTGCACCGTATCTCCAAAACGGCTAGACCTGCCTCTGCCAAAAACTAATTAGCACGTCTCCTTGTCAGTATGAATTGAATTAATCAAATCGGTTGAACCGTGTTCGCAAAATCGTCTACAAAAATTTGTATCCGCACACACATACACAAACACATCCATTTTTTCTAAAGTATACCTAAATATTCAGAAACCTTTGCAACGTAAAGGTATACAAAAATATTCATTTTCGATTTTTTCGCAATTACTATAACTTACCTGAAGGGAAGTCAATTAGGAATTGTTTTAACAACAATAATTGAAAGTAGAGGTCAAAGAATGTAGTATATTGTGTTATATACGGTGTAATCTGCGTAAAAATATACCCATGAAATTCATATTTTGTAGTGGTTGAATAATGTAGCTATTATTTTGTAAAGACCCTTTAAAATTAAAAATTAGACATTGGATCTGCTTGCCCTCTGGTTTCCCCATTTTACTCAGCATTTCACTCAGTCAAAAGGGACAGCTGTCGAATTTTAGAAAAATAGCTAAAAATCATATTTCGAAAATTAGGAATGAATCAGGAATTTTACTGAACATAGTTCGATAGTTGCTATTTTAGTGATGTCATGTGATGTACATCATTCGGTTTAGACAGTATAATTACTGAAATAAAAATAAACAAATAATCCTTCACCTATCGACTAAGTCTTTAATTAATGTCACCATTGGAATTTCTCGTCAAATTCTATTATTTGAAGATGCTCAGAGAAGTCCTTATTAATTCGATGTCGCAATCGTTGATGTTGATTTATGTCGTAAATCATTCTTCGTTCCTTATTTGACTATGATGCATCATCAGCGACAATAATTCTGCAAGTTAAATTTCGTAATAGCATTTGTAAGGGAACGTCATTGGCTGAAATGCCATATAATTTAATTTAGAATTTGTAGGAGAGATTGGAGTTAGGATAGTCTTTTTTAAACCAACTGTTCAATATATAAATTAAAAATTCAATATACAAACTTAAAAATTGTATTCAGTTATCGTAAACTAAAGCACTCTGCTCAAAACGAAACAAAATAAGAAGGAGATGAGATTCTTTCTCGTGATAGCGAAGTCGCCCCATTTAAGGCGATGACTGGTTAAATATTTTTTGTCCTCTGCTTTAAAATAGTATTGCAAAACAAATGCCATTCTTTACTTTGGGATAATGTTGGTAAATCCTCTTACAACTTGCAAGTTCGAAAGCATACCCCGGTATCCTCTATCATTAGCACTAATAGGCGTCTCGGAATTTCAAATAAAAGTACAAGAGAGAGAGAGACATGCCTGACTCTCTGTCCTTTTGGATGTTGCCAAAAACTAATTTCGTACGAATTTTCTCGTATTCGGCAGCCAAAATGCGATCGGTCACGGAGCGTCGTTCTGCGTTTGACGAGGGGCGCGGTTTTTCTCGGAACAGAGTCAGTCTGTCGCAGATTACTTATTAATAGCACCTGTGTTTGTGTTTAGTGATTTTTTGGATTTTGGACTTCGTCACAGTTTCTCGTGATTCGTCACTGTAGAAAATATCACGTGACGGATGATGATGAGTAAGGCGAATGACGACATACGAGTGGTGTATGACATATGGTGTCAGAAGACAAAATTACTTACTTTGACTTAGGTCGCACAAGATTATTAGAATGATAGATTTATAGAATTTGCAATAATATTAAAAAACTGAATTAGATAACAGTGTCCATATGAATTTTAACAAGTACCGTGAAACGCACATAAGTACCGTAGAAGTCTAGAACATAACAGTCCGGAATGCCTGGTTCCAGCCAGCATTTTTTCAATTTTTTTTTTTTTTTTTAAATGTGTCTTTATAGCAAATAAAAACGCTCGAGAGCTATTAGAACGTTTTCTGGTTGGTTCGGAATCATTCGAAAAAACTTGCTATTTGTAGTTGTGCTTAAGTTCATGAACAAAGTATGTTCTACGAAACACGTAGCCCCTGCGTTTTACTAAGGATTCCGCCGTTTTTTTTGAGATAGTCTACTGAATACAAAGATACAGTACACATATTGGTCAAAATGAAAACGATTCCTTCAAATATACCGAATTTATTTTAATGTTGCTTGTTTCGTCATCTAGAGGCAAGAGAGATTATTTTACATAGATTTACATTAACAAGAATTTAAAAAGGCGGATACATGCTTATGGTGGGAAAAACACCATTACCAACATCACTAATAATAATGCTGGGACATTTGAATTACAAAATTACAGAAAAATGTGACAAACAATTTTCTCCTTATATATTATTAGATTATCGACGGATAGTCCGGATTTTTCGATAGTCCTGAGGAACTTCTACTGCATTTTTATTACACTGAAGTGATGTGATATAAGAAGTGTTTAGTACTGAAAAAATGTGCAGACCAGTTTAACCAAACCATGGAATGCAAAACTAAAAAATTAATCAATAAAAATTCACAACAACAATGTGTAGATTAATATCAAACCTCGGATTTTTACATGAAGTCTCTATAAATCACAAAAAACAAATTACTCACTCCAGTTATGAATGTTTTTTTAAATTTTTGTTTTAAAAGAAATACATCATCGAATGTGTATTTTTCGTATTAAAATCCAATTTCTCGTATAAGAGCACACTTATGCACCCATATACCGTTTTTCTCGGAATATATCAGACCACATCGTGCGACACAAAATTCATTCTGAATAACGTCATTCGCAGAGAATGAGGTTTAGTTAACATTACATAGGAAAATAGATTATATTTTATTGTGATACTTCAATTGAAAATGTAATTGAAAAGTTGTTAACTAAAAAAATTAAGAGACAAAATTTTCCTACCTTCCTTCTTCCCAAGAAATATATCATTTTTAGCAGAAATGTGAAAAAAAAACATCATAGTAAAAATGTTAAAAACTCACAACAAGTGGAAACATAACAAGCTTTTGGGGTATCTTGTGATAAAAATATGGGTGGGGTAGGAGGGTTAAATTTTAAAAATCACCAACAAGGAGGAAGGAGTCCAAAAACCCTTAAAAATCAAGCACATCATTAATGGACGGTCCCTTGGCAGAAATTTGCCACAAATGTTGACAAAGTACTAAGTAACTTCTAACATTTTTTATGAAGTGCATAAAAGAGTGCAGTGTCTTCATATGTACATAATTACTTTACGATGTGTACCCAGCCTAATATTTATAAAAGCAATAATGTTATGTAGAGCACATTATCTACTCTAGACACACATTCTTTGCTGATGTGATGAGATTGAGATATGATGCATTTCTTTTTTATTTCTCTCATTTCCGATCAGGAGCTAAAGTTAGTGCCATGGCAAGCACACACACATAAATTAACATACATATAAATTTATACATACATATATACATATATATTATATGTACATATGAATATCGAGATAGAAATCCAACCGCAGTGATTGTCGAGGTCAGGTTTTTAGAATTCTCAAGCATCTAACAATAAGATGTAATTGGATAGATAAATTATTTATGTCAAGTTTGGTATGTGGAGAATTTTGAATCAGCTTATATAGCTATCAAGTATTAGCAATTAATAATAAATTCAATTTAACATACATAATCGTATATCATATAAATATTTGCTACCTAACTTTCTGACATCAATTGGATCTTATGATAAAACAACAGACTTAAAATGAATGAATGACAAATCATGCAACTGATGATCACAAAAATACTTCAACAAATTTATAAATTATACAATGATACGAATATGCAATTGAGATTTACAGAATATTTAAAAAAAATCTTCAAAAACTAGAAAATAACATTTATCATTGAAGATTGCTGCAATCCTGAAAGCTTCAAACAGGAATTTTGAAAAAATCTAGAGATGAATTTTCCTACCTTCCTTCCCAGAAATTTTATCATTTACAGCAAGAAATTAAAAAAATATATCATAACTATATTACCAAGTAAAAATGTTGAAAACTCATATGTGGAAACAGAACAAGCTTTGGGATAACTTCTAAAAAAATATATCAAAAATAAATTAGGACAACTAATTAATTATATTATTTTCTATTTTGCTATTTTCTATTATCCATCACCAAAATTAATAATTGCAACAGGTTCTGGAATGCCAAGGAAAAAATCTATATCGGAAATTGCATGTTCAAAAACCAAATATTTTTGAGAAGACAATAGTGCTGATCTTATGCAAATGTAGCCACCACAACTCCCAATCATATATAAATTTAATAAACTTCTATATCATAACAAATTTTTGTATATTTTTTTTAATAGACACAGATCATCGAATATATTTCCGTAATTGATTCCTTGAATTTTTAAAACAAACATCCAATATAACAATGATATCAACGGACGATTGAATTTTTTTCCTCCTGAGGTGCGAAACCACACGAAATCATCAATTTCTTCCAATCAAATATAAATTAATGTGCTATCTTATAATACATTTTTGAATATTTTTTGCCCATTTTCTCAAATAGACATAGATCATCGAATATATCTCCGTAATTAATTCCTTAAATTTTTAAAACAACATCCAATATAAAAATGATATCAACGGATGATTTTGTTTTTTCTTCTCCTGAGGTGCAAAATCACGTGAAATCATCAATTTCTTCCAATCAAATATAAATTAACGTACCATCTCATAGTACATTTTTGTATATTTTTTGTCCATTTTCTAAAATAGACATAGATCATCGAATATATCTCCGTAATTGATTCCTTGAATTTTTAAAACAACATCCAATATAAAAATGATATCAACGGATGATTGTATTTTTTCTCCTCCTAAGGTGCGAAATCGCATGAAATCATCAATTTCTTGACCTGACCAGACAAGTTTTTGCGATCATCCGATGATGCTCGTCATAGGTTTTGCGTACTTTGATTAAAATCTGATAAAATCATTTGTTGGAAATTATGCAGAAATTGAGATTGTAAAAAATTTGCTCGGTAATTGCCTGAAGTAAGACAAACAAATTATCAAAACTTGTGATGACACTATCAGGTTATAATAATTTTACGTGGAACTTCTACATTTTTGGCATTGTTACAAATTGCTCCAAAAATCAAGTTATTGACTTCCAAGTCAAAGAGGAGTGAACATTTAGTTTTTTAGTTTTTGGAAATACTTTACTACGGTATCCCAGAATTCAGCGTTATTAAAAGGCTCTCATTTCAACAAAATGTACTAAAATGTGTTGGCAAGTTCCATCAAAATAATTAATATACAATTATTTATACACGAAACCAGCATCTATTCTGTGTCAAAGTTTCCACGAGAAAATTAATTACCTCAGTTCTTAAAATGAACATTGATTGTCAGTCAATAACTAAGAATCCAGTATTGTTGTGGATGATGATGATGATGGCAATCGTAATTGTCCAATTCGCGGTACCGTGTCAATTCCGAGAATACCACGTGCTACCAGGAAGAATGGATGAACATACCAAGACCAATAAGACCAACAAGACCAAGACTAAGACGAGACGACGACAGAGAGATATGGGAATGAATCAGAATCAGAAATCAGAAATCAGTTGTCGTGTGCCACTTGTTTGGTAATTGGATATGGGAAAGATTAACCTTGGGATATTGCTGGGATTGATTACAAGAATTGAGATCATTGGACTTCCTTGGTAAATGTCAATAAAGAAAGACATATGACATTTTTTAACTTCCCGAAGGAGAAGTTTTCATCAAAAAATCCGATTCGCTAATTTTATGTTTTCTCGACGTTTCAAGCCATTCTGAATCGAATGAGACCGAATTTGGAAAAAGTATGTGTTTGTGTGGGTGTGAGTGTGAACAGATTTTTTGCCGTAAATCGATGTTTTCTCAAAAATGGCTGGGCCGATTTCAAAAATTTAAAAGCCATTCGATGTATCTCGATGAGGACTAGTGTTTCTGAGTTTTGTGCGACGATCGGCCGAGCCGTTTTTTGTATTTTGGAAAAAAATGTTAAACTTTTCGTCCACATTTAAGCTCATACTACCGAATCGATTTTAAAAAATCAAAAACTGTTCAAAAGATACTAGTTGATACTGATTAGTTTTAGGTGAAAATCTACCGAGCCGTTTTCTTGTAACTAACTGTTGAAAAAAAATTTTAGCCGTTTTTATGGAACTTTTTTGCGATATATATATCATGGCCTTATAGAACTTACTGAAATATTACGACCTTACGACAAGTAGTGTAATTAAAAAATTAATCAAAGTTTGAGAAAATGAGTAGTTTTTTTGACGTTTGTTAAAATTAAAATTAGACGATTTACTTGGTATAACAATAGAATACTTGGTCTTAATGAACATACTAAACCATTAAAGTGCTAAACTGGTTCAATTATAAAAATTATTGATTTTTAAAAATTCGCTTTTCCGAAAATACTCGTTCGTTTTCAATTATGTGTAATAAATCCACTCGGAATACTTCTAATCACTCATAAATTAATTTATTTTTTATTGATATTGATAATTTACACATATCGGGTAGTTCATGCAACTTGCATCAAAGCAAAATACCAATACCAACTAGTTAAAATTCATTTTTGTTGAAAATTACCATGTTTTTTTCTCAATCTTATTTTTGACTAGCAGTCTGAATTTAATAGTTTTATAAGAAGTTGGTCAACTGGTTGGCAACTAGTTGGTCTATCTAAATTTGATAATACTCTTTTACTAAAATTAATCTAAAATTATTAGTTTGATGTAGGAATGCCGGAGAAGGAATTTTCCACTTCAAAAAATATTTTTCATTTATATTATCAAGTAAAATTGGATATCACTACTGCTTGATATCAGGCTGATGTGAGCATCTGAAACCCTGCAGTTGCAAAATCATTCACGACAAGAATGACAAATCAATAAAAAAAAATTACCGCTCCCAAATTGGAAGTCCCAAGGTTCCAATTATCGCACAGATTATTATTAACTAAAAAGGTATAATGACATCATAATTTCTCGGTAAGTCTATTAACAATAATTGATAAAATTGATTTTCAATAATTATTCCCGTAGATAAGATAAGTGTAAATTGTTGGTTACTCATAAAATTATATCAAAATCGAAAGTTCCATGAACGAAGGCTTACACGACCTGATAACATGTACTACCGACTGATAAAAAGATTCATTGTAAAACAGTTTAGTAATTGATAAAAAAAATATTATACAAAAATTCTGGCCGCAATATTCAAGGAAAATTATGAAATAATTGTACGGTTTGGGTTGATAAATAGTTACGCAAAAGATAATAAGAAAGGAAAATTGGTCATGAATCGAAAGGTTTTAAAAAGACAAAAAATTGCCAGAATTATGCTAAGAAATGTCTTATTCAAAATTTAATACCAAAATAAGTGACATATGACATATGACATATATTGGATCGGGAGTGTCCACGATTGTCGGCAACGCTCGTTCATTAAGTGACGTCACTAATTCCTTCTATCTTTTGACACTTTATAAAATGGAAAACATATGAGGACTAACTGTCCATTTATGGGATTGGCACATACATGTCTTTCACAATAACAATAATTAGAATATGAAATTCCGTTAGAAAATTGAAGACTAAGTTTATCCATCATTCTTTTCCCTGGCTGATTTTTCGCAGACACACTTTCTTTGTATGAATTATTTTCGTCCTTCTTAATATAGTTGACATTGAAATATAAAAATCACGCACATGGTTTATTTCTGAGAGTTATATTCATGTATCGAACAACAAGAGAGCGTGCCAAACAAAAATTAGATGAAATTAGTACATACGCAGAAAACTCTCGAATTATTTTCGTGAAATTCTATTTGGAAAACATCAAAACAACCCATGGCGCCTGAGACAAAAATTAACCTATATTATATTGAAAATTGCACTGGCTAGAAGTTATTTTTTGTTGACCAGAAAAGTTTGTATTTTTTCTAAAAAAATACAATTTATTAATTAGATATTAGTATATTATCCACAAACTTAACGAAGCCAGTTAAATTTAAGAAATTAAGATGTAAAATGTGAAATCTACTTCATCAATATGAAGTGAAATTCAAGTATTTACATAGAATTTTCTACTGTTTATTTCGAAAATTCAGTTTTCGCTTTCACTAAAAATTAATCAATGTGATTTCAAATTGGTAACTTACAATATCTGTAAATGCTAATTCTAAAAACTAATTTTATAACTGAAATTTTTGAGAGTTAAGACCGTACTCTATTACTTTTCCAAGTTTCATTAAAATCGTAAAAAAAAAATTAGATACGACTCGGTTGATCTTCAACAATCAGTATAAATTTCCAATTGATATCTTTTGAATTTACAAAATCGGTTCAGGATGTTGATAAAGGCTTCGATGAAAAATTGTTCATTCATTTACTGGATACAAAAAAATAACTTGGCGACTTCTTATCTAATTTCATAAAATGGCTGCTCATCAAATTTTTAAAATCGGTTCAGACTTTTTTGAAAAAACATCAACGAAAGTCAGATTTAGGGCGAACTACACATATAACCACATACTTCTTCCACATTTCTTCCACTTTCTTCAACATTTGTAACAATCGATTCGGAACAGCTTGAAACGTCGAGGAAACACAAAATTAGCAAATCAGATTTTTTGAGAAAAACAAACTTCTTATTTAGAAAGATTACAATATGATATTATTAACTTTCCGAAAAAGAAGTTCATGTTTAAAAAATTTGATTTATTATTTTTCTGCACCGTCGACGTTTCAAGTCTTTCTGAATCGTTTGATATAAAAATTGGAAAATGTATGTGGTTGTCTGTGCATGGATTATAATTGGTATTGCATATGGATATTATAATTATTCATTTGCAATACCTTTAATTAATAGGTTCATCCATAGGGAAACATACTACAAACCACCCAAACAAATTAATTTAATCCTGAAATACCAAGTTCAAAAATTAATTTCTGGAATAGTGAGCAAGTGTAAATAAATATTAAAACTTTTAATATTTATTTACGCTTGCTCACTATTTTTTCTGTAATTCCGAGAATAATTTGAATTTGTTTCGAAATTTTAGGGATATATTCTTGGCTAGTTTTGGAAGACAGTTTTGCAAAAAAATCGTTTTTTTTTTAAGAATCTAAGGCAGGCCCTCTTAAATATTTGATCCAACCACAGAAAAACCTACTATGAACAACCACATACAAATCAATTAAACCCTGAAATACCAAGTTCAAAGATTTATTTCTGGAATAGTTTTAATATTTATTTTAATTCCTCTGTTAAATTGTCTTTGCAGCTGGCTGGAGATGCCCATATAATTTAACTACCAACTACCATGTATTCATCATTGAGTACTTTTTATTCGACATCTGCTGTCGAGTGTCTCTTCACTGGAAATCTTCCTCTCCCGAACCACAACAATAATAATTCTATTCTAAATGTAGTAACATATTGTAACAATGTTGTTACGACTTTTACTCGTACCATCTGCTGGTTCTCATCAGTTCGGTTTCCTCTCTTATTAAATGGAACATAGAGAATATAGTTAGTAGTTTTCGTTCTTGGAAGCACTTTCTTTTAATAACTCCAAAGTATAAATATCAATTTGTTCCCACAGACAGCAGACATGACGACAGATATAAGAGGAAAATAGAGATAAATATTAATTTGAAAAGGAAATATTGTGATTGTTTTGATGAAAGGACTGCGAAACGTAAACTATTAGCCAAGACTTTACGTTTTTTTTTGCAAAAATTTTCGCCAACTCTTTGAAAACAGTTCGAAATCATTGAGCAATCTTTCTGATTAGTATTGGTAAAAAACAGCCAAATTTTGTAATTATTTGTTTAAAAAGAATTCGACGATTCTAACTCTTGGTGGAGTTCATAATTTCTATATAAATTTTGGAGATGAAATATAAAAGACCCACAAAAAGTAGTTTAGTTATAAAAATTCTTTCAAATATTTCTAACTACTATTCTATTCGATAACTATGTATCTATACTATATGTAAATTTTGTATGTTGTACTTTTTCATTTGAACATCTTACTATGCAAAGATGAATATGTTGTCAAGAATGAATATGTCAACAAACAATATTTGTTATATGCTTACATGTGTATATTTTAAGAAACATTATTTAGTATTGGTTATTACGATTATCACGATTTTTGAATATCAATTCATAAAGTATAAATATAAATATTAGATCATTCATATATTTTCTAGTAGAACATTCAATTTTATAACTTTGTATCCTATATTATATATCTTACTTTGTAGTAAAACTGAATTAGGAAAAATTGCAATGAATTTTCTGCAATAGTTTTTGTTTAAGTATAGTACGCATATTTATCATGTTATTTTTTACCAAAAAAAGTTAAATATGCTGTTTAAATCCCAAAAATTAACCGATCGAGCCAAAAAATGTTGAATACAGAAAAAGGAAATAAATTATTTGCTTGATAAATAACTTACTTAATTAATATTATAATATTTATAGTTTTCTTTAGACAATGTAGCAAATGCTTATTAGTAGTTAAAAATATAATACTAAGAAAACAATGTTACTTGAATGTTTTATATCTGAAAAGGAATTTTTGTACCAAAACATTGGTCTATAACTTTAATATTGGAAATTTACTAAATTCGACTTTTTATGTTTATTAATTAGAACCCTCACAACTGAAATATTAATCCATTTTGGGCTATTTTTTTTAAAAAAAAATAAGCCTTTCTAAAAACAACTTATTACTTTACAATAATTTTAGAGATATAAGAAGTAGAGAAAAAACTTTGAAAATAGAGAAAATGAAATAAAATCGATAATATATATAATTTTCTCATATTTCACAATATCAAGTTTAATTAATTTCATCAATATCAAAAAGGAAATAAATTAACTAACTTGATTAATATCTTAATACTTATAGTTTTCTTTAGACAATGTAGCAAATGATGATTAGTAATTAAAAATATAATACTAAGAATGTTACCTTAACATTTCATATCCAAAAAGAAATTTTTTCACAGAAAATTGGTCCACTATCTACTTTGATATTTATCAAATTTGCCAAATTTGACAAATTTACCTAAAATTCTTCATTTTTTTCAAAATTTGATTCTTTTATTAATTTTGATTTTTTTTCAAAATTTTTAAAATTTCTTAAAAGTTCGAAATTTTTTGAAACTCAATCAAAATCAATTCTTTAAACTACTTCGAGAATTTGGAAATTTTTGTAAATATTTGCTTTTTCCGGAATATTCTCAAATTTTTGTAAAAAAATCGATTTCTTTTCAAATTTCGGTATTTATTATAATTTTTCATAAATTTTTTTTGAAAAGGATGAAAAATTTCGAAAATATGAATTTTTTGAAGTTTTAAATTTTTTTATGATAATTTATTTATTTAGAATTTTTTTTGTAGGGTATGCCAAAATGTTCAGAAACCCTGAAACGTAAAGATATATAAAATTTTTCATTTTCAATTTTTTTGCGATTACTATAACTTACCCTACGGGAAGTTAATAATAAAAGGTAAAAAAATGGATAGTAGAGCGCATAGAATATATTTATTATTAATAAAAGAATGTAAAAATAGCAACTACAAAAAAAGTTTCTTCTACATAATTTTAAAAAATCAGCTACAATTTGTCTACTTTCTTACTTTCTTTCTACGTCAAACTATTACCCTAAGTAAAACGTTTTTAAAATCAATTTCTCCCTCGCCGTGGTGGTGCAATTTGTCTAAAAAAAGAATTCCAGAAACTAACTAACTAACTCGAAAGTAATATAAATGTATGTTTTTAGTGTTGTAACGCAATCTGATCGTAAAAAGCAATTTCGACGTAAATGCTATTACGTCTTCGTTGCGAAGTTTCGTTGTAATTCTGCCGTAATTGTTCCGTCTTGTATTATATATAAATACAACCATACGACGGCGATACTAGGAAATATTTAATATGCATTTCGAACGCTATTAAACCTGTACCCTGTTTGTATAAAGGATTATTATTCTAGTATAAAATGCATAATCAGTGTGTACTTAATAATCCTGACATCAAGGACAGCAAAGATTTTTTATTATATTTTGAATTTTAAATATATTGATTAATATAGAAATATTTTGTATTATAAAGGACTCGACTAAACAAGAAAATGTATATAAAAAATATGACTTAGGGCGGGGCGCAAAAATCCAATTTGACGTTGAGCAATTATAATGTAAAAATCAAACCAATTAAATCACAACTAACAAACAACGATCTGACTCTACCAGCTAATTTATAATTGTAGATTTTTTTTTGCTATTTTTCAAAAAATTTTCATCTTTTTCGTTTTACCCCATAAAAGGCGGGGTAAAATAAAATAGGCAGAAGGCAAACAGGTCCAAAGTCTTATTTGTAATTTTAGACATTATTCAACCAATGCAAAATATAAATTTCATGAGTACATTTTTTACAGAAACAACACTGTATATAACCTTGATCTAGTATTTTGTCAGGAATATATATCAGCAAAGCTGAAATAACTATTTATTTAATTTATCTCTTGTATTTTTTTGCAACTTAATTTATTAGGATTATTGATTATTTATTATTATTAAAAAATTTGTAACTTTAATTGTTTTTGAGATATCGGTGGTGTACCTTTTTTTCCGCGGATCTTTACATGTTTAGACCCCGCTCTAACATGGATACATAAAAAAATAGAAATACATTTAAAAAAAAACTAAACACATATATGTAAAAAGTAATAATATGACAAATGAAAAAATTGGTTTTAACTTTTATATATATTTATTAGGGCGGATCGATTTAAAATACACTTAGGCACATATGATTTTTGGATTCTAGGGATCAAAATAAGATACTTTGCTGAAGAAACTATACCGCTAAAATAAATTCTGATGCCTCGTGCATTGACCCTAAAATAAGGGTTAAATTTTGAAAAACCTCTCAGGTACACCCATATTTGTGGATTGGTCTTCCAAAGTTAGTTAGTGGGATCGGTCATACATTTGGGGCACTCTAAATGGGCCAAAATGGAATTTTTCAAATTTCAACCCTCATTTTTAGGTCAATGCACGGGACATCAAAATTCATTTTAGAGGTACGGTTTCTTCAGCAAAGTATCTTATTTTGATTCCCAGAATCCAAAAATCATATGTGCCCAAGTGACTTTAAAATCGACCCGCACCCATAAATAAATATAAAAGTTGAAATCAATTTTTTTCGTTTGTCATATTATTACTTTTTACATATATGTTTTTTAAATTTTAAATTTTGATCTCTAGTATCCGAAAATTATATGTGCCTAAGTGACATACAAATCGACCCGGTCTAATATATATCCTTCTACTTTATATTTGAATTGATTTAAATCTTTAATATTTTAATTTTTTCATTCTGTAGCTTTTACAATTTCTCTTGGAATTTTCTCAAAAAAGCCTTTTAAATATATTTTAAATAAAAAAATGACTTTTCATAAGCCTGAATAAAAAATTCAATTTTTTAATGTCATTAGTTTTCATAATAAGTTATTTCAAGAGAAATTTATTTTAAGTTAAGAAAAAAATTGCAGTAAATTTGATAAAAATTCTCTTGAAAAAATACACAGTATTGATACTTATTCTTAGGCAGATGTTTTTTTTATTTCCGAATTCTGTATTTCCTAGAACTTTTCTCAAAAGTTTGGCAATCTCTTCTCCGTATCGATTGCAAATGCAATTAAAGGTCTCTTATGCTATACAATAATAGTAGTAAATTGGCTTCGATTGTGTTGTACTCGTATTATAAGTTATTATTGCTCTGTAACACGGTTTCATATTTAGGTGAAGGTTTCAACGTCTGGCCAAGTACTCATTCGGTCACGCTATCACAATTGATCACAAATTAACTCAATTTAATACTAACAATAAGGCTTCTAACAATTACAAGAAAAGACAATACTATAAATAAGATAAATTTAGGTTTAATTAATCGAAATAATAAAATTATATACCAAATACAGATAGGAGGGCCGTTGGGTTCGATGAAGCGACTGGAACTATCACCAAAAGTTCTATTTCAAAAGTTGGAAATAGAACTTCGTTTTTATTTCGAGAAAAAATAAATATTTGCTACTTGATACTAAGTAGATATCGAATAAATAGTATATTTGATTTTATTGAAGTGTTGAAGAATTGAAAAATCTGTTGGGTTGCCATTTATAAATAAATTGCCATTTCAAATAAACTAAATGTTGCATTGACAAACCTTTTTTTTTTTTACTCTAAAACTGCGCCATTAAAATAAGTCTATAAATTATTTCTTTAGCATAAATTTCTTTATATTTGAGAATCATTACTTCCAAGACACAAAGTTCTAAAAACATAACAATATTAAGATAAACGAAACAATGAAATCGTCTAATTCAATTTAACTCGAATGATATTGCATTGGTAATGGTTTTGTTTTTATTCAAAATCGTACAGTCACAATAATTGGAAATTATTATTTCACAATGACAAGATTATTATCTTATCTAACCTCCTAGAACGTCATAGGATTTCAACAGATTTCTTAGAACGAGATTATTTTAAAATCAAATTTACATGCAATTTGATGTTGTCATAATAAGTGCAATTAGATTGCATTCGATAGAAAAAATATTTAAATTTTCTAAAGATTAAGATAAGATTTTCATCCTATCTATCTTAGAACGTCATGGAAATTCAACCGATTTCTTAGGAAAAGATTATTTTAATATGCAATTTAATGTTGTCATAATAAGTGCAATTAGATTGCATTCAATATAAAAAATATTTTGATTTTCTTGACATGGTGATACGAAAAAAGGCAGGTAATACTTGGCATTTAACTAGATGTAAGTGGCGTTTTGTATAGAAAAAAAATATTTGAAAAGAAATCTCCTCGATAATTTTTAGATAAAAAACGTACAGTTGATCTAAGTCAGGTAAATAGACATACAAAAAAACAAAATTTCAATAATATTTTGTTTGAAAATTTCAGATCTAAAATTAATTTATTACTTATCGAACTACATAACACATTTATCTATATAACTTTTTTATTACATAAAAATCGGTTTCCACGATAAAAGAACATATGGAGCCGCTCGTGAAAATTCTGCGAAAATGTTAGATTAAGTATATTTAAAAAGCAAACAATAAAATAAAATTACCACTTGCAAATATGGACTACCGAGAATTCATATTATCAAGCGTTTGTGAAAAATCAAAGCTGTTTGAAGAATTTGTATGAAGCCCGAGCTTTGTCGGAAATATTATATGGAGAAAGATTGTGCAAAAAAGTGTTACTGAGAAAAGATAAAAATTAAATTGGAATTCATATGGAAAAACTAGGATTCACTATTTAGTATGTAGAAGAATTTTATACACGCATTATTTACAGAAAAATTATCCATGGGAAGATTTTTGTCAAGCATTTATTAAAGATTAGGATGCATTTTTGATTATTTAAGAGACAAAGGATTTATCTAAAAACCAAAAATTTAGTTGTACGATTGTTACAACTTTACTGCTCTATTGAAAAATTTCTAAGAAAATTATAACTGAAAATGCTGACAGTTACACGAAATGTACTTGATATTTCTGGTACTGTAGGTAAATAAAATTCTAACTACTAAATTCTAATTAATTTACCCAGGAGGCAAGATCGTTCCTCATTGTTTTGTGCCCTATGGCGTTTGCATCTCCTACTTGTTTAAGAAGGTCTTAAAAATCATTGTATTGAACAAAATCTAATATACTCGTGTCAAACGATAGCCAAAGTCATAAAAAACTAAATCATTTTTGTTTTTGAAATAAAACTTCTTTAGGCGCGACTAGGATGTAAATCTGTGAAAATGCAACGGAATAGCGTTACGCTCGTTCGAATGGTTCGTCATTGGCACTCGATGAGATCATTTCTAAACGGGTCGATTCTGATTGGTCGTCGTGTCGCGTGAGCGTCTTTGATTGTATACGTACGTCACAAACACGTCTCCCGTAAATAATTATAGTGAAAATAATAAAACAAATGAAAAAGCTGTGCCGTGTAAGAAACGTAAGTTTAATGAAATAATTTGTAATATTCGCGGTTACTATATATATTTCCAGAAATTATTTTATACATACTACAGCTGCTCAAAGAATGAGTCTGTATCGCCAGCGAAATAGTCAAAAAATTGACATTAAAAAATGCGTGAATCGCGAGTGTTATCATATTACTAATAAACATTATTCAAAATTGTTATATGATGTATTTATTTTGAACTTAAATGCCATCTCGTACAATAGCAAAAATGTTTTACTTCAATTGCGTGTGAACCTTACGCGCACTCTTTTTTTTGTTTCAGGCAACTTTCATGAGATACAGTAAAATTTCAGTAAAACTTATGTTAGAAGTATAGAAATAAACAAGTTAAAGACAAAAAACGAGGCTACAAAGTAGAAGACCCCCTTAATTGCTTAAATTGCAATAAACAACATTACTGGATATACATTAAAATTAACCGAAAAATATATGTATCTAATGTGTTATAATTTTCATTAGTTTTGCTCTGAGAAATTATATATTGGCATAGTTACGGTATTTCATATGGTATCTACTTCATAACATAATATTTTTTGCTTTTTGATAAACTACGGAAAATTGAAAAAAAATAGCTAACATAACAAATGAAAAAGTAATACAAACAAATTTTATTATATATCTAGTTGACCGAGCAAACGTTGTTTGGCCATGTAAGGTATTCGAGAATAATTTCTAGAGAATCCAAAAATTGTCGTTTTAAACATTTCAGAAAAGGTGATTTTGAAGTGAATTTGAATTTTGCGTATAAATAAAACTACTTATTGCAATAAATAATATCGATTTAAAAGATTCTATTAAATTTATTTGAACATTTCTTTCAAAACCATTTGACGTATAAGCAGAATGCAATTGCTTCATTTTAAATTACGTTTTTACAAAAAATTTTAATCTTTTACGCGGTTTGGAAATAATTTCTCACATTTCCCACAATCTCTGGATTCGCACGAATTTTTAAGACTGCGAGTGGCCAAATCGTTTTAGCCATTTTCGAGTTTTAGCATACTCAACATAATATTAAGCTCCATTTTTATAAGAAAGTTTTTTTTATTTTTCAACACTTCGTTTTCGAATAACAATGTAAATAAAGCTTATAATATCTGATGAACTAGCGGATTATTTTGCAAAAATAATACCTGAATACTGAATTACCGGAAAAAAATGTTTTTGCATTGCACTTGTTTAAAAAATGAAATTTGATTTGAAGTAGTATAATATTTTTGAAGTCCATTTAAATAATAACCAGTTCAACAAAAGCATTTTAAACTTGAACACGCAATCTTATTGTGCATTATCCATATATTTTACAACCAGGTAACCCAGTTCTACAAATCATTACACATTCCCATATATCAACCCAGTCAGGCCTTAATGTCGTGCTAAAGCCTTGCACTCTGCATAAAGTAATTCTAAAATAGTTCAAATTCTAAGGAATTCTTTCAGACATGGCGCGACGACGCTTTCGTATAGTATAGTAGTGCTTTCGTACTGGGTGAGCTTTTGAAAGCTTCGTGGATCACGCGAGCGAGCTTTCAAGCACGAAACAATTTATTCCATGTATATTCTCTATGCTATGTCACAATTCGGGCGACACATTTGACGTCATTGCATAGTAAATGTGGGGAATTGCTTTAGCGAGAAAATGGTTTATGTTATAGTCAGAGACGTCGATAGAACGTCGTAATATATTATCACGTGGAATATAATATACAGGGTTGGTAAAAGAAAATATTCAATTGGTGTAAATTTTATACTGACAACTTTAAATTTATATTATAATTGTTAAATTTTTATTAACTTTCCGGAGGGTAAAAGTTAAAGTAATCCCAAATAAATCAAAAATTAGAATTTTTACATATCTGAACATTTTGGCATATCTGGGGCCGTTCAAGTATTAAGTAAGCACTATAGGGGGGCGGGGGGCTTATTGATTTCTTATTTTGGTTGACATTTTGGTGACAGCTTTGCTTACTTTTGCTGACAAAGGGGGGATGGGGGGGTAAATAATTGTACTAAATCCGCTTACGTAATACTTGAATGATTCCTCTTAGAAAAAATATATAATATGTATGTATGTGTGCGTGTGTGTATGTATGTGCGTATACAATTTTTTGTTGCCGATCTTGGGATATAGTATAAATAATATATGTATAAATATGAATATATATTGTCATTAGGTTAATCCTAGATTTGTTCATAAATAACATTAGTATCTATCTATCTATATAAAAAAAATACTGAATTATTTATAACCTTAAGTGGAGGTATTCTAGTGTAGAAATTCTAAAAATCGTTTTTTTTTTGTTTGTTTTTCATATTTTTCAAGTTTAACTATTCAAAAATTTGTGTACGAGAGGGTTTTTTTAAATTAAAATTATTTTTGACCATTGTAATCTTTTTCCGGTTTCTTCCCTTTTTTCAAAACTGTTTTTTTTTCAATAAGCTGTCCACGATTAATCGAGTTCTACTAATCCAAATTATTACAAATTTTCAGAGTATCTCCTTTATAAGCTTCTTTTTGACGCCTCTAGTCTCATCCCCAAGTTTCAATTTTTACTATTTTTTAAAAATCGAGAAACTTGAAAAAGTAGTCAGAAGATTGTACTTATTTTTCAGCCTCTATTTTGTTAAAAAAAAAAGACTTTGTTTGCGACATCATTCGAGACTGATAATCTTTTTTATTTTTTCATTACGGATTACTAATAGTGTGGACACGTGTCAATTTTTTGAACACTCCACTTCAGCAACTGTTAATTTTTAAAATTATTAACTTTTTTAGTTTTCACTTTTTCTCTATACTCTTGCAACGTTAATAAATAAATAATAAAAATATAGTAAGGCATAGTAAAAAAAATATTACCTTTTTTGCGATAATTTAAAAATGACCTAAAATTCATGTTTCTACACGATAATTTTAAATTCTACACTCCCTCAAGATAAATATTGCGACTTTTAATCCTGCTGTATCAATTCTTCGATCTATATTTCTTAGACCAAATTACATCATGCAAAACAAATATGTACAATATAATGTGTATATTAATTATTCTGTTATCAAGATCTATAATAAGTGTCCCATTTACTTATTCCGAAGAAATTCGCCCCGTACATTTTATTTTTATATCGAAATAATAATATACTGATTAATTCTGTCGGGCTTTTCAAATATTTACACGGCTGCGGTCTGATTCACAGAATCATCGATTTTAGGTATTATATTTATATTTGCTCAAAAATAACACGACGAAAAGCTCTATACGCGCGATGATTCTTAGAAAACGAATCTATATTGTACTACTTGGGCACGTGAGCAACTTATATTAGAATAGGATTGATTATATATATATATATATATATATATATATATATATATATATATATTTAATGACATAAGATGTTCTTGCCAGGGATGTCAAGAATTCTAAGGAATTTTACCATTGGCATATAATCGATCTGTAAGTAGTTAAGTTAATGTAGATGATATGGATGTGACTAGAGTGTGAAAAATAAAAATAATATTTTTTCAAGAAACATCACGAAATCACTGTTTTGTTTCATCAATTTTTATTTAAATTTAACAAATTCGATTTAAAATTTTTATTATAATTATTATGTTCTAATTATATGGTAAGAAGGAGTACAAAGGTTCAATATGACTTTGATCAATTATATAGTGAAAACCAAACCAATTGTATCACAACAAATAACACATATCAAACAAACAACTATCTGACTATGTTCAGTAGAACCCCCAGCTAATTCATCACTGCAGAAATATATTTGTTTTGCAGTTTTTCAAAAATTTGTCACCTTGTCTTTTATATCTCATAGGCAGGGTAAAATGGGACAGCCAGAAGGGAAACAGATACAATGTTTTCTTTTTAATATTAAAAGAATTTTACAAAATAATAGCTACATTACTCAGCAATGCAAAATATAAATCCAATGGGTAGACTTTTTACAGAGATAACACTGTATATAACCTTGATCTGGTATTACGTCAGAAATAATTATCAGCATATTCAGCTTACCTTTTGTAAAATTGCTTGGGGGTGTCCATTAATCACGTGAGCAATTTTTAAGGATTTTTCAACCCTCCCTTCTTCTTGGTGATATTTAAAATTAACCACCCTCCCTCACCAAACATCATGCGTATTTTTAACACAATTAAAAATAATTAGGAATTAGAAAAAAATTGTAAAATTATTGAATATTTTTTTGAAAAAGTTTTTAATTGAGGTAAAAATAAATTCACGTGATGTTTGCTAGACTCTCCTCTCTCCCACGTAAAATTTTGTGATTTTTTGTGAACCCCTCTCCCCCTTAAGGTTCACGTGATTAATGAACGCCCCCTAACGTAATTTACTTTTTTATTTTCTATTTTTCATTTTTGATACCTTTGCCAGGGAAAAGGTTTTGTTGGCCTTTTTTACCCTACAAATTGATCTGTATTAAAGAAAATGTAATGATAAAAGTTATCACATAGAAATGGAACTGTTTCGATTGTCATCTATAACAAATCGACGTGGCTAGTGAGGAATTTATCACAACAACCCATAGAACCTTAAGTTTATTAAGTTCTGATTGCTCAAGTAAAAAAGTATTACTAATTACAAGTCATTAATATCAAATACCATCACAATTCCTCCTGCTACCGGCTAAGTCAGTTTTCGTTTCTCGGAAGCCTAAAATTCAGTCTGCAGACATTTTGACACGGTCCAAGAGACGATTTCTCAAAAACGATTTCTCAAAAACCAAACAAGACCAAAAAATCATCATCAACGTTGGTCTCGGACCAACGGAGCGAGACCTCGTACTAGGAGGTGGATAATTTAGATACAGTTATATGTATTTTGTAATTGCCATATGACTTCCTGCATTATAAATGAATTATAAACTTTCTTGAAATTCGAATATTGTCTTTGAGTGATGAAGGACACCTTTATTTGTCACTTTATTGTGCGCACGCGTATTTATTTGTTTACATTATGCGAAATTATCATTTCTGCGTATACAAGGCGGATGCGCAAACTAATTGGATCGATTTTTTTGTCAGTTCGTTAAATATTCTTGGAATTCTGATATACAAAATTTTGATTTATTTCGAAATTTTGTTTATTTAAAGTTATGATTTATATATTCACATATAATATATTCCAAATAATAAATAATTAAAAACATAAATTTCGTAGAACGTAGAACAACTAGTGGTGCATAGCATCGTGCCTTAAGGCGAATTGTTGAAACTTGTAGTAGCAAAAATAAAAAATTAAAGGTTTCTGAACATTTCGGCATACCTTAGAAAAAATGGATGGATGTATGTGTGTGTGTGTATGTGTGTATGTGCGGATTTCGGGAACACAGATCAACCGATTTGAATAATTAAAAAAACATTCGATTCGTATTGATAAGGAGACGTGCTGATTAGTTTTTGACGAGCGTCTGATTTTAATAATTCAAAAAACATTTTACTTGTATTGACAAGATGAACAACCGATTAAAATTTTGTAAAGGCAGGTCCAGCGGTTATGGATTCTCAATAAAAGTAAATAAAAAAATGTCATTTGGCGTTCAAAAATGCTTATTGGACATATGTACATCAAATTATCAGATATTTTATAGAGACTTTAATAATGTGTACACATTTTGTGTAAATTTTTTTGGGTTCTGTACCAAGATATTTAATTACGGTACAAAATTTGTACTTATTATTAACATCTTTATAAAATATCCGATAATTTGATATGCATATGTCTAATAATCATTTTTGACGTATCTCCGAAATAGCTGGACCTGCTTTTGCGAAAAAATGATCAGCATATCTCTCCATCAATACGAATCAAATGTTTTTTAAATTATTCAAATCAAATTAAGAATAAAATAAAATACATATAAGTAAAAAATACACCAAAAAATAGAATGGACCACCATTGGATCTAGTAAATTATCTTATTAGTTATACTAGATACAATATTGCAAAATATTGCTCAATAAAGAAGAAAATTATTGCTCGATTTTCAATTATTATGAAAACTTTAAATTTTCAGTATACAAAAGATTTTAGATTAAAAAAACTAAAATACCGTAGCCCGAAAAATAGCTGCAATAAGTTAAAATATAAACTCTAAGAGAAAGGAAATTAATCAGTTGGAAATAATCACAACACCTTTCTGAGTTTTTAGTTCTCTTCAAGAAAATCCAATAAAAATATTGAAACAATCATTTAAAGAGCCAGTTAAAATTCAGAATATTGTGCAAAATTTTACATAATAATTATTTTATATAATAAATATCTTCTCGTTAACTTATTGCTGAATTGAAATATATTTTATTAACTTTTGGAACCAAGGAGAACTCAAATAAAATTTCTTTTACATTTGTGTACAAAAATAAACTGGCCCGATCCAAAACTTTATCTAAAATTTGTACGTGTATAAACTAAAAAGATAAAAATAAAGCATGATCTCAGCAAGAGACTATTCGGCTGTATACAGGTCATGTATATATCTCTCTGAAGGTTTTTAATTCTTAGAAAACATACTTTCTCCCGTTAGACGGAAAAAAAATCACAGCTAACGACCATGTCGTGTGAAAAAGCTATCGCTGTTTAAATATTTTATCTACGGATTTCTTCAAATTTCCGATGTCAATTTATCATATTTGAGATATAGCAACATTTATCAAATTGACAAATGTATAAACAAAAGACGCGATTTGAGAATTCGAAGAAACATTAATGAGGAGGACGTTGGTATTTGGATTAACATCCGCAGTGAATTTATAAACTCAAATAATTTTATCTTTTATTCAGATTTTAGGAAATAAAAAAAAATTGATGATAGTAGTAGTAGATAATAATGTATTATTTTCAACTCCTTTATTAAAAACCTTGATCCAATTCACGACAAAAACAAGAAAAGCTAGTTCACTTCAAACCTTTGTCTTTACATGATATGACACTTTAATTGCACTATTCTCAGTAATAACTCATGTGTTCTAGATTCGCGATGTTCTAGTTTAAGTAAAAATTTCCAGGAAATAAATAAAATAACAATGATATTTAGACGGCAAAATTTTCTGCAGAAAACTAGGTTTATCGTCAAAATAATCTGTGTTCGCTAAATCTAACATGGTAAAAGAAAAATAAAGACATTGATGGTCTAGTTTTTGCAGTCTGAATGTCGTCTGGTTATTAAGTTCAAAAAACTTATTATTCTTTTGGAAATCAACATATTATTAGAATAGCTTATGACCCATATATAATCCCTATTGTTATATACGGGTTAACTTTTTGCACTCGGATGTCCCGCTCCGGCGGCAAAATTCACATAAATTTCGAAATTCGCGAGTGGAAAGGGTTGAAAATGTTTAAAATTCAACTTTTGGTGCACACGGTTTTTTTACTAATCAAAAGGATGTTTATGTTCAATTTGCTCATTTTATGGTTTTTTGACCTTTATAGACATTCTGAATCGTTTGACAACAAAACTGATAAAATCGTGTGATTGAGCCAAAATTTTATTTTTCGTAGAGAACAAAATTGAAATTTATCATCTTTTAAAATTGAGTTCATTATTGAAAGCTCTGCTCAAAGGTGCATCAAAACCTCCAAAAAGAAATTTTTCAACTATTTTTTACGAAGAAACGACCTAACTGAATAATATCTACGTATTTCTAACTAAATTCTTTGGAATAGTTTTTAAATTTTCGTCATCAATTTAGGATTTTTTGCGTGAACGTGGAAAAATTTGTCTTTATTTACTAATAGTAAAAAAAATAGCTCTACCGATCGTCGCCCAAAATTAATAAACGCGAGAAATAAAAATTGTTAGAAAAGTTATTTTTGTCGATTTTGATGAAACTTTAAATAGAGCAAAAATACATGGTCTTGATTAACACAATAGTATATTAAAAGACTGCCATTTATAAAAATTCATTAAAGTTTAAAATAATAGGCACAATTTTTAAAAGATGGTAAACATTAAGAACTTATTTATTAGAAAAGGTCAAATGTTGGCTACACACCAAATTTAGTGTCAAACGTTCCAGAATGTCTATATAGACCGAGAAAACATAAAATTAGCAAATCGAATTTTTTGCACACAATTTTTAAAATCAGTTCAGCCGCTTTTGAAGAAACTTGAACAAAAAGTCAAATTTGGGTCAGCATACATACATAAATATTTTTCTCAATTATGGTTTCAAACGATTCAGAATTACTTGGAACATAAAATTAGAAAATTCGAATTTTCTGACGAAAACAACCTCTCCTTCAGGAAACATATTTTTTATTGAAGAGTCATAAGTTAACTAACTAGTTCAAGTAATAAAGCATTTAATCTACAGTTCCTATTATTATTATTGTATTTTCTCAGACTGAAAAATTAGAAATCAGGTCATAGCAGTTGACAGCAACCGGATAAACTCTTCATAAAAATTACAGATAACGTTTTTATTATAATAGTTCGTTTCCCGAGAAGTAATTACTTTGAGTGTCACCTGAAGGTAATGTACATTAACAGACAATACACTAATAGAACAAAAAAAAAACAGCATAATTATATGTTTTATGAAATTTTTTATGAACTTTGATATAGTAAATAAAAAAAAATGCTTATGGTTATATACAGTGTAGAGTGACAGAATAAGATATATGTGTACGATGTGACCACCAAAATTTAGCAACTACCTTTTTAAATATAAGTTTTTGATAAAAGGACAAGAGATACCAATTTTTGTTGTTAATAAAAGTTGTAGATAATTTAATTGGCTATAAATTTGCTGAATATTGCAAAATGGTGGGACATTTCGTTTAGAAGTTATAAATAAATAAATAAAAATTGAGCCGGTCCAAAAGTATGAAGCATGATATATTGGTGTTACCACCAAAATTTAACAACAACCTGTTTCATTGCGATTTTTGGGTAAAAGGATAAGAGATACAAAATTTTAAATACAGCAAACACATATAAAGTTTTCATTTTACTCTGCCTGGTGGTCACAATATCGATATAGTTATTACCAGTTTTAATGCATAGGATGGATTTATTGGAATTTCTAAGAATTAATAGGGTAATGAACATCAATTGATGCAATATTTTGATAGAATATATTCCAATGAGTGCAATTAATTAAAATTAAAATTAAATTTACAGTTTCACACCCTATTACAGTTATTGTATGCTGCTCTTTTAAAGTACAACATTTATAAAATAGTTGGTAAAAACCTCTAAAAGTTTTCTTAGGAAAATGCAAAATAATAATTAGCGTGCAAAATAATAATTAATTTAATAATCGACAAAAAATATTGCAAATGAAAATTTTTAAAGACAGATTAAATTTAAAATGTTTTATCTTTACCGTAGTTTCAAAATATTAAGAAACAATCAGTATCAAAGTAAGGAAGTTAGAGCTATTTCAATCAATTAATAAACAATTATAAAATTATAAAAAGTTCATTCAAAATAACCATAAAAATTAAAACAATTAAGCCATGTAAATTATATTTTTTTATTTATTTATTTTTCTTTGTTTGTTATTCATTTTTATTTATTTATTTATTATTAATATTATTATTTTTATTTCTTTCTGTGAATATTATTTTCTATTTATTTTTTATTATTATGTGTAATTTAGCCATATACCTCATAGAATCTGTAAATAACTCTGATTGTTATATAATATAAAATGAACAAAAAAATGGAAATTAATATTTTTGAAGTAAAACTTCTTTAGGCACGACTAGGGGATAACTCGGCAAAAATGCAACGGAAATGCGTTACGCCACAAATACTGATAAATTAATAATAATCATAAAAATTAGAAAATGTTAAACCATGTAAATTATATTTTTTATTTATTTATTTTTCTTTATTTGTCATTCATTTTTAATTTATTTATTATTATTATATTTTTT
Organism: Ctenocephalides felis; assembly: GCF_003426905.1. Taxonomy (NCBI): domain Eukaryota; kingdom Metazoa; phylum Arthropoda; class Insecta; order Siphonaptera; family Pulicidae; genus Ctenocephalides; species Ctenocephalides felis. The sequence continues at coordinate 69,236,263 of NW_020539725.1, forward strand.
TTTATTTCTTTCTGTGAATATTATTATTATTTTTTTTATTATTATTATTTGTAATTTAGCCATTTCATAGGGTTTGTAAATAACTTTGATTGTTATATAATATAGAATAAATAAAAAAAAGTATATTAATATTTTTGAAGTAAATTTTCTTTAGACGCGACTAGGGGGTGACTCGGCAAAAATGCAACGAAAATGCGTTACGCCACAAATACTGATACGTCATTGGCCATCGAAGTGATCATTCAAAACAAGATTCTGTAATGTCTGAATTTCAATGTCAAGTTTCATTTGGAAAAATCTCTAACTTTGATTTTTTATATATTGGGAGTATGATAGTAATTGTTTTAAAATATTAGTATAGTGATTGACATTAATAAATGTATATCCTACTAATGTTACTATATTACTCTATTACCAATAAATATTTTGAATTCTTAAATGATGATTTTTTTTAACTTGGTTGTTATCTCGTACAATAGCAAAAAACTTATGTGTATTTTTTTAATATTTTTACTATGATATGTTACAAATCAAGTTACAAAAAAATTTGTTTATATTTATGTTATAATTATTCATAGAAAAATTATTGATTGTCAGAAACATCCTCAAAGCCTGTCTGGTAATTATTTTCGAATTGGCAAGAAAGTCAATTATTATGACTTCTAGACTTTCTCAGACATATATAAACATAAATTAATTTCAAAAAAAATATTTTCCATCAGCATGCAATCACTACAAGTTACAAATCAATGATAAACTCACTTGTTTAGATTTCCATGGAAGAAGTCTATATCGTTCCCAACGATTGAATATCCAATCCATGGAACTGACCTACTACACCATTCTGGGCAGTAATACAATTTCATCAGTTTCTTCACCAGGAATAGAAATCGATTGATAATTCATTTATAAGGAATTCAAGTGAAATCTGTAATATAAAATAACACAAAAATTAGTAACATATAAATGACAGAAAAAAATATTAACATTGTGCACATTCTTATATCATGAAGTATTGGTGTTAATATAAATTAATATAAGGATAACACACTGTAAGTGCTTTAGGTTAGTTATTTCAATAAATTAAATTGTTACTAATTATCTACTTATTCATAATTATTTGAGTATGTTTCTATTGAATATTGTATTTTGTAATTAATGATGAACTGTTTGTACCAGGACCCTCGAGAGATACCACAGAGAAGGAGCATTTCTGGAAATTTTTTTCTAGAATTTAGGGGGAAGTCCCGTAGCGCCGGACGGCACCTAAAGCCGGACACTCTATTTAACACGTATTATTTAAGCGAATATAAATCTTTTTATTTCAAAATACAAGTGAAATATCAATAAAGTAAGTAAAGTTATCCGTAAAATGGTAGAATATTATTAGATATTTAAAACAATTTTAGTAGGTACCACCAAATGAAGGAAATTGTCTGTCCCTTAGCACCAAACACTAAGTCGTCCCTTAGCACCGGAATTGAACATATTGATATTTCTTGTGAGAATTGACGTAATTTATTCTAATTATTTAACGGTCACTACATACCCCCATCTTTCGTATTTTCTAGTCAAAGAATGAAAATCTTATGATGCATGCTTCAGCTGAGAGCATCGGTATGGCCCAGCCAAAAGGGTGGATAATTAGTGTTTTTTTTTTGCAATATCTAAGAATATTCGTCAAACACAAATGTTCAGACATTCCAGAGTGTGGAGATGGCTACATATGTGTTCAATGCTGGTTATTTTGAAATGTCCGGTACTAGGTGCCACTTTGTAAAATCACATTTTTTTGTTACCAAAGATTGATTGGTAGTATTAATTATTGTTTAGCAAAAATTACGTTTTTGTTAATTTAGCTTGATTTCTAACTTTGTTATCTAACATAAGTCATAATTTAATAAACATTTCGTAAAATATTTTTTGATTTATTTATAATTAACCTTAGGTGTCCGGCACTCGGGAACTTACCCCTACTAGTATTTATGAGTTCTAAATTATTACTTCCTACATCTTCAAATAATCCGAAATTCAATATATCCCCATTTAAATCTGCACAAACTATGTATGTCAAAATATCATCTCGTGAGATTTCTACCAGATTCAACAAGAATTTATTTCCAAGAACTGACGCAATTTCCAAGAACATGTTCAAACGAACAAGTACGCGAATATTGCATATATATTTCACATTATAACGAAATTAAAATAATCACCTGCCTGATTCAAAAGTCAAGGAAATAATTATTTTAAGAAAATTTATCTGGTCTTACAGTTGATCAGGTTACATAGAACTTGGAGAAATAATAATTGCATATTGCATTTAAGGTTTTGTCTCTGTTGATTGATTTTTAGATTTCTGTAAGTTAATCAGAGTTATTGAAATTGTTACTTAGAAAATGATGATGTAAGTTTTTTCATTGGTTCGACAAGTAAATCTATATCATTGCAAATAAATCATTCTGTTTCAAATTTTCAGAACAAATCTTTTACCAAAAATGCATTTTCTGACACCTCGTAAAATTTTGTATATTTCAACGAATTTTTATATATTAATTTTATTTCAATTAGAAATTATATAACAATGTGAGGTTTCCAATTGAGTCTAGAAATAATTAGTTTGATTATTATTGAAATCCAGACCAACTGACTCTATATATTTAGATTTGCGGCAAGTTTGTATAATGTTCTAAGAAATTGTGCATATGGATCATGAATCTATCTAATTATTTATTTATGCAAGTTTATAACGATTTATTTATACATCGAAGTTTAGAATTAAATTAATCGATAATGAATTAATTTATTAGTTAAGCTGCTGACGTACAAAATTAGTTTGTGATGAGAGAAAATTGAAGTACAATTCTGGTGAGAAAATAATAGTCACATTGTATTCTTTTTTTCTAACCATCATTTAATTTTTATAATTATTCCACCCAGCCAGATTTTTTATAATTAATTAATTGATAATTATTATCTTTTTTGGGCATATAATAATTCAGAGTGTCCTTTTTGTCTATCAACTCTATTTTTTATGAATAAATATGAAATTCGCCATAGTCAAACATTTCAAGAAAAATATGGAAGAAATATGTATAAGTAGGAGTTATATGAGTATGAATTCAACCTTTACATTTGCAAAATAAATTGTTTTGTCAAAAATCAGATATTTTCTGTACATGAGTCTTAATTTTTTTATCTTCGTGAATAAAGACGCAAGCTTTTATTTATGGAAATGATGTTTCTTTTTAAAAATACAAGATTATATTCCCGATATCAAAATTCAGTGATCAAAGGTATTTAGTGAGTGAGTTTTTTATCATCTTATTTTGATGATAATGCAATCTTGAATTTTACAATAAATAAATAAAAACATTTGAGTCAAGGTTTTTAATAAAATAATTTAATAAAAGTATAATTTTCATAAAATAGATCATTATTATTTAGTAAGTAAAATCTAAATAATGAACATGTTATTGATGTTCAACCAATAACTTAGTTTTAGTTATTTACAACAGGCCCAGAGGACAAATTTTTGGAAAATAGCAAAAAATACACATTTCTCTAATGATAAATAAAAAATGTAAAATGCAGATAAAATAAATAGAAAGCAATTGCTTGTCTATGAATGGAATGAAATTTATTTTGAAGTGAAAATTGATTTGCGTTCCCAATGAATTTAACATAATTCTATTTCTACTTGAATAAATCCTTAAAATATTTCTAGATAAAACATTCACGATAATTATAAATCTGGAGTCACAATATTAAAATTCATACACTGACTTCAAAAATATATCTAATTAATTTTTTTTAAATTTGGCTTATATGTATCTTGGAAAATACTTACGCAATTTTGTAAATGCGTTAATTCTTTATGGTCAAATTTGATGGATCAATAGTTTATTAAAAATTTAGTCCGAGGCTCTGAGGTAAGAATTCTTAAGTTAAATATGCTATATTACTAATAGTATAACATAACACTTATAAATATTTGCCTTGGTGATAAAAGATAAAGGATGATAGATGAGCAACTGATCAGTAAAATTATTTACTGCCAATGTAATATTTTCCTGATCTGAAGTTTACTTGAAATTTACATCTGATATGACCTACAATTAAATAATTTTATATTATAATATTTCTGATCCCATCCCTGTTCCTTGAATTTTTATCGCCATGTGGTCTGCATCGCAAACTATGCGAAATAGCCTATTATAATTGTTTTAATAATAACTAGACTTGCAGTCGTCGGGTGACATAGATAAATTTCAATTCAGATAAATACATATATGCATATCATCATATATGACACACATTTTTTTTAGTGAGAGAGTTTATCTCTAATTTATAACTTAACAAGGACAGTGCTCCATTGTTCTTGTTATCTGCACTCATTTTTTATAAATAACCTTATATTCCCGTCTACGTTTTTAAAGAATAATTTTCGTATCAATATTATTTTATTTTTTAGCGAAGCATTTGACCTAAGCTATTTTTTTACATTTTATACTATCTATATCAAATCATATACTATTTTCATAAATCCTATGCTACCCAATTTTCTTCATAACTGACTTATTCATTTTTTTTTCTTCTAACCTTGCTTCTTCCCCTGACTTCTAATTGTATTCTATCTCAAATCAACAATTCAAATTCTACTGAATTTCAAACTAACAAATCAAATAGCAAGTCTATGTCAGTGCCAGGACTCGAACCGAGTATAGACGTGTGAGTTGGGCATGCTACTGACTGAGCTGCATCTAACAAACTTAATTTTTCGTCTTGGTGTAGCCCAAGGTACTTTACTACATTTTTCTGTGAAAATTAATAAACTCAAGAGACTTAAATATTATGAAACAAGTTCCACACTGATCTGAAATAATTACTAAAAATTCTATATTACCCAGCTCTCTGATTAATTTAATGCCATTGTATGTTATGTAGGAATTAACCTTGAACGCATATGCCATTTCGTCGTGTTCTGTGTTTTAACTTTTTAACAATAACATTAGTGAAAAGGAATGTTGAAGTTATTTATGAGAAATAAGAACACAGAAATAGTTTCCAGATGATTAAATAACTTGATATATCAAGGAGAGCCTTCCGGTATTAATAGAAGAATAGCTATGGAATGAAAATAATTTGATAAATTAAATAAACATCTCTTTGGTGCCATATAGTATGAAACTGGTCACGAAGAATGGCTATTGCGTTCATAAAAACTGGAATTAGTTTGTCAAATTTATCATAACAAATTTTCCTTAGTTTGCTAATATACAAAGTGTCATTTACACTTGTTTACCATTCACCAACCTGATGATATGTTTATACTTCTAAATCAAATATCATCAATCCCAGGTGTTTACTGCAAAGTCCAAAGTTTACCTCGACCGATGTCGTCGTCAAATGCAAACGCGTGCATATTATATTTATTAATTTGCACATGTAATAATTAGTATATATGCGCAATGCATATCCACAAATTAATATATTTCCATTTGTTTTGTCAATGAAATATGCTAATTTTCGATTCCGGTAATTTGACTGATATGGTATGCAAATTCACCCGACGCCGTAGGCAAAACGGGTCGTCAGGCCGAGCCAATTGTAAATTGTATATTGTAAATTGTAAATTTGCGGAACCCGCAGTTGTTCTGTTTTTAAATTGTCAACGATAATTATGCGTTTGATTTATGATCTTGTTGGTTATCGCAATGAATTGCTTGTTGGAAATAATAATAATAAATGTAACTTTTTGAGTCAGAGGATATCACTAGCCAGTCCCAGAGTACGACATCAGGCATCATCGTGTAAAATTTTCATTTGAGGTTATAGATCTTGAATATAATCTCAAATGAAAATCAAAAAAATGTTATGAAATCATAAAAAGTCAAAAAATACTATAAGTTCAAGTTATCAGCCAAAACTGAATTGGACTATTTACTGAGTTGCCTACCAAAAAGCTATACATTGCATGCCAATAAAATTTACTATTATGTAATATGGACAGACTATAATTAAAAAACTTCATCAAAACTATTCTAATCTATGATTTAGATTATTCACATCAGAAAGAACTTAACAATTTTACCAGAAACATTTTACAACAACCACCTAGATGAGATTGGTTTTTGATCACATATTAATTTTTTACTATAAATTCTCTATAAAATTATATAGAATAGGGTAAAGCACAAAGGTCCAATTTGACTTTACATCACAACAAATAAAAAAATTATCATTGCATATTACAAATCACATATCAAACAAACAACTATCTATGTTCAGTAAAATTTCCAGCAAATAGGCAGAACAATTTCATACCATTCATAGCCAAAGCAATTGTTCTCTATTTATTTCATCTGTATTTTACATTTTTCATTCTATAAATTTTTCAGAAAATATTTTGCATAGCAATGCACTGAACTGATGATATCAATCATTGAGCAAAAATTCTATGAATCGGTAATAAAAATAAATAATGGCTGATGTGTTTTCATTGTATGGAAAAGTGATATATTTGTTATGATTGAATTTTTTTAACTAGTTGTAAGTGGCATTTTGTCTTAAGGCAAGTTGCATGAACTTCCCGATATGTGTAAATAATTGATTTAATTAATGAATATTTTATTTGTATATGATCTACCTGTCCAACAGTCTATTTGTCCAAGTAACTATGTGTCCAAGTGAACTATTTGTCCAAGTGACTATTTGTCCAAGTGACTATCTGTCCAAGTGATTATCTGTCCAAGTGACTATGATTCAAAATGATTATCTGTCCAAGTGACTATGTTTCAAAACGACTCTCTGTCTAAGTGACTATTTGTCCAAGTGACTATTTGTCCAAATGACTATTTGTCCAAGAGTCTATGTTTCAAAGTGACTATCTGTCCAAGTGACTATGTTTCAAAATGACTATTTGTCCAAGTAACTATTTGTCCAAGTGACTACTTGTCCAAGTGACTATCTGTCCAAGTGACTATCTGTCCAAGTGACTATCTGTCCAAGTGACTATCTGTCCAAGTGACTTTCTGTCCAAGTGACTATCTGTCCAAGTGACTATGTTTCAAAATGACTATTTGTCCAAGTAACTACTTGTCCAAGTGACTACTTGTCCAAGTGACTATCTGTCCAAGTGACTATCTGTCCAAGTGACTATCTATCCAAGTGACTATCTTTCCAAGTGACTATCTGTCCAAGTGACTATCTGTCCAAGTGACTATGTTTCAAAATGACTCTCTCTCCAAGTGACTATGTTTCAAAAGGACTATTTGTCCAAGTGACTATTTGTCCAAGTGACTATCTGTTCAAGAGACTATCTGTCCAAGTGATTATCTGTCCAAGTGACTATTTGTCCAAGTGACTATTTGTCCAAATGACTATTTGTCCAAGAGTCTATGTTTCAAAGTGACTATCTGTCCAAGTGACTATGTTTCAAAATTACTATTTGTCCAAGTAACTATTTGTCCAAGTGACTACTTGTCCAAGTGACTACTTGTCCAAGTGACTATCTGTCCAAGTGACTATCTGTCCAAGTGACTATCCGTCCAAGTGACTATCTGTCCAAGTGACTATCTGTCCAAGTGACTATCTGTCCAAGTGACTATGTTTCAAAATGACTATTTGTCCAAGTAACTACTTGTCCAAGTGACTACTTGTCCAAGTGACTATCTGTCCAAGTGACTATCTGTCCAAGTGACTATCTATCCAAGTGACTATCTTTCCAAGTGACTATCTGTCCAAGTGACTATCTGTCCAAGTGACTATGTTTCAAAATGACTCTCTCTCCAAGTGACTATGTTTCAAAAGGACTATTTGTCCAAGTGACTATTTGTCCAAGTGACTATCTGTTCAAGAGACTATCTGTCCAAGTGACTGACTATCTGTCCAAATGACTGACTATCTGTCCAAGTGACTGACTATCTGTCCAAGTGACTGACTATCTGTCCAAGTGACTTACTATCTGTCCAAGTGACTGACTATCTGTCCAAGTGACTATTTGTCCAAGGGACAATATGCCCAAGTGACTATCTGTCCAAGTGACTGACTATCTGTCCAAGTGACTGACTATCTGTCCAAGTGACTGACTATCTGTCCAAGTGACTGACTATCTGTCCAAGTGACTGACTATCTGTCCAAGTGACTGACTATCTGTCCAAGTGACTGACTATCTGTCCAAGTGACTTACTATCTGTCCAAGTGACTGACTATCTGTCCAAGTGACTGACTATCTGTCCAAGTGACTATTTGTCCAAGGGACAATATGCCCAAGTGACTATCTGTCCAAGTGACTGACTATCTGTCCAAGTGACTGACTATCTGTCCAAGTGACTGACTCTCTGTCCAAGTGACTGACTATCTGTCCAAGTGACTTACTATCTGTCCAAGTGACTTACTATCTGTCCAAGTGACTATTTGTCCAAGGGACAATATGCCCAAGTGACTATCTTTTAAAGTGACTATCTTGTAAAGTGACTGTCTATTTTTGTACCTGCCTATCTACCCACCCAATTACCTGATTACTTGTTTACCTATTTACCTGCCTACCAGTCGATCTGCTTACCTGTCTATTCGTCCACTAATCTATCTTTCTATCTATTGTATCCACACATACATATATCAATTTTTTCTAAGGGATGCCAAAATGTTCAGAAACCTTAGAAACAAAAATATGCAAAAACTTGATCACAAAATTAAAAACTCGCAATATTTTTATAGGCAAAATTAATGCCACAGAAAGCTCCAAAGAATTTTAAAGCAATCCCATTCATAAGCAAAGCGCAAATACTCTCCATTCATCTCATCTGAAATTTTCTTTTTTCGCGAATATTTTACATAACAATGCACAGGACTGATGGTATCTATCACTGAGCAAAAATTCCGTGAATCGGCAATAAGTCTATTATTCAATCTCGGCCGGAGATCTGGTTTCTGGGAAGAGTTAAACAATTATATCAACTGTTTGTTCGCCTCACACGCCGTCTATGTGCGCCTTATATTATATATATTATTACTTGTTGCTAGACATGTTTTAATAGCATCGCGAAATTTCAGGAAACAAAAATAATTATTTTTATTCTGTCTATGCTGTTTTGTTTTTCTCAGATATGCTCTGATGATAATAGCGCAGATGTTAAATTGTTCCGAGAAGGCGAAAAACTGTTGCAGATGGTAATTGTTGGATGGACAGACGTGATTGCATGAAATCTTGGAAATTGAGAAGTAATCATATATAAGTTAACCTGTTAATTGTAATTGACGAATACACTCATCATGGTAAAGTGACAGAATTTTACATATTGAGGAGTATATTCGTCAAGCGTTTAGAGCAGTGACCATTTTGCAAATAGAAAAATCCTGAACATGATTTTTTATAAAACTGTGATATGAGAAATTACATCACAATAGCATGTAAAAAGATTAAGTTCAGATTGTTGTGTAATATTAATCATCATAATTACCGATAATTTTATTATCTACGATTTGTTTCCATCGCACGTGTCCACAAATCTAAATCTACGGCATTAAGTCTAGTAGCTAATATTCTGCGCAAATAATATGAAGTAAAGATATCAAGTGACGATAAATTGTCTGTTTTTCAAAATTCCTGGCACGTGTCTTCATACAAGACAATGTCATTTCTATTCGTATAAACACGTGGTCAATTTAATGAATGGCAAATTGTTTGCAATTACCGTAATTAAGTTCAGCGCATATTATTGCGTAGGGCAATTTAGAGTTATTAGAATCGTACCGAATTATTAGAAAACGACAATGGATTATCTATATTAGCATTATATTTTTTTCATATTTTCATATGAATTACAATTTGACTATTTTCATGAAGACATTTAGTAGAAGGCAACTATATGATTGTTTCTTCTAATTGTGATTGTGCTATTGACTTAAACTTAAAATTAGCCCATTTGACTTAATTTTTTTTGCAGCAATGCACGAAAGAATAATTTTCTATCTATATTAGCATTATATTTTTTTATATTTTCATATGAATTACAACCTGACTATTTTCATGAAGACATTTAGTAGAAGGCTATTATGAAATATGATAGATTCTTCTAATTGTTGTTGTACTTTTATATTAAACTTAAAATTAGCCCTTTTGACTTAATTTTTTCGTAGCAATGCACAAAAGAGTAATTTTTACTTGAAAAATTTGCTTGATAGACAGTTTGAATGAAATTTAATTAATATCAATACTCTTTATTATCATACGAGATTGCAAGGCCTAGCTTCCATCCAAAAAATCCCAAAATTACAAAAATTAAACAAAACTTTTAACGGATACTTATTTTTGTCGTGAATACTTACTTTTATTATAGAAAACCCAGACTATCTGTTAGACAAAAAAATTAGTTTAGTATTTTTATATACAAGACGGTGTCCCAGAACTCAACCACAAGCGGAAACGGGATTATAACTATGTTGAGCAAAATTAAGCAATTTTTGGTTGCTTAGTGTTTCCATTTTTTGGTATGAAAGTAATAACTACTATTTTATCCTTTTGCAATCCTTATTCAGGTCATATTGTTATTGTAAATGATATAATTTCCTTCTCACATTCCATTTACAAACAAAGTAAATTTTTAATAATTTTATTCATCTAAAATTTGCTTATAGAGCTATAGAGAATATAGCCCTAGTTCAAATGTTAATTTCAATTTCCCTATATCAAATTTCAAATCAAACTATAAATTTTCATCAAGATAGATTAATTAAGAAAACAGACAATCTTTTCATAAAAAAAGGTTATATCATTTATGTATCTAAGCAGGTAAAGCTAATTTCAAAATTTCCTAGAACCGTACAAAGTCGAAATAGAGGTCTAGTAAGTACATCCGGTCTAAATAAGAACATAAGTTTCGTAATTTATTCATATTCCCCTTTGTTCCGAATTAGAGAAAACTCGGGTAAACGGTAACACTTTCATGAAAACTTTTTCTATTTGTTAAATTTATAAATTCATTTATAAAGTTAAACCAAATTGAGAAGATCATCTTTAATACGATTTCTCGCCACTTCAATAAATAATGAACAAAAAACCCAAACTTAAAAAAAAGAATCAGAAAACATAATCTATATAAAAAATAAATTTTGATCGAAGAAGATTTGCAGAATCTTGTTAACTTTCCATGGGGTAAGTTATAGTAATCGCAAAAAATCGAAAATGAAGACTTTTATATATGTTTATGTTTCAGAGTTTTGCGAACATTTTGGCATACCTTAGAAAAAAAATGGATGTGTGTGCGTGTGAATACAAATTTTCGTCGACGATTTCGCGAGCACGGAACAAGCGATTTGAATAAATAAAAAACACTGGATTTCTATTGATAAGACGACGTGCTGATTAGTTTTTGGCAAAGGCAGGTCTAGCCGTTTCGAAGATACGAGGCTAAAAGTGCCAAAAGTAGTAATTGACTTTTTGAGAACGGAGCGTCCGATTTGTATGGTTCAAAACACATTTTACTTGTATTGACAAAATAAAGAACTGATGAAAAGCTTTTTGGGAAGGCAGATCTAGCGGTTTCGGAGATCTAATGAAAAAAGTGAAAAAAGTGTCAATTGGCAGACAAAATTGATCATTTGACATATGCACATCAAATTATCACATATTTTATAGATATTTTAATAATAATAACTCAATTTAATTTTTATCAAAAATTTAAAAAATCTCAAAACTCGATTTTCTTCAGAGTTCTAAAAGAAAATTGAAACTTTTCGTTATATTATTACGAATAAATTTAATATTGTATAGATTTATGTATTTATGCAAGTATTATTTATTTAGTATTCATTTAAATAAAACACAGAGAATACAGCATTTGCATTTTATAATTTTGTGGCTTCCTTTTATTATAGGATTATATAAATCAAACAGCAATTGGAAATATAGAATTTTATTCTGATATTGAGAGTAAAATTTTTTCTTCAGAAAATTAAAGAAAAATAATTTCAAATGTACATTTTCCCTAATTTTAAGTCAAAATTGCATCAAATGACACAAAAATTGGAAAAAGTATGTACAGTAGGGCGGGTTGATTTTCAGGTTACTTAGGCACATATGATTTTTAGATACTAGGGATCAAAATAAGATACTTTGCTGAAGAAACCATACTTCTAAAATTAATTCTGATGTCCCGTGCGTCAAAATGGAAAATCAAAATGGAATTTTTCATATTTTATCCCTGATTTTTAGGTGAATGCACGGATCATCAGAATTCATTTTAGAGGTATGGTATCTTCGGCAAAGTAACTTATTTTGATCTCTAGTATCCAAAAATTGTATGTGCCTAAGAGACTTTTTCTAATGTACTAATCTAATGTACAGTATAGTATTGTAAAATATTTTCTTAAAAAAATGACAGAATCTGGGCGATAGAAATGATTGTAACCATCATGAGAAAAACCAAAGAAAAATCTATATTATGCAGTTTAAAAGTTATGATCATTTATGTAAAACCTAGATCTTTGATTAAACTATAACCATTTTTCGGTTTTTCTGCGTATTATTTTAGTTTATCCTTGGATACATCAGTTTTAAAATTTTAGGGAACTTGATAAATTCAAAAAAAAAAACACGTTAATAGATTTGTTCCCACTTTTGTTCTGTGCTAAGAAACGAATCATCTATATTACAAATTTTACTTAACTAAATCAGTAAGTGCGTTCCATTATCACATTTTACCCGATCTCCCCTATTTACGCACAATTTGTATGCATGCAAGCAACAGTTGGTCGTTTCGAGGAAATTTTTACGAATATCAATATATGGTATACAATGACTAATTCTGCCATTTCCGTAAATGGCGAAGCTCATCAAACAAACCCACATAGGGGCATACATTTATTGGAAACGATCGAGATCCGATGATAAATTAAGAAAGAATAAGATGATTGGATTAGAATCATGTTTAAAAATGACCTACAAAACGCATAAACTTAGAATAATAATTTTATCATAAATGCAACTTTCTGATGTCTCTTTGATAACAATTAAGTGAAGTTAGGTTTTATGTGTAAAACGCCTGATGGCACAGCAAATACATGGGTTTTTGACTGTTCATTACTATCAACTCATATGAAGATAGATCCATAACATAACATTTTAATTTTATCCGAGAATTGGCCTCCTAGTATTATTCAGGAGAGAACAACCGAAGAATCAACTTTTCTTTCATTTAAAACTGCAAACTACATATATATCTTATATATAGAATTATTCTGTACAGATGTATGATTCGAAACCTCTCCTAAACGGTTATTCGGATTTTGATAAATCTTTTTAGAGTTTGTCAAAGGAAATTTTTAAGATTTAATTAACGATAAAGGCAGCTGAGATGTGCCAGAAATTAAAATAATATAAGATACAGTCAACAGTATATGTTTGGCAGATACAATTATATAATTCAGTTTAATAAATAACGCAATAAGTCCAAAATTGCATATTCATTATTTTTTTAAACTTATGCATGTCGCATTTTGGTTTACTTTACTAAATTAATTAACAATACAAAAAATATTTCTACTTATTAAAAAAAATGATTTAGAATTTTGTTTAATGTGTCAAAAATTCATTTTTTTGGCATTGGGTATAGAATATTTAGCAGGTTGATCTTAGATTGAACAGTGCTCATATGAACTAGATTTTACAAATTAATTCATCTGAGATTTTAACATAAATAATGATGTTTATTGAATTATTAGTACGAAAAATGTACTTTAGAAATTATAATTGCCAAAAAGCAACTAGTACGACATATATGAAAATTATAGACTAAATTATTGAAGGAATTATGTTGTGTGGTAAAATCAAGTGTGATATTGTTCTTTTACCGCATATACTATATTATTTTTTTCTGAATTTCTTATACTGCTTATGCTAAGACCATAAATGAATTACAAAGGTAGGACATCAAATAGGATATTAAAAAGTATAGGAAAGGATATTAAAAAATTGGGACTTTTAAATTGTAGACGTGGGTACAGTACAACGTCTCTCGGGTCATCTAGTATATATATATATATATATATATATATATATATATATTAGATACGTATGTCGAGCAATATCTACAAAATCCTCTGTACCTCTAATTAATTACATAACACAATTATCCTTTACCATTTTCCTTATTCCTGGAAGCAAAATATTAGAAACAAGATCAAAGCCAGTCATAGTAAAAGTTATAAGTGTTCTGAAAAGTTATGTGTGTTCTGAAGTATGTATTCCTATATTAGAATTTTCCGCGAACAGTTTGTCGCAAACAAAGAACAAAGGGGCTTTTTGCTTCATCGGGTTACTCAAAGCCAAATTCTTGGGAAAAACGTTACAGCAAAACGCTACGAATTCATAAGAATAGAAATTTATTAAGAAATAAGTCGAGGAGAGGACGAAAATACCAGTGACTATTTTATAGCAACATATAAGATAGTTATATGATGACAATCAGAAATTTGATTTTACTTATTTGATTATAATTTACAAAAATCAGTTAATTTAATTCCTAAGTTTATCATCCAAGCTCAATGGACTGAAAAGCGATTATTATTATCTTCGACTGTAAATCATTTTCGATAAGAAAACAATATGCTTTCTGTAGACTCAAAATCAATATTATCACATCTAATGCAAAATTGCGTAAGATTAGATTATTGGCGACGCAGTTCTGGATTCGTCTGTTGTTTATTTGATAAACAAATTTTTATAGAGGATAATAAGTTATTTTGTAGTAGTACGAGAGATAATAACAATTCTTTATCTAGATGATTCTTTCAGAACATATATAAATTTGCTATAACAAACAAATTCCAAGCCGAGATCATGTAAGGTATTTGGGTATATATCCGGACAAGAAATTAAACTGGAAAATTCATATTCAAAAAAAGCGTAAACATCTGGAACACCTTCGAAGGTCGATGAATTGGCTCATCAGTAGTAGATCAAAACTGTCGAGGTACAATAAAATTTTATTATACAAGGTTATCCTCAAACCAGTTTGGATGTATGGCATCCATCTATGGGGTGCTGCTAAAGTCAGTAACATACAAATAATGCAACGATTACAAAATAAAATACTCAGACAATAATACTCAATATCCGCGCCAAGGTTAACCGGCATGGTTAATTCACCAAGTCACCTATATACTCACAATCAGTGAAGAAATTTAAAACGTGCCCTTAACTTCAAGAGTAAAATTGACCATCATCCAAATGAACTGATAGCAAGTCTTTACAACACCACATTTAATATAAGATTAAAAAGAATGCAATTAATAGATCTAACACTTTAATCAATAATAAGTTGTTCTACCATATTATCTATGATAGGTGTGCGTATATGTAGCCTGTGTAATGAACTTTGTTTATAATTGTATGTATATATTTGAGTTTCTTTTTTTCTTTATTATACCAAAATTTAATTAAGATATAATTTAGTACATTAATAAAAGGTTAACCACTGGATTTTCCTTTTAAAATTCTATGTTATTTGTCAAACTAATTACTCAATGTTTTTCTATCTAGACAGATTGTAATTTATAAAAGAATAATATATATATATATATATATATATATATATATATATATAATTTACATGGCAATTTGCCTTAAGGCCGACTATGATGTTGTATACTCTCAGACTAAACAATGCCAATGTCGATAATTGATCGATGGTTAAAACTGTTTCTTAGAAAATTGAAATTGCGATTTATTGTTATTGCAATAAGAAAATAACTCGATCGTAAATAACAATTAACGGGACTTCGATGTTAATAAAATTAAATACATCAGGCGTCATGACGCGTCTCGATATGAGAACATATTTAGATTTATAATGAATTTGCGATAAAATTAATATAAT
Source organism: Ctenocephalides felis (assembly GCF_003426905.1). NCBI lineage: Eukaryota > Metazoa > Arthropoda > Insecta > Siphonaptera > Pulicidae > Ctenocephalides > Ctenocephalides felis. The sequence continues at coordinate 69,252,144 of NW_020539725.1, forward strand.
TCATAATTAGATATATATATATATATATATATATAATTATATATATATGTATACTAGATGACCCGCCAGATGTTGTATCCAAAAGTAAAAAAATGTTCTAAATCCATATAACAAAAATTGTCAAAATACTAAAGCCCGCATTCCGACTACGAATTATTCAAAATTTTAATATCAAAGTGTGTAAAACAATTTTTACTAGGGTCTAGTAAATTTTATCTAGATTTTGCTAAAGCATGTAGAACGAAGTGGCTAAAATAAAATTTCCAAGATATTCATAAAAATGTAAAAAAACGTCCAAAATTCACATATTGCTAAATATATTACCAGAAAGTAAATGTTCCAACAAGTTTTATTATTAAAAAGTATACAACAGTTTTTACGAAATTTTAGTAAATTTTATCTAGCTTTTGATAATGTATACAAATTAAGATGTTTGGAATGAAAATTAAAATTTAATCCAGTGCAACAATTAGCAAAATTTTGACCTAGTAATTTTGTTGCACAAATCGTGGACAGGATAAATTTATCGATTTGAACTGTTTTTTATGATTATTTTAAACTATTTATTGACAATTTTAACTTTTAAGGTGAATTAAAAACGGGCTATAACCTGACCATTTCAGTATTTTAAATCAAACCGCCTGAATTTGGTGATTTAATCATATAAATAATCAGAACGATATTTTTTTCTTTTTATGATTAATATTTTTTCAAAAGCAAATATCTATCTACAATTACCAGGAAATGAAACCAACTCTATTAGCTTTATTTATTTCTAGATTTCTAAGTTTACCATTATTACAATTTTATCAAGAAGTGAATATGGCGACTCATTATAATGAATTATTATCAAGTTTATTATCAACAATAAAGCAAATAATTTCGATGGAAATGATTTCGCAGTTTTTAAATATACGATTGTTTAATTTCATTATTCAATTCAAAGAACTAAATGAAATGATTGTAAAGTGATTATTATTTATGAAGGATTTCCTCGTATCTATTTTGCATACAATTACAGTTATAGATAATGCATAAATTTAATGACATAGTTTTTTTTTTATAGAGGAGCATACAGAACAGGACATTTCTTTAAACATGATTTTTTTTCATTATACAGCAATTTGTACAATTATCCTAATAGGACAAGTACAATTTTAGGAAATGAAGGGTTCAGAAATACAAAGTTTTCTGACCGTTGACTTTGTATTCTAAATGTAAAATTTTAATTTTTGAACAATTTGATTGAGATATTATTAAAATATTTTGAATATAAAATTTCATTTATAATTTGTGTGGACAAAAAAATTATTGCAAATCTTGAAAACAAAATGCTTTTTCGCTAAACATCTCTTCTCAATAAACCTAAGAACAAACATTTTTTTTTTTCAAAATTTACCACCAACAATTCTATTTCACATTATACATCGTCATGCTTCTCTTCTTTTAAAGCCATACTTTTATTCCTAAAGTTTTACTTGTTGCCCTTTTTGATTAGCTGTTTGAATTGTCTAATAGCAAAAAGTTTCATTGCTAAATATACTACTAATCATTTTTCTTTTATTTCTCTCGGTAAGAAAATGGAAAATTATTGTAGTCGAAAAAGGACTAAATTTTAGACAATTGTACCAAAAAGTATTCAAAGTTTCCACATTTTTCTCTAAAAATCATATGTCCACATTTTTCTCTAAAAATCATATGTTATCGTATTTTATTACCTATGCAAATTTATGATGTTCTAATAATCATTAGTTTAAAATGTAAATATGAAGTAAAAGACAAATGTTAACTCATTAATTTGCAAAGTCGTAAATGCAACCGTAATTCACTCAACGGTTTTTATATTTATTGCATTTTATTGTCTTTTGCAGTTATATCGTAAATGACTTATTAACTTGGCTATTGTAAAAACTAATAGCAATAATTACAAAAAAAACAATTATGATTTTTTGACATTGAAAACATTTGAACTGTCATCTGCTAGAAATGTGAATTCACTTGAAATTTGAATTTAGGTGAAATTATGGTCCTAGATATTATTAGAATATAAAATACAAGAAAAATGTAATATCTACATTATTATTGCCGAAAAGCAGCTGATATGTGCCAGAAATTAAAATTATATAAGATACAGTCAACAGTATATGTTTGGCAGATGAAATTATATAATTCAGTTTAATAAATAACGCAACAAGTCTAAAATTGAATATACATTATTTTTTAAACTTATGCATGTCGCATTTTGGTTTACTTTACTAAATTATTTAACAATAAAAAAGAAATTTCTACTTATTAAAAAAATGATTTCGTGTGACAAAAATTCATTTGTTTGGCATTGTATATGAAATATTTAGCAAGTTGGTTTTAGATTGAAGAGTCTCACAAGTACTAGATTTTACAAATTAATTCACCTAAGATTTGAACATAAACAATAATGTTTATTACTAAGAAAAATGTACTTTAGAAATTATAATTGCTAAAAAGCAACTAATATATCGCACGAGATTATGAAAATTATAGACTAAATTATTGAAGCAATTATGTTGTGTGGTAAAATCAAGTGTGATATTGTTCTTTTCCACAGATACTATATTATTTTTTTCTGATTTTTTTATTCTTATGCTAAGACCATAAATGGATCACAAAGGCAGGACATCAAATATGATATTAAAAAGTATAGGATAGGATATTAAAAAGATTGGTTCTGTTGAATTGTAGACATGGGTACAGGACAGCGTCTGTCGGGTCATCTAGTATATATATATATATATATATATATATATAAATTAATTTAATTATCATCAGTGACAATTATTACATTTACAGAGAATCAGTACAATTCCTCTTCTCGTGCCAATCTGACATACCTCAGTGGATAATTAGTACAATTTACATGTGTCGTACAAAAGCTTGGATTACTACAAAGGCAAAATCCTGACGGAATGACATGCATTTCTCTGAATTGAACACACAAACCTAGTGAATTTCCTAGTATTTCCAAACGAGCAAACTTCATCAAACGAACGAAACTAAAGCGATTATTATGAAGGGAATTGAACTTTGTTAATTGGATTGGAACATAATAAACATGGTGTATAATGATAAAGTTTAGCAAACAGTGTTTGTTTCGTACTGAAATTGTTAAAAACAGTTTGTAATTATGATGTGATAATTGGATTATTATGCGCTTTAGATAATATTATATTTCGTCTTTATATTCCATGGATAGGATTAGGACCACGCTTTTGGTTACAGTTGTCACTATTTTGGGGGTACAATTGTATTTATGAATCTGTTTCAATTCTTCATGCATTATTGCTACGAAACAATTTTTTTTTTTATTTTCATCTAAACTACAACTGCCTGAAAAGGCATTCAGTAATTGTTGTGATTATTGTTTAAATAATAAATACTACCCATTGGTAGTATTTCAAGTTAGAATAATAAATATAAATATGTGACAATAATTGCAAACGAATAATAAATATAAATATGTGAGAATAATTACAAGCACTATACTAAATATATAATTGTACTAAGTCTAATGGATCTAATCTTTTTAGTCTCTTGACAGTATTCGCAGAAAGTAGGTCCTTTGCTAGTTCATTTGGATGGTTCTCCAATCTTGATTTATACGAAATAATTTAATATCGTACAAAATTCAGAATCCAGACACTCGTGAACTGTTGAACCGATCAGAGAGAGAGCACATAATAATCTCCTCGAATTTCCCAGAACTGGCAAACCCCATGTCGTTAGTATAGTCGTTCTGGTCTGGACGTTAGGTCTCGTTCACATCACGGAGAAACGATATATATAATATGAAAAAATACTTTTTTTTATCAATTTCTTGCGATATGCTACGATGTCTGTACAACATTGGAAAACAAATTTAGCACCTTTCCAAAAATTTTGAAGATATTTTCCTGATAATAATAATTATGGGTAGTACTGTCCTAGAGCAGGTGCGTGAACTGAGTAAAAAACTCCAAGTCGATTCAGGGCAGAATTGAAAACATATTATTGATCTAGTGAAAATTGATATAACTACTGCATGATATCAGATTATCCAAAACGGGGGAAACAAAGACACGGCTCTGTCCACACAAGACAGTGCGCTTAACCGTTACGCAATGGAACACCTTATTTACTGTAATTGTGTTATGAGAATTAGTCAATCACAGAATATGAAGGATTGAAAATACATATGGGAATTTTCCGCACAGTCTTTGGCTTATAATTTATTTGCAGATTCTGATGCTCTCAATGTTTCACATATTATAAAAGGCGCCCTTTACTTATTACACTTAATAGTTTCTAAAAGTTTGAAGGATATTTTCCTGATATTCATGATTATACGCATGAGAATTATGTGCTGAAAATACATATGATTTTTTTTCACACAGTCTCTGGTGTATTTGGTATATAAGTATGCACATTTAACGGCCAAATGATGTAAATCGAAAGCCAAAAATAAATAAAAAAAAAGTAAGCTCATATATTTATATCAGTTTTTCAAAAGAACTTTTCACTTATTTCACTTAATAAAATAATACTAGCAATGTGCAAAAAATGCATAAAGAAGGGTCAGGCAGATGGCAGAAAAGGTGAGGGACTTATTTAATTCAGTGCAACTGCATTCTGATCAACACCTTGATTCCGAAAGTTGGCTCTTTGACAATTTGTCCAAATCGAATAGGACATATGATTAATTCTATGTATTCTTCCAAATTGATCCATTCAACTGTGCCAAGGTATTGAAACTTCACAAAATCAACCAATTTTTGACAAAGCTGAAAGTACAGTAAACATCAGAGGTCAGGAAACTTTTTTAATCATTACCCCGAAATATTTTTGTGAAAGTGGATATTATCCTCGTGTTGAAAAGTATATATTTTTCATATCAATTAAAAATTCATACTTTTAACCCCCAGAAATTCCATTTGTACCACATTTGGGGTAATTAACTCCGGTTCCCAGACCACTTGTATACACCTTTTGCAAGGTGTATACTATATACCTTTAGATTGCATAAATCAAACTCATTGTTGTATACTAAAATTTGTTTTATATTTCAAGATCCGAGACGGACTTGGGAAGTTGGCTGATGGTCCGTACGATGTAACTTTAGTTTCTCTAATTTCAATTATTTATGTGCAACATAAAGGAGGATATGGAACTAAACTTGTTGAACCCACTCCTCAATTTCAACATGAATTGAAACAAGAACTGGACAAGAGAGCTAAGCAATATGGTGATGCCGAAAGGGAGGATGTGACCAAATTCCCAAACTTCACCTTCCCAGAACCAAAAGTTGACCCAATTTCGGCAACAGCTTAAGTTATATTAAAAATCAAATGTTAGTACGATTAATTCTGAAATTAAAGCCATAATTGCATGAACTTCGTCTTGTTGAATAAATAAATAAATAAATTACACCATATATATTCAGTTTAAACCACATTTTTAATATAATTATTATAGAGCAATAAACATATAGACAATTTTTTTTAGCTTGATCAGTTTGCCCAGTTTGCTATTTTATTCATTTTATAGATCAACGCCCACCATCAGTTTATCAATTAACTTTATTCTTAATTATTTTTTATCCAAATATTATAAAGCTGACCCATCCTCTGCCATCCCTGCTCTACCTCTCGAGGGTATTCATCCGGCCCGCCGAAAGCAACTTTTACGTTTTACGCAGAAAAAGGAACATCTGCTCAAAGGAACGAATTTCGGTGAAAACGATTTGCCCGAGAGCAGCCCAAGAGGCCGAGAGTCCGACTCGCTCGCATGTGTTAAATTATAATTATTATTCAAATACGATCTTGAGGTGGAGTTAGAATTGGGAAAGGTGGTAATATAATACTCAATTTTAACAAGTAAAAGTTTGTTGAGATGTCAATTATTATTGCATACTTTACACTATAATTCTTCAAAATTTTATTTCACTTGACAATATATTGATGCATTCACCAATGGGAATTAGGATGAAATGGTTTTTAAAACTAGTGCTGCATGGCAAATTGCTGGAACTTCCCGTACCAAAAATTATAATTTTTAAAAATGATTTAATTTTCTTTCAGAACTCTAAAAAAATCGATCTTGAGATTTTTTAAATTTTTGAAAAAAATGACATTTTTAAAAAAAATGACCTTTTTGAAAAATTTGTTTTTAACTTCTCGTAGGGCAAGTTATAGTAAACGTAAAAAAATCAAAAATGAAAATTTTTATATGTCATTACGTTTCAAATCCTTCTGAGCTTTTTGGCATACCTTAGAAAAAATGGATGTATGTGTGTATGTGTGTGTGTATGTGTGTGCAGATACAAATTTTCGTCGACGGTTTCGGGAACACAGATGAAGCGATTTGAATAATTCAAAAAAACATTCGATTCGTATTGATAAGGAGACGTGCTGATTAGTTTTTGGCGAAGGTAGGTCTAGCCGTTCCAAAGATATTAGGCAAAAAGTGCCAAAAACGGTAACTCAGTTTTTAAGAGAACGGAGCGTCCGATTTGAATAATTCAAAAAACATTTTACTTGTATTAACAAGATGAAGAACTATGAAAGTAGGTCTAGCGGTTTCGGAGATCTAGTAAAAAAAGTGAAAAAAAAATGCCATTTGGCGGTCAAAAATGACCATTAGACATATGCACATCAAATTATCAGATATTTTATAGAGATTTTAACAATAAGTATAAATTTTGTTTACATTCCTGTGGGTTCCGTATCAATGTTTATCTGTTAGACGGCGACGCGGCGCTTACGCGCTTCGATATTTTGTCTCTATGCAGTTAAAGCAGTATGATTGCTTTGAAAAAAAGTTCAGAATTACCAAAATATTTCAAAATAAATTTTTCTTCAAAAATTCTAATCTTTTTTAAAAAAAATAATTTTTAGTACGGGAAGTTCCAGCAATTTGCCTTAAGGCACGATGCCATGCAACCCATTTGTTTTTTTTATACTTTGAAATATTTTGGAGATTTTTAATTTTTTCTCAAAGCAATCGTGATACGTTAGCTGCATTTTTTCCAAGGTGTGCCAAAATGTCCAGAGGACCTTTAATAATGAAGATATTCTTTAATAATAAAATATTTTTGATTTTTTTGCGATTATCTTATCCTACTGGAAGTTAATAAATTGTAGTCAACCATCATGAGTAATAACTCTTAATATTTTGCCTTAAATATTGAACCTTGATATAAATATTTCAAATCGCCTTACTCAAAATTCAAAATATAATTTTTCTCCTCAATTCAAGTATTTGTGACTAGAGTCCTTATTATTAAATTCGTGTTTTTGTACAGTGTGGGTTTTTCAAAGGGTCCCTCCGTTCCATCAGTTCTTTGCGAGATCTGGTTCCTGGAAAATGAAACACGACAGACGGTCATAACACCGTTTGGCCGAGAAAAAGAGAGAGACAGGCAGGTATATATAGGTAGGTAAATCGAATGCTAAAAAATTGGCATAAGGAACGAGATGAAGAGGTAGAAATCTATAGAATTTATATATCGAAAAACAATTTATAAAAAAAAGTACACACCTTTTTTATCCAATTTTATTCTGCAATCTGTATATATATTATTACATTAAGCAGAGAATGCCGACAAGTATATGTAAAATAGTTAGTAGATACCCCCAGATTACAAGTTAGTAGATACCCCCAGTGGCTAGAGAGTACACACCTAAAGTACATATACTCATATAAGTTATTACTGCTTTACAAAATATAATATGTCTTTTTTCTTCGACATTTAAGTAATAAACATTTATAGAAGTTCATGTTTACATTTATAGAGACTTATAATAAATCGACTAGTAACAACTTCCCGAATAATAAGTGTTTTCGACCGAATCGAGTACTCTATTTGCTACTTTTCTTTATAACGATATTGGAAAATCCTTTGTCTGCATGTAAGCCAAATCCTGACCTTTTGTCGACGTTTTCTGAATGCCAACTGAACCGATTTCAAAAACTTGAGTCATTTCATAAAACTCTATAAGAACACAAGTTGATTAGTTTATCAGCAAGAGTTTGCAAAATAAGTGCAAAGAGTTACATCACCTTTTTCACCAAAAGTCCTGAACTGATTTTCAAAATTTGAAACCTGTTCCAAAGGTATCAGTTGTAAACCGTGCTAAGTTGCTTTTAGCAGATGTCGGTCTACAAAAAGTGGTTAATTTAAAAAAAATCATTAAAATTGAAATAATCGCGGTTTGCAAATCTTCTACATCTATTCACTTTGTGATTAAGTTTATTATCTAAACATATTTTGAATTAATTTTATCATGCAATTGAAAGTTACTAAAAGGTTCGTTGAAAGGTTCTTCTAAAATCAACTGTTTTCCCTTGTAAGAGTTGAAGTAAAAGTAATATCTAGGAAATATAAAAAAATATTTCAACTGAAAATAAATGTTTTACAGGAAAACACAAAACTATATTTACACAAATATGTTTGCTGCCATCTGCTCTTCCTTTTTTTTCGACCCTTCATAACTAGAATTCAGTATGAATTTCTTTTGTCGAGATTTCGTACGGGAGAACAGGGTAAATAGTAATTATATGGAATATAGACATGATGACGCAAATAAGGTGAAATATCAATTTTATTGACCGATTTGGCAATATAAATATTTTTGCAAATTTTGCTGTTCAATTGACAACAACAGATCATTGTTTTATAAATGTTAACAGAACTCTATAAGCCAGAAGATTATTTTGTATCAAATTAATTTATTTTATGAAGAAATTTTCAATTAATTATTAACTAAAGTAAAAGTAGGTATCACATATATACTCACATATAATAAATAAAATTATGAATTGTTTAAACCTAATTTTTTTATTTGTAGATAAACTTAAAAAAATAATCAGGGAATACAAGTCTTAAGAAGAAATTGAGAAACCTAAAATCATCTATACTTTTCCTGTAGACTAAAATTGTTTTTTTCTGAACTTAAGATCAAAGTATTGTAATTTTCATATGTAAAATATAGAGTTTACTAATAAAAGGTGTCATGTAGAATTATTTTCGTACATAATTTTTATTTTCTTTAAAATGATATTTTTGGAATTGAAATTAAAAATATAAGTGATATTTGAATTAAGTGTTATTTTGATTTTCAAAAATTCAAGACATTTCATGAAACATGACCTTTTAGAAAAGTGACAAAATAAAAGGTGATATTTTTATCAAATCCTGCCAAGGGCCAAGAATATCCAGACTCTCTTTAAACAAGACATGTTAAAATTCATCCCATTTTCCTCTCTTTTTTTCTTTTTCTATTTGATATAAGCCAACAAAAAAGGTGCACAGCAGAGTTCTAGGTATGCATTATGAATTTATTGCGTTTTTTTATTGTAGAATTTCAACAGTGTATTTTATGATGACTTGTTGAAGCTTTTTGAAGTGGCGGCGCGTGCTGCGCTGCTTTTTTCCAAAAACGATGGATATTTTTAGAAAAATAATATTATGAAATGTATGTGGAAATACGGATTATACGGAACTCTATTGTAATGAAGGCTTTGTTCGAATACAAAGCAGCTTGTGATAAAAATGATAAATAAAAATTAAATTCGGGGAAGGAAGAAAGTATATGTTTTATAAAGGCAAAAATTAAATTATGTACATATAACTATATACATATTTATATACACTGGTGTATGAGTTAAGGTATCACACTTTAATATGAAGTGCAGAAAAAAATTACAAAAATTCGGGTGAATAAAAATATTACAATGGTGCAAAAAATATTAAATAAAAGTTTGTACTTAATATAAAATGAATAAGTCTGTATTATTTATTAGCACATTGTGAATAATCATGATATCGGATTCAAAAATAATCCTTTAATCTTATCTCATTGCCCTTTGTACATCAGACAATTCGTCTACTCTCAATAATAAAAAATTGTGAAATTTTAGTAGGATATATAGGATAAAATGTATTCCTCAGAAAAAAGTTGAAGAGCAAAAGTTATCGATAGCTATCATATTTTTAATTTTTATAATATTCATAATATAAAATTGTAACAGACATATAAAATACAAAGCAAGAATAAAATATGTGATATTTCTATATGCAGCTAATAATAATTAACCTCTCACAAGAAAGTTAAAAATAAAAAATTATCAAATTTTATTATCCAAGAAGCTTAATGGTTTCTGTCGTTGATCGGTCTATTACAACAATAAATCATTTTATCATTTTAAAAATGATAAATAAATCGTCAAATCTTATTGTTGGTGTACACAAAAGTAAAAATTAGAAAGTTTTGTTGTTATATGAAATCAAGTACCGAGAAAAGAGCAAACACTCTCTCTTCATTACAATGTAGTTGGAAGCAGATAAAATTACGTTGTGTACACAGTCCAAAAATAGAGATAACTCAGAACAACTTGACAATGACTTATTGAGCAGTGGTGGTAAATAATACGAGAAGAAGAGCCACTAATATTCCATAAAAATTCTTGGTCTGTGTTAATATTAGTATCATAACTTTAATAGGTGTTAGTAGAACACATACTATTTCAATAATTCAGAACAACTTATACTCCAGTCAATGTAGCGTTTTGGGTCTGAATTTTTTTTACTGTGCTCCAATTTGCATGAAATTTTGGAATTAGGTTCATCTTACCCTCAAGTTCTATATCATCTAAAGTGAAAACAATTGGGATTCCGCTGCCAAGAGAATTGACATACAATTAGCAGATTTGATTTCTTGAAAAAGTTTAATAAAATAAAATTCATATATATACTATATTCAATCAGGTGGTCTGATGATTCTCTCAAGAACTGAAGTTCTATTTTCTTTGTATTACTGAAAAGGCTACCTGTACCAAAATCAGCAAGTCTTCCTATCAAAAGGTATCGAATATTTTTTTAATTACTCAAATCGGTTGATCCGTGCGCCCAAAATCGTGGACAAAAAATTGTAGTCATATATACACACATCCATTTTTTCTAAGGTATGCCAAAATATTTAGAAACCTTCAAAACGTGAAGATATGCACAAATTTTCATTTACAATTTTTGGACGATTACAATTACATACTCTACAAGATGTTAATAAATAATATATAAAATAAATAATTAAATAATATATAATTTCTATTTGTCTTTTACCATCATTGCATCAGTAACTAACTAATTACTGAAAGAGAAATAATAAAGTGAAAAAAAAAATAAACAGATAAAAATAGGAGCAAAAGTCTTCAAATCTCCAGCAGTTGACAAGGCTTCTGACAGCCGTTCCGAGTATTCTAAATATAATTTTTAAATATCATGTTTCACCGTAAAGTCAATGATAAAAATATTTTTTTTCTCTATTTACTCAAAATAATGAAGCTTGTCTCACAGAAATGACAAAAATATTTACATTCGATATGAAAATGGTAGAGCGAAAACATCAACTAATTATTGTACCGTTGACTGGGAAAACAAGAGCGGGAAAGATAAATTTGCAATTTAATTAGATGTTTTTTAAATGAAATTTTCACTGTGAATGACATTTATGGATTCTTTATACTGAGTTGACAATATGCCATTTCATCAAAATAAAAATTACTTAAAAAAGATATAGACATTAAATCATGCTGCCTGATGCCAAGCAATAGTAACATGGGATTTCACTTGAAAATGTAGATGGCAATATGTCTTTTTAACTTATTGGCTTCCCGTTAGTTATAGTAATGGGCCTAAAATCTAAAATAATTTTTTTTGCATTTTTTCACGTTCCAGAGGTCTCTGAACAATTTGGCATACCTCAGAAAAAATGTGTGTGTGTGTGTATGTGTGGAGACAGTTTTTCGTCGACGATTTTGGGCGTATGGATGAACCGATTTGAAAAATTCAAAAAGCAATCGATTTCTATTGATAAGAAGATGTGCTGATTAGTTTTTGGCAAAGGTAGTTCCGGCCGTTTCAGAGATACGGAGCTAAATGTGCAAAAAATTGCAGTTTTTGAGAGAACTAAGCATCCAATTTGGATGATTCAAAAAACATTGTGTTGACGAGGCAATTGCTATTGAAAAAAAAAATTTCAATTTTTTTTTTCTCCTAAAGTTTTTTTTGTATATTGAAAAAAATCAGATTTTAATTTTAATCCTGGCTGAAGTTCTAGAGCTCACTTATATAATTTAAATAAATAATTTCAACTTTGCAACTCACTTTATATAATTCTTATAAATATTAGACAATGTTACAGTATTTATAATAATCTATTTGGAAACATTTAATATTCCTCGAACATTTCGTTGCGGTACGGAAAGTTCCAGCAATTTGTTTTAAGGCATGATGTCATACACCACTAAATTAATTTAATAACACCCGATCAAATATCAAATTTATATTATATAAAAATTTAATATCAAATTTATTTATTATGTGCGAATAGTCATAATGAAATGAGTCAAACCTGGTTATTTTCCTTATATTGTATATTACCAATACTCGATTCGATTACAATACCGAGAATTTCAAATGATATATTGCAATATTATCATTATCTGCTCACTTTTGAATAGATGTTTTGACATTTGAGTAATTATTTGAAACATATGATCGAACCTTTGCTTTCCATGGGTCAATGCGAGTTGTATTTCTGTTTTGTGATAAACGATTTTAACGATGCATTCATATGAAAACAGGCGTCAGTCGTTGGATCATAAATATTAACATAAAGATAAAGTTAAGTGAAAATTTTCTGATGCCTTGTACTTAATAAAATACTCTTGAAAACGAACCAGGATAATAAGGGATTTATCAGAATCCTTGCATCAATAAGTCTTCTAACTTTGACATAAAAATTGCCAAATCGATTTTCTGTAAACACATTTCTGATACTGAAATTAATGTTTTTTATATAACTTCTAGAAGGCATGTTGAAATTTTAAATATGGTAGAGCGGGGCCACCACCATTATCTTAAAAACAAGTAAGGTATGGCATTTTTTAACGATTTTATTTTAAAGTAGAGGGCAAAGATTTGTAAACAGCCATCGCCTTAAATCGGGCAACATCGCTATCACAATCATTTTTTTCACTTGAGATTATATTTCTTATAGTGGAAGTAGAAGTTTAATACCATACTGCTTGATATCGAGCTCGCCGAGGTAGTTATAAAAATCATGACTAATTTATGCTAGTCCACGATCTTAACCATTACACCACGATTTTCACCATTAAGAGCTGAAAAGCATTAATTGGAAATGTAAGTTTGATATTGCCCTAACACAGCAAAAAAATCTTACATTACTACTGAATAAAAATTAAAATGAGTTAATTTAAAATTAAATTTAATTCGTTCTAATCTATCAATTCCATCAAAATGAATTTATATTTACTTTACTATCGCCCCAGAATATTTATCAAAAAGGTCATTTATATTTGACATACTTCATCTCCCGTTCCAAGAACATACATATATAAGATCTAATCAAAGTTCAAAAAACCTATATTATTAAATAATAAAATATCATTAAATATAATCATAAAATGAGACTGTTTCTAACGGTTGTTAAAGAAATCAATAAAGCATAAATCATAATCACTATAAAATCCACATATGACATTTCGAAGCAAATGAGAATAATGTTAGTCGACCTTTGGAGGAGATTTCAAAGGTCTGAGATATGATGATTTATATAAAGGATAAGTGATAATAAAGAAAAATAAAGAAAAAAGTTTAAACTACCGAGAAATAATTAGAAACTAGGAGTCAGTAGCATTTTGTCACCACTTCAACAGAAATTTTATGAAATCTTTCAGTCGCAACACTTCCTATTACCTTCTAATTAGAACAGGACAACCATTGAGTTGCCTTCTAATTACCATTTATAAAATTAGTTTTACAGCTGATAAAAAAATACCTACTCTGATTGTTGTTCAAAAACAAAGAATTAAGAATATATTATCCTTGGTATAGAATTTCTCATCACAAGCCATTTATTTATAAATAAGTTGACCTTAGCAATTTATGCGTGTTGACATCTGTACAAGAATGCATTTATATGTAAATATTATAAATATGAGAGATAACAAGTTTCAGATATTTTTTTCTGCGATTATAACACGTGCTTTTAAATAAACAATTATTTTTCATTCGAGAGACACGTCGATAAAAAATAATAAGCAGAATTATCTATATATAATATAAATATGAATATTTTACTTATGATAGATTGGAAAAATAGGAATAATAGAAGAGTTTGTATAGAAGGATACTAATAATTCTGTTTGTTCAATAAACAGTTAACAGAAAAAAATTGTTGATTTCCTAATTATATTCATTTCATTATTGGCGGAGCCTTATATAAAAATTTTATGGGGTTTTCTCACCAAGGAGAAACATTTCTCACAAAATATAAAACAATTGCATACAATTAAAACAAATATTTATTTATCATCAATACGTATTTATCTGTCACTATTCCGCAATTGCAAAAAAAAAAATCTCAATCAAAATAAGCACTTATTAAATCATTTGTAGCTGGCTACAATAATAATGTTAGTCGACCTTTGGAGGAGATTTCAAAGGTCTGATGATATGATTATTTATACAAAGAACTCTTGTGTATGGCATCGTGTCTTATGGCAAATTGCTGGAACTTTCCGTACCGTAGTTAAACATTCGAAGAATAAAAATAATCAGTCAACAAAAATGTCTATGAATAAATATTATCGCAACATTATTATTGTAGATGGCTACAATTTTTAACCTTAATGTAGATCCTAAATAGATGCAAACCAGATATTAATTAGTTTAGATATTATCAGTTTCTACCCTTAAACTGACTAGATCCTAACCAGATTCTAACTAAATTCTTATAAGATCGCGTATAAGATGCCTAGTAGAATTCCATTAGATTTGCAAGAGAATCATTTCTGATTGTGACTAGATTCTTATTAGATAGCTGATGATTCTAAATAGATCCTAACCAGATTTTAATTATTTTTAGATATTATCAGTTTCTATCCTGAAACTTACTACATCGCAACCAGATCATAACTAGATTCTTTAAGATTCTAGTAGAATTCTTATAAGATGCCAAGTAAAAATAGCCACCAGATTATAACTAGATTCATTAAGATTCTACAAAAAGAAGTAGTAGAATTTTATTAGATTTTTACCAAAATAATTTCAGATTGTGACTAGATTCTTATTCGATCGGAGCAAGTTCATCATGGAATTCTTAACAGATTCTCATCAGGTTAATAAAAGATTCTTATGAGAATTTGTTTGAACTTTTACCAGAAACATATTAGATTCATACAAAACTTTTATTAGACTATATATCAGATTCTTATAAAATGCCCAGTAGAAATTTGCAAATAGCTACCAGATCATAACTAGGATCTTTAAGACTCTAGCAGAATTCTTATAAGATGTCTAGTAGAATTCCATTAGATTTTTTACCAGAATGATTTCAGATTCTTATCAGATCAGTAGTTTTTCTGTCTAGACGCTTATTCTTATTAAATTATATTCTTAAAACTTCTTATTAAATTATATTTGTTAAGAAATTATATTTATAATTTAAATAAATAAAATTATATTTATTTATTATTAATTATTATTTATTTTTATTTGCTTTTATTTATTTATTTTTATTTTATTAGATTTTTACCAGAATTATTTCACATTCTTATCAGATCAGTAGTTTTTCTTATTCTTACACCTATTCTTAATATTATTAAAATCTTATTCTGATTTTTACCACACTATCTTTAGGTTCTAATTAAATTCTTATTAAATTAGATTTTTATTTTTATTTTGTTATTTTATTTATTTTTATTTTCTTATTTATTTTATTTTATTATTTTATTAAATTTTTACCAGAATTGTTTCAGATTCTGACTAGATTCTTATCAGGTCAGCACTTTTCTTATTTTTACCTTAATCATATTTGAATGTTATTAAAATCTTACTTTAATTAAGTGTCTTACCAGACTCTAATTAGGTTCTTATTGAATTAGGTTTCTATTTTTATTTACTAATTTTATTATATTTTTATTTTTATTAGATTTCTACCAGAGTTATTTCAGATTCAGATTAAATTCTCATCAGATCAGTACTAGGTTCATAAAAGATTCTTTTAAAATTTCTATTGAATTCTTACCAGAATTTGGTTGATCTCTCTTCAAAACCTTATTAGATTCTCACCCAAATTTCTAGATTAGATTCTTAATCGAAATAAAATTTAGTTTGTACAAAGTTTTCATGACTAATTCACCTTTTGTAAAATGAAAAAAAAAAATTAATTAAATTCTTAATAAATTCCCATAAGATTTTACCAGAATTATTTCAGATTCTGACTAGATTTTCATCAGGTCAGTACTAGGTTCATAAGAGATTCTTATAAAATACCTACATATATTCTCAGGATGATCTCTCTCCAAAATCTTATTACATTCTCACCATAATGGTATTAGATTATTATTCGAAATAAAACTTAATTTGTACAAAGTTTTCATGATTAATTCATTTAATTTTTGTGAAATGCAAAAAAAGATTTTTTTATTATGTTTTCTTATTCGCGTTGGGGCCAAAAAATTGACTCCAAAAAATTCCTTTGGAAATTTCTTTGGGTTTGGGAAAAATAAATACATATATAAATAAATACATAAATAGAAACTTCTATTGGAAAATAGAATTTATGGTTCTACTTAAAGGTCTTCCGGAGTTGAAATATCTCTATATATTATTTTTTAATTTTATTTCTATCTAACGTCTAAAATTAATTTCAATTCACCTCGACTTTGTTTTTATAAACCGGGCCAGGCAGCAAATCGATTATAATTTCTTTTCGACGTATTTTATCGTATATAATAATACAAGTTCGATTCGAAAATAGTATAATACCACGAAGCGATTAACGGAATGTGTACCTATAATAAAATATATAAAAAGGTGCACGATTTAAGTCTTTTTTTTTTCATTTTATTTCTGGCCAATATTCCGCGAATGCGATTTCTACATTACAATCCGTATTTCCAAGAACTTGTTATATATGTAGACCGACGGCCGGGAGAAAAATTTCTCAAGAAAAAATAATACAGATGGATTGGAGATTTTAGTTTAAGAATTTATCTAGTGGTGTATGGCATCGTGCGTTAAGTTAAATTGCTGGAATTTCCCGTACCGAAACTTAATTTTTTTAAAAAAAGCTATAAAATTTCTTGAAAACGTTGAAAAAATTTTATTTTTAAAATTTTTGAATAAAAAGACTTTTGAAAAATTTAAATATTTTATTATTTGTTAAAAATTCTGAATTTTTTGTAAAAATTTGTATCCGCACAAATTCATTTTTTCTAAAGTATGCCAAAACGTTCAAAAACCTTTGAAACGTAAAGATGTATAAATATTTTTATTTTCCATTTTCTGCGATTACTACAACTTACCCTACGTAAAATTGAACATTTGGATTTTCATTGTAATATGCATAGAAAAAGGTAAAGTTGCTTAAGTCGTACCCCCCAGGAAATAACTCTGTAATATTTAATTCTCAATAAATAAATTTAATTAATATATAATAACTTAATTAATATTTATTTGGTTGGCTAATACTGATTTTTTAAAATTAAACTAGAAATTTTTAAATTTTCAAAAATGTGCTTTCGATATGATTAAATTATTTTGAATTTAATTTTGTATAACCCAAAAATTTTGAAAAAAATTGAATGACCCAGAAATTTTATTTACTTTATTTATTAATTTTATTATTATTATTATTTGCTTTTATTCTATATTAAATCATCATACACGGATATCATTTTAATAAAAATACTATCCTTTATATTGTATTCTTTTTTTATTTAAATTTATGTATATTATTTAGCAGTTGTAACAAATACTGTAATTAAAAAAAACCCAAAGTAAATTCCAAATTGGTTGATCCACGAAAAAAAGAATTACAAACTAATCTAGCAAATACAAAAGCCACCTCGGCCAGAATACTATCAAGACCAGATTAGAAAAGAATTATTCAACATTAGTTTCTACAAAATTATCTGATCAAAGGTATAGGCATTTTTAAAGCTTTTACTTTTATTCCTAAAGTTCTACTTGTTATCCTCTTTCAGGGTAATTGTAAAATGAGAAAAAGCTAATATAATCTTATTAATCTATTTGAATAAAATTTCCTTCCACCATCTCTTTTTATTTACAATTTACTAGGAACTAACATCGTTCTGTAAAAGCAGACGTACGTCCCACGGTTCAGAATGAAAGGAAACTATATAAGAAGAGAGGAACCACGTCAAATCGTACGATTCCAATTAATTTAATTGAAAAACCCACTTTTTCCATAACAAGACACATTCTCATCATAAAAAGAGTAATAATCGAATACGCAATATATAGAAATATTTTGGAGTTATGCGAAATAGTAATAAAGATTTAGTACTCCTCGGGATGTACATAGTAGGACCAGAAGTGCATCTATATTTATACTTAATTCTGACTTGTTTTCATAATTTACTATTCCATGATTACTTGTTTTTCATGTTCTTTCAAGTAACTATATTTTCATCCAGATCTATCAAATCCTCCTATTTTTCCCTAGATTGATTCATGTACCAGAAGTTCTTTCTGCAGTTTCTGCGTTCAATCGAGTTTTTTTTCAGTTCTATAATTGGAATCAGGAGATTTCTTCAGGAGTTCAGTATAATAACACCAAATTATATTGAATTCATCAAATAATTGAATTCTTCCAAGGATATAGGATACTACTTGTTTTCCACGTTCTATAAATTAACTTTATTTTTATCCAGATCTATCAAATCCTTCTATTTTTCTCTTGATTGCTTCATGTACCAGAAGTTGTTTTTGCAGTTTCTGCGTTTAATGAAGTTTTCTTTTAGTTCCATAATTGGAACGAAGAGATTTCTTCAGGAGTTCAGTGCAATTTCACCAAATTATACTAAACTCTTGAATATATCTCTTATGCATAAATACTTTTATGATTATCAGATAACTGAACTCTTCTAAAGATTCAGTTATCTGATAATATATTCTCTAAGATGTACCAGAAGTTCTTTCTGAAGTTTATGCATTCAATCGAGTTTTCTTTTAGTTCCATAATTGGAACCAGGAGATTTCTTCAGGAGATATCAGTATAAACACCTAACTATACTGAACTCATAAATATATTTCGTATATATGCATAAGTACTTCTATGAATATCAGATAATTAGATTCTTCCAAGGATTCCTGAAGATTGAAGGCTTTTGGACAAAGATACAGAAACCACTCTCTTATCTAATATCATGCAAAGACCGTAAAGTAGATATAGCCTTGCCAAACAATTGGTCCATTTTACAGTAGAATTGGCCTAATGGTTTTTCTCAAATACATTTTTCTACAATCAAATAACACATGATAACAGAAAATCGTAACAAACTCAATACAGATGAAACTGGTTTGCTCGAAAAGTACTATTCCTTAATATATTGAAGGTCTATGAAAAGACCAAAGCTCTTACTACAAAGTCACGGAAAGTCAACTATGATAGATTGATGGACAGAAATCAAATTATCCACAACAATAGATTTACTAAAAAATAACTAGACACTTAAAATAATTGCTTTCACAATGCGCAATTACGGGAAGTGAAAGTAACATCACCAGAATGAAATATTTGTTATTTATGAGATACAATATTTTGATTGACATTTCTAAGAAATGTTTATAAAATAATTTATTAACGAAGGAAATAGTTCTAATTAAAATTTTCTTTTTAAAAATAGATATTTCATATAACTAATTATGGTGTAGAAGACATCGACAAGAAATGTTAAAAAAAGAATAGCCTTTGAATGTGCCTGTAAAGAATTGGGAAATAGAAGATGTGGATCATTTTTAGTCAATCATCATAAAAAGAGCCCTTGAATATATTTATGAAAAAAAATAGGAATTTGAAAATGTTGATCATTGTTGTTGACCTAGTAAACCATCGTAAAAAGTTTCTTGAAAATCACCCTAAAACAAAACAAGACAAAAGTTAAAAATTTTGTTTAAAACAAAAAAATAGCCTGTCGGATTTTCTGGTAAAAACAAACTTCTCTTACAAGGAAGTTAAAAAAATAATGAATCACAATTTATATTTCATATTTAGAGGAATAATGATATGGTGAAAATATAACTTTTATAATCAATTTTCTTTTAAATGAATTCCATAAAGTATAATATTTTTTTGGTAAAAAAATATTCTAGAAGTAAAAATGCAAAAACTTCCAAATTTTTCATCAAAAATTGGCACAGTCAGAAGTTTAAAAATTATTGACAGAACATCTTAATTTCCTGGTAATGAATTATAAGATAAAATTCGTATATAAAAAATATTGATCAATAGTCCAATTCAAGTCTACCGAAATATGTAAACATCTATTACGTTTTTTTCATTTTTTCACTATCACCACTGTAAAGACCTACAACTCTGGTTCTTCTAAAATTTAGTTTTTGTATTTTATCAACAATTGTCTTATGTAAATAACTACAGAATAAACGTCCTACCATTTTCTTCGAGCTTACAAAGCAAATAAAAATTAAATAAAATAAATAAAAATTCTTCTAATTGATGTTAAATAAAATTTTTACCTAGCCTTTCTAGAGAAATGTTCCTAATTTTTGACAAAATCGGTTATAACATACAAAAGGATAAAAATCATATAGGTTTCCTATAAGAATGGATGCACAAAATCACTAGTCGATGTGTAGCATTTATAATTCATAACATTGGATAAAGATTCTTATTTACTTCTTTATTTTAAATAAAACGTTAAACCCAATTTTGTATGTAATTATTTAAGCTCCTGTCTAGAAAACTATGCCATGTCTTGGAGAAAATCATTTATGATATACATGAGGGCAAGAATCATATAAGATTCTTATAAGAATGGAAACACAAAACCACATGTTGGAATAAGTGCTATACCAGTAGTATAGCATTTATAATTTATAATATTGAACAGAAAATGCTTCAACTTACATATCTCGTTATTAGTCCAAAATCCAGCCCTCATCCATTATTAATATATTCATTTTTAACACATTAATAATAATCCTCAACTCTTGTCACTTGTAGACCTTGTAGGTTTCACACATTTTGAGGTTATGTTCGCCACATGACACTAATTGTATTTAATTTAAAACTTATCTAGTCGCAAAATTTAGTTTTTACAGTACATTGCTAAACATCAAACTCACATTTTATCAAAATCAATATATTAAACTAAATATAATTTTATATTTTCAGTTGAGCAGAAAAAGTAATGATTTCTTGGCATGTTCAAGTGAACTTTGGCTGAAGTAAGAGAGAAATGAACTGATAGACAACTGTGTAAGATGAAAAGAGACAAAGCGTTTGTTTTGAATCTCCAGACAGTAGACAGTAGTCGGCGCTGACCTTTATTTACATAAGGCAATGTGCGGATATGACAAATATTATAGTGATTAAAGTCTGTATTGATTTTCCAATAATATATATTATAATAGTTATAGAATTATACAACAAATGATTTGTTCCAAATTGGTTTAAATAGTCCTCACGTTAAAGAGTTCTTAAAACAAATTGGATGAAGTAGGTCAACTTTTTTTTCGTCTCCAATAGAAGCCACAAAACATTCCAAAAGCTATATCTAATGCCTCATGGTAAGTAAAGTAATTTTGTTACAATTCAGTTATTTATTGCTATTCTGATAATTAAATGCTGTCATTTATATTTGCATGCAAATATTCTAATTTAAAGCTACTTAAATTGATACTTTAATAATATGTCCTTGTATTTTTGAAATAAGTTAAATAAACAGTGAATAATTATGTTCCAATGGAATATAATTAGAACTAAAAAATAACTTGTTTGCATTTTTTAGTTCAAGACAATTCGCAATCAAATCCTTGAAAGATATATTAAGAATACCATATTGTAGGAAAATTTTCCATCAAAATTTTTTCAAGCAAATTCTTGAATGTATATTAAGAATACCACATTTTACCAAATTTTTCCATATATTTATTTATAACTTGGGTGCCAAATAAAACAATCCTTTAGTGATGATATTGGTACATGGAATTCATTTTTCACTTTTCGAAGGAGATCTTTGGGTCCTAGCCAAAAATCCAAAATTCATATTTTGTTGTTTTCTCGAATCATTCTGAATCGTTTGACATCGAAATTGAAACAAGTATGTATTATTAGTGACCCAAATATATTATATTTTTAGTAACTTGAGTTAGGTGATAGAACAATTCAAAACATTCCATGGTAACATAAATAATAAATTTTTTATACAGATTTCTTACATCCGTCCATTGTTTCAGAGAATAGATATAAATATCATGTATGTTTATATATATATATATATATATATATATATATATATATATATACATATCTACGCTATTTATATAAACAAATAAACACCAAACAAATTTAAGCGTTACCATAATTTAGTTCTATTTTAATCATTCGCGAATAGATTTTCCGATAAAATCTAATGACGAACTGAAACGTAAACAAGAAAATAGTAAAATCGATACTGGAAACATTGCATGACATGATATTTACAAATATCAGTCTAAGTCTGAAGTAGCAATTTGTTGGTTCTTAGAAAAACTTGTGATGCCAAATACACGGTGTCCATCACGCGATATTTGCTCAAGGCGCCATGTATGCAAAAGATCTAAAGCTCGTGACTTAATTTAATATTGTATAATATTTTAATTTGTTATTCACATTTGTGATTATTATTAATAATACTTGGGTATATGAGATTTCAAATAGAGGTTCCAGGTTCGATATCCGCCTCGGGCAGCCTGATGTCAAGCAATCCGGAAAAATCACTTGAAATCTAGAAAGCAACATGTTTCCAGTCCAGCATTGCTGCATGAATAGCAAAGTCATAACTTTAAATACAGAAATTTTAATTAAAAAAATCCAAATCACATAGAGAACTGTTTAGGTTACCAATTAATAAAGGTATATAGAACGTTAAGTCAGATCAGCTTTAGCAGGGCTTCTTAAACTTTCGTTATTCGCCACCCCATTTACGATTGCAAGTTTTTTGACGACCCAATTTATGATGGTGACGACCTCACACAAATATAAAAGAAAGAGAAATTATTATTTTTAGATGATCTATTTATTAGATCATCATATATGGTTTTAGAATTCTTTGTAAAATCTAGACGTAATGTTATAAATGATAGATATGTTTGGCATTAAAATCTTTTGCGAACCCATAATTTTCCTAGGTGACCCCAAATGGGCCGCGACCCATAGTTTGAGAACCAATGTCCGGAATTAAAAAAAAAAGAATATTTATCAGTGATTCAATTCGATTTGGAGTTTTCAATATAATGTGACAAATTCATCTTAGGACACCCTGTTTAATAAATATAGCCACAATGACGCAATAGTTACAATTGAATAAACTAATAATAAGAGATCTGGTTCACAACTTATTAAAATATTTTTGCCATAATGAAAAACATTTTTCATACGCTCAACAATTCTTTGTTTAATTTTTGAAAATTGATGTATGAGAATGGATATCTATAAATAATTCTTTGATCAATTGGTTGATCCAGTAATAATTAAAATTAATCATATAAAATAAATTGTTTTGTGAAAAGGTTTTTCTCGATGGTTCGGACTCACACGAACACATTCCATTTTCAACTATAACATTTTAACTTACATTAGTTAATTATAATATTTGTCATAAACAACATTTACACTTCTTGATGTTAATTCAAGTCAATGCTTTGAAACTATTTAGAAAAAAATTGTATCCGCACATAGATCAATTTTTTCTAAGGTATGCCAAAAGGTTTAGAAACCTTTGAAACGTGAAGATAAACAAAAAAATTAATTTTCAATTTTTCGCAATTGCTGTAACCATTCCTACGGAAAGTTTAGTATTTCTTTTAAAAAATCCTATATCATTTATATTTTGTTATACCAGTCTCCTATCTATCGCGATGGTATGTGCAACAGTTGATTGCGTGAATGTTCGTACATTTAACCTTGTATTTAATGAAAAAATAATTAATTGTCAGATTGCGAGTACACTATGTATTATGCAATGTATATTTTTGTGGAAAATAATTAATGACCTTTCAGATAATTCTATAAATGTACCGAATGAATGCTCTTATGTACCAAATGAAAAATTGAAACTTACTGAACTTACCAACATGTGCAAAAAATAAGAATTGAGATTCAAAATGACTTTAAACGTCGCCAATCAGTCTCATAAATAATTATAAATAATGATAAATAAATCTCATTCATGAAGCTAGTGAAACAAGAAAGATTTTGGTTACGTTCAATATATTTTTATATTATGAATAATTTAAAACAATTCGTAAAACTTCATTTCCTAGTCCAAAAATTTAACAAGGATATTCATTTCATAAAAAATCAGAAAATGCAATAGCAAACTTCTTTTACAACATTGTTGCTTTTTCGTAATTTTTTTAATTGAAAAAAAAAATCTATTGTCGTATTATCACATCTAATACCAAAAAAATTAAATCTATAAGAATGTATCTACCAAGTAAGTTCAAGTTGAGTACCATTTTTTTGAAAATAAATATGAAATCAAATTATAAATAAGAAAAACTATTTTTTTAAATTATTTCAAAGTCTCCATTTTCCAAAATATTCGCTTCAAGAAGGTATATTAGCGTAATTTAAATTTTTTAAAAGCTTCAAAATTTGTTGAAACCTTTAAAAAAATTATATTTTTGATGATTGTAAAATTTTTGGAAAAAAATGATTTTTTGTACATTTTTGAAAGCAATCGTGATGCGTGGCTTCTTTTAAAAAAAATTGTAATCAAATTATATATTTTTGATTAAAATCTCTATAAATTATCTGATAAATTGATGTGATTATGTCTAATGATCAATTTTAACCGCCAAATGCCATTTTCCTCCAAATATTTTCATTGGGACTCTAAATCGCTAGATCCGCCTTTCCAAAAATCGTTTTTTAAATTACTCAAATCGGATGCTTCGTTATTTTAAAAAATCAATTACCATTTTTGCACTTTTTTTCCCGTATATCCAAAATGATTGGACCTCCCTTTCGCAAAAACTAATCAGCACGTCGTCTCCTCATCAATAGTAATCGAATGTTTTTTGAATCATTCAAACCGGTTGATCCGTTTACTCAAACTCGTCGACGAAAAATTGTAACCAAACATACATACATTCTTTCTAAGGCATGCCAAAATGTTTAGATATCTTTGAAACTTTTGTAAAGATATACAAAAAATTCAATTTTCTTTTTTCGATTACTTATATACTTATTATACTAAGTTAAAAATATTCAACTCTTTCTAAATGAACATTCTAAGTATTATAAGTCCGCAAAAATTCGTTTAATTATGAAAATTCATTAAAGTTTGGGCATTAATTGGCAAAACCTAAACTACAAAACGCATAAACGTCAAATCAAAATTTTATCCTAAGTGCATCTTTCTGATGTGTAAAACGCCTGAAGTTAGTTTTATATGCAAAACGCCTGAAGTTAGCTTTATGTGTAAAACGCATGAAGTTAGTTTTATGTGTAAAACGCCTGAAGTTAGTTTTATGTGTAAAACGCCTGAAGTTAGTTTTATGTGTAAAACGCCTGAAGTTAGTTTTATGTGTAAAACGCCTGAAGTTAGCTTTATGTGTAAAACGCCTGAAGTTAGTTTTATGTGTAAAACGCCTGAAGTTAGTTTTATGTGTAACACGCTTTAGTTTAGTTTAGTTTTTACCATAGATAAGTAAACATAATTTTTACATTTAAACATAGTTTTTACTATCAATTCATATGAAGATAGAACCGTAACATAGCGTTGTTAGATATAACATTAACTAATTAACTAACATTTGTATTTTCTCGGTGAATTGCCCCTTACTATGTACTTGACGAATATAATCGTCATGAACTCGTTTTACAAAACTATGTTCACACTGTTCGATGTGACCAAGTATGTGGGCGCCACTTGTTAATAAATCAAAAAATAAAAAAAGCTATTGTATTTACTATAAGCAATGATTTATGATCAATAACTTCCAAATATAAATAAACAAGCTTTCTCTATTTATATTATTTAAAAAAAAAACTACCAGCTAATCAGGCGCATTATTTTTCTCTACTCAATTCTCCTCTACATAAATTTAATTTCCGTCATGTTGTCCCATCTGTAACCTTGGTGACGTTTGATAGTCACATAAATTAAGCAAATATAACCTTTAAAACATTAATCGCTGGATTTAAAGCACGTGCGGAAGTTTATTCGGTTAATTTTAGATTTTCTTCACTCACAATTGTGCTCTTTTAATAAAAAATACAAAAATGCATTCTTATGACGAACAAGTTAAAGCCTTGGCTTTGAGATTGTTCGAAATTAATGCATTTAAATTCGGCGAATTCAAAATGAAGGTTGGAATTAATTCGCCAGTGTATTTCGATTTGCGTGTTATTGTCAGTTATCCTGATGTTATGGTAAATTATAATATATATAATATTACAACGTATTTTTAGTAGTTTAGGCGTAAATTATTTTAAGTAACCTCTATATTAATTTCATATAGAACACAAATTTGTATGGGCTACATAAACATTCTTGTTTTATAGTTTAAAAATCATATATGAGAAATTATTGTTTATCAAAACATATAGCTTGAATTTAAATACATTATCTTGTTTATTACTTGGTTAATATATCTTAAAATCAACTTCATCGAACACTATACTTGACTCATTTCGATACAGGGTGTTCGGGACAAACTTGATCTAAATACATATTCCATGTAAAGTTATAAAACAAGAATGTAAATTTTTTTACCTATTCCAATATCATTGCTATTACTTGATTTAATTAATTCAATATCATTTTTATTCAGCATGATTGAAAATTCTACTAGCATCATTTTACTTATAGTGTTCGACACAAACTTGATGAAAATATTTCATGTAAAATTGTAAAACAAGAATGTAAATTTCTTAGCTATTCCAATAACCACATTCCACATACATTATCATGTCTGTTACTTGGTTAATATATTTTTAAATCAACACAAACTCGACTTCGACTCATTTCACTTTTGTGACAAACTTGATCTAATCTAATTCCATCTAGAATTGTAAAGCACGATTATAAAATTCTTTAGCTATTCCAATAAACTGGAATTCTTCAACATTCCACATACATTATCATGCCTATTATATTATTATAATAATAATCCATGTAAAAATGTAAATAGATATTTCTTTAAGTGCATTCATATACCTTTTGTTTATGAAATTTCTTACACCAGCACAAAAAGATGTGGAAATATTTGGCTTAGGCATTTTGTTTGAGACTTGTTTGACCTTTATGGACTTATAGTTAAATTTTGTTCCATTACATGTAAATCGTTAAGAATGATATTAAAGTAATGTAAAGAATTTAAAATAAATGAGCCACTGATAGGCATGTACTATGCAATTGTACATTCCAAACTTAAGTAATATCGATTACTTGATGTCCTCAATTTTTTCATCGTATATCAATGTTTAATTCTAATTATTTTTATATTATTCTAGGATCAGGTAGCGCAGATGCTGTGGGATTTTGCAAGAGAAAAATCTAAATGCCAACATTTATGCGGTGTCCCTTACACAGCTTTACCAGTGGCGACATTAATTTCTGTTAATTCTAAAATTCCAATGCTCATAAGGTAATTATTTAAATATTGTTCCTATAATTTTTATAACAGAGGTCAACAATTTATTTGGACTTCTAGTTTTGTTAAACTAAATAACAAATTGCTGTAGATTTTTCATTATCATTTTTCAAAGATTGTTCTGATCTATTTTATAATAAAATATACATCAACTATTTATGAGAACGTCTGGTTTTGATAAATTAAACATAAATTCTTGTAGATTTTTATGAGTCTTTATCTGATTCATTATCTTAAAATGTTTTGTCCTTGAGAAATGATTAATTTGAAATTGAATAAGTGGATAAACTTGGAGTCAATAAACTCTCATTGATATAGTTTATATAAAAATCTTGAGCTATAAGATTATAATTAATATTAAATAATAATTTCTCAAAATCTCTGACAGAGGATTTTGTATTTTACAAACTTCTTTTTTATTCCCATATTTTAGGTATAAAAATTATTGTATAATAAAAAATACTTATAGTTCACAATATTTATACATAATTTATAATTATATTGTTATTAATGGTTAAATTACTATATTGTTTGTAATTAGTAATTATATATATATATATATATATATATATATATATATATATATGATTATTATAATTATTCAATTATTATTACAGGAGGAAAGAAGCAAAAAGTTATGGTACCAAAAAACTTATTGAAGGTAAATTTAAAGCAGGTGATACGTGTTTGATTATTGAAGATATTGTCACGTCTGGTGCCAGCATTTTAGAAACAGTAAAGGACTTAGAGAGCGAAGGATTAAAAGTATGATTTCTTTGGAAAAAACATTTGTTTTTATTTTTCAATCATTAATAAATTTACTAAAAATAATTATGTAAATGTATGAAACTCATAAAAAATATGATCCAAGTTTTTATTTAATTAATTAACATTTATATTTAATAAATAAATTTACTATTAATTTTAAATTTGTAGGTTACTGATGCTATTGTGGTCGTGGATAGAGAACAAGGAGGTGCCGAAAACATTAATAACCATGGAATAAAAATGCATTCGCTATTTACTCTTACTCAGTTATTGAAAATCTTAAAGTTAGTATTATTTTAATACAAAATGTAGCACATGAACCGTTTATAAAATGAGTAATTCTATAATTTGATTAATTCTTATAGAGAGGCAGGTAAAATTCAACAGGACACGTTGGACTCTGTACAAAAATATCTTAAAGCTGTGCAAATGAAGCCAGATGGTTCATTCAAAGACGGTAATTAATTAATTGGTAATTAATTTAATGCATATTTATTTTTATTTTATTATTCATTCTTATTTCAGATGAGACTGTAGACAGAACAAAGCTCAGTTATGAAGAACGAGCAAAAATAACCAAAAATGAAGTTGCAAAAAAATTATTCAGTATTATGGCTACAAAACAAACAAATCTATGCGTAGCTTTAGACCTCACAAAATCTATAGAAATCCTAGATGTATTGGAACAAGTGGCCCCCCATATTTGCATTCTAAAATTGCACTGTGATATAATCATTGATTTCAATGATAATTTGATTAAAAACATTGCCAAATTAGCCGAAAAACATAATTTCATGATAATGGAAGACAGGAAGTTCTCTGATATTGGGAATACAGTGATGTTGCAATATACTGCTGGATTGCATAGAATAGGATCTTGGGCTGATTTGGTAACGGTTCATGGAATTTCTGGTCCAGGAGTTATTGACTCGTTGAGAGCTGGGATGAAGGCAAATGCTTGGGAGAATAAAGGATTGTTTTTGTTGGCAGAAATGAGCTCTAAGGTATAACTGATATATAAATATTTTATATATATATATATATATATATGTATATATATATATATATATAAATATAAATAAATAAATAATTTTTTTTTATTACAGGATAATCTTCTTACTCCCTCATACACCGAATCAATCTTGAAACAAACATTCCAAAACCTAGACCTTGTCGTGGGTTTAGTATGCCAAAATAAAAACATAGTTAAAGAGCCAGGCCTAATTCAATTCACACCAGGCGTGCAACTAAATCAAGGTGTCGATTCCATGGATCAAGTTTACAACACACCAAACAAAGTCGTTAAAACAAATGGAGCAGATATAGCAGTCGTAGGAAGAGGAATTACAGAATCCAAAAACCCAGAAAATACTGCTAGAATTTATCGGGACCAACTTTGGCAAGCGTATTTAGATAGACTGCACTAAGCGGTCCTTAGGGTGGAAATTACTTTTTTGCAGAAATTTTTACCTCATATATAACACAATAAAACTTGTTATTCAGTTACCAACGTAATACCTCTAATTAAATTATAAAAATATTATATGAGTTAAGATTTTTTTCTGTAATATGCCCTTTGCCGTTAATTATATCTTGTGTAGCAACAATAATTTATGTTTACACTTTCTAAAATCATAGAATAAGAATAACATGTATGTAAATATTTTTTGTCGAACTTTGTTTGCAATTGTGTACAAATAAGCTCTTCGAAAACAAGGGTTTTTAATATAAACATAATTTAAACTGTATTACAATCTATTTTTAAAAATCAATGTTTGTAGCCTGATTTAATAGTTCAATTCAATTAGACTTAATTATATGTAGCCCTGTTATTATTAGTGTTAAGAATAATATTAAACTAATTGCAGTCTTTTATACGTTGAAAAATTATCTTTAATCTATATAATTATTTAGTTACATGAGGCTTCCAAAAGACAAAATTATTTAGGCAACTTTTATCAAAGTGTGGTGCTGGTTTTAAACTAAAAAAAAATCCTGTATTTAGTATATCGATATCTTTAATGTACCTTATAAATTGTATTTTGTATATGAGTCAAATCTGTAAGATTTGTTTGTATATAAAACTAATATTAAAAATCACTTTTATAAATTTTATATTGGCAAAATAAAAAAAATAGCTTTTCTTTAGTTGTGTGTCTTATTGAAAATTGAAAATTATATTTATAGCTTTTAATGAAAACTCGGAATAAATGACTCAATTATTTGAATTTAAACAATTATTCGGGTTTTGGTAATCTTTGTAAAAATATGCCCATGAAATTTGTATTTGGCATTGAATTTGGCAGTGATTTGAGTGTCTGACACATATATAATGCATTAAAGTAATGCGTTTCTGTCTCGCATGATAAAATATTTTATGCTTTACCAAATTTTTGTGTTAAGACTTATCAAACCCAAAAAAACAACAAGAATCAAATATAACACTCGTACTATAATTTTAACATAAAACACAATAATATAACATGATATATAAACTACCATAAATGATAACATTAAAACATGCAGCGACAACACAGAAATAAATGTTTTCTATTTACCACGGATGAAAGTCTTCGTATATAAATATTCTAAGCTGTTGGTGCTGGTCTTGGTGGTCTTTGCTCGGCATCGTTCCACCATTGCAATTCACCAGAACCAAAAATAAGAAAAACTATTCCACTTACTAACAAGAAAACTGCTGTCTTCCAAAACACAATACACCATTCATCACGATTACTCTGGAAATTACACAAGAATAAAATATTATGTTAAGAAAGTCTTTAGTAACATTGACACTTGTTATTTGAATTTATTAATATCACTGATTTTCTACAAATGTTTCAACGTTGGAACTGTCAGTTTAAAATTTAGGATCTGTGCGCACATAGGTTAAAACTGACACAAACAAAGTCTACATTTTTGCATAAGTTTATGATAAAAACCAACAATTTGAGTTTAAATCGAAACAAATTTGATTTGAATACAGTTATATAAATATATATAATTATAATCACCTGCATTTTATCATTTAGAGGCACTAAAAATAGATCCGCCATTGTGACAGTTTTGATATTTGAAAACATTTGCTTAAAAATTTCTAGTATAATTTAATAACCATAATAATAATTACTTTGTGAGTCCCACAATTATCAAAAATTTATGTCCAGCAAGTTTGTTTTAATTGACACGTTTATATATCTTTAATAATCAACAAATTTTGTGCAAAAACATGACAGCTTGCGTTGTTTAAAAACAATGTCAGTTTAAATTTTAGGGTCAGCGCGCACTATGACAAATGGACAGAAAAAATTTGAAATGTTACAAATTTTCAAAAATTATATTTTGACTTAATTATATTCAAATATAGCATAACTATAATTATGAATATGATAATAATATAATTGATTGATTGATTAATCAGTCGTATTATTAAAAAAAAACAATAAACGCGATTGCCAACCGAAAGGGTGAAGTTTCCGTTAAACGGTTTTTTATATTTCAAAATAGGTTTCAAATTTTTGAAAAAACCGTCAACAAAAAATCAAATTTTGTCTCGCATACACTGGTAGTTTTTCAATTTTGGTGTCAAACGATTCAAAATCGCTCCAAACGTTGAAAGATATAAAATTAGCAAATCTAATCAATAATCATCAATATCAAAGACCTAATTCTTTGCATTAATTCAAAATACCAAATTATCCGTTAATAAACTTTTATATCCAAATGCAGAAGTTAATAAATTTTAAATTTTCTGAAAATGTATTTTATATTTAAATATTTTCAATTATTTTATTATAATTTTTACTTACATGAGTTATTATAGCCGAGGTGATAGTAGGTCCTGCTGCACCCACCACTGCTCCAATGCAATTTACAATACCAGCCAAAGTTCCTGCATAATTTGGGGCCAAGTCCAGCATGTTGATCTTTACACCAGGATAATAGAAAGACCGAAATGCTGGAAAGAAATTAATATTAAAAATAGAAATATACATATTGTTTAATTGTTTTTAGACTGGTTCCACTTGCATAAATAAATTATATATATATATATATATATATATATATACAGTGGCGTCGGAAATAATTAAGTAATATTATTTACCAAATGCAACAACGAAAAAGGCGATCATCACATCAGGAAGGTCACCAATGTAAAAAGCGACGATCAACAAAGTAGAAGTCACAGTACAACCTGTAAAAATTACAAATTTTAGTACAATCCAAAAATATTATGATGAATATAATGACTGATTAATGTCTGGCTACAAATTTATTAACAAATAAAACTAATAGCAGCCTTAAATACGTTTCTCAGAACCATCTTCAGTCAAAGGATAATATTACACTTATTTACTTGTGAGCTGCAAAATACAACTTGGAACCAAATTTCATGAAAAATTGAAATTAACCTTAAACTAAGTGTAAGTGGCATTTCGTTTTCAGGTTGCCAATAATTTCGATATGTGTGAGGCCCCTGGCAACCTCACATCGGGCATCAGCAATGTCCATTTTCACTTGATAATATTGATAAAAAATAGTCCAATTGAAAATAGACTATTTCAAGCACTTCTATATGAAATGACAATGAAAAACCCTTCACAGTTTTTCCCTGAATCGATTTGGAATTTAACTTTGCTCACAAACCTGCCCTAAGGCAGTACTACTCATTATTAATATGTGAAAAGAATAGAATAAAATGTTATTCAGCGACTTGTAAAATTGTGACGATATATTTTTGATATTTGCCACCTTGCCAGTAATATTTTCGCTATATTATCAAGATAAAATTTATTATATTTAATAATATCATAATATTTTATTTACTTATCGTATTGCAGGTTTTTCTGATTACACCTACACTCGTCCATTTTTTTCGTAGTATCCAATCGCAAATTTTGCTAATACTAATCGAAAATATGAACATCAAGAGGTATGGTATGGCTGATATCAATCTGAAAAAACCACATTATTTATGTAATGAAATTAAAATAAATTATTTTAAATTGTACTGCATTTTTCATACCCGTTGTCTCTTATATCGTAGTGTATGACATCGTTCACAAATTTCGGAAACATTACTGAAAATACGAAGAAGGAATAATCTTGACCACACTGAAACAGAATTACATATATCTTATTTAATTCATATTTGGAACATAATAACGCAAAATTATCTAATCGGATTTGTTTGCATATATGTTCCCAGTAAACCACAGAATGTAATTAAAACGTTAATATAACGTATCATCTATAACGTCGAACGTATCGGTTACGTAACCTAGAAGGCAAACAGACGTTTCTATTTCCGCCTCAAAAACGTAACGCAGATCTTAAAGAAATCGAATAATGAAGATATTTCACAAAAACTTAAAATAATTCAAAGAATTTACTACTTCAGAAATGCCAGAATTTGACTTGTTAAATGCACCACACCATCATGTTAATAGAAAGACTTTCTGTCACCTCTAAAAACTATACAATTAATGGTGAATCAAGCATTCGGCAAATATTTTTAAAATTGAATAATATATCATATTACGAATAAATTCTAAAATTTCTTTTGAATATTGGAAATATTCTCGAACAAAAATTTTGGTCAAATTTGGATAAATAATAAAACAATTACAATCATATTTAAATCTATATTTTCAAGTGGAATCTGTGTAAGACCATATAATTTTCTACAGAGCCACAAGCAAGATCATAAAACAAATTTATTTATATAAAGGTTTGTCGAGTTCAATACAACCTAAAATGTTTCTTCATAATGTCAAACTTATAGCAAAGTACTTTATATTTTTTTATACTTTCTCTGTACTTTCTGTATACATAATTGTGATCAGTTCTAAAAACCATTCGATTAATATGAATCAAGCATTTGGCAAATATTTTTTAAATTGAATAATATATTATGTTATGATAAATTCTAAAATTGCGGTCGAATATTGAAAATATTCTCAAACAAAAATTTTGGTCAAATTTGGATAAACAATAAAACCATTCGTTAAATCGAAAGGCTATTTCTACTCGAAATCATAATTAGATCTATTTTTTCAAGTGAAATCTGCGCAATACCATAGACCTTTGCACTGAGTCACAGGCAAGCTTATAAATTTATTGAGTTTTTTTAAGAGATCTCTTTGGACTTTTTTATGTTATTGGTTTAACTTCATTTATAGTGAAATAAGATTTTGTGGTGTAATGGTTGAGAATCTGGGCTAACACAAACTAGCCCCAGCTTAGATCTCAACCACGGTCAGCTCAATATCAAGTAGTATGATATAAAAAAAGAGCGCTGGGTTGCCCTCTCGACAAAAATTATCAAATTAATTCGTACAACAGAAACAGCTCATAAAACACGTAGCTATGTTTATTATAAAACTATATTTTATGAAATACCTGTGCTATTATCATAGCCCACATTGGGCACGATGTAAAGACAGCTTTAAATGGTATTTTCTTTGGTTTATCCGTTATATTCATCTTAGCCTGTTCCTCCAGAATAAACGTCTTTTCCTCATCGGATATATACGGATGCGTTGCAGGTGAATTAAATACCAAAAGCCACTGAAGAAGTGTAAAAAACACTCTATAAATAAATTATTTATTGTAAAGTTTTAGGTTTAGTTTTACCCAAAAAATAAGCCACAGTACGCTCAAGCTGCCGTACAAATAGAAGACATAGTGCCAATTTTTTGTAACTTCCATTAACCAGCCAGTTAGTGCATTGCTGACAGTGATTCCTAACATCAGACCAGATGAAGCATATGTGGACATAGTTGCTCTTTCCATAGGTGGTGCCCATTTGGCTACCACGTTTAAAGATATTGGTATGGTCATCCCCTAAAAATAATAATTTCGGATAATTGCAGAGTCTGGGATAAAACAAAAATGTCTATTATATCAATTACTTCTAGCAATCCACTCAGGCCCCGAATGGTGATCATGGCGTAGAAGTCTCCGTAGGTGACCCCTATTGGAACAAGTAGGGTCAACGTACCCACACAGCCCCCAACAAAGGCGAGTACCCTTTTCGCTCCATAGATATCGGCCAAGTAGCCACCAGGAATTTGCAGGAACGGGTAGAACCAATTGTAAGAACTGAGGATAAAGCCTTGCATATGATGGCCCCAGTTTAATGGCTTATTCTGAAAAAAAATAGTAAAATTAGTTAAAGGACACGTTAAAATAATTTTCATTATAAAATTTAAACTTACGACAAAATCAGCAGGTGGTTCACTCATAATCATGATGGCTACTGTAATTGCTGTTCTCTGCATATATGTATTGAAAAGACTCCAAAACATCATCATAATGATGACGTAGCGTTTCGGTATTACTACACCTGAAAGAAATAAAGAAAATCATTTAATATCATGGAAAATTATTTTTTCTTAGAAGCTCCAATATCCATAAAATAACTATTTTTTTAAAAAATAGGTAGTTGAACATAAATAGTGCTTCAAAGTTGATAGAAATTATACAAGCAGCAATATATAATTTTTTTAATTTTTTTAATCAGTATTTTTCTTAATAAAGCTTTTCGATTGAATACAGCAATCAATACTTACATTTTCCTAGACATTTTGCACATTTTTCAGTCATCGGAATAAATTATTGAAAAATCTAATCTAATAAATCATTTAGAAAAGTCAAAAAACAAAATTTGTTGATTTGTGACTTAAAAAAACTTGACATAATAATGATTCCAAAAATATAATAACATCAAATATGCTAATTTTATGTTTTATCGAGGTTTCAAGTCATTTTGAATCGAATGAGACCAAATTTGGAAAATATATATACGTGTTTATGTGTGTGTTTTTGAGCCGATTTTTGACCTTTCGTCGTCGTTTTCCTAAAAACGGCTGAACCGATTTCAGAAATTTAAAAGCCATTTGATGTAACTCAATGAGGACTATCGTTTGTCAGTTTTGTGCGACAATCTGCCAAGCCGTTTCTTTGTAATTTAGAAAAAAGTATTAAACTTTTCGTCCACATTTAAGCTCATACTACTGAATTGATTTAAAAAAATCAAAAACTGTTCTAAGGATATTAGTTAGGAATGATTCTGATTAGTTTTAGGTGAAAATCCAATTCTTGTAATAAACTGTTGAACAAAAAATGTAAGCCGATTTTTATGGAACTTTCTTTGGCGATGTATATCATGGTCTTATAGAACTCACTGATAAATTACGGCCTTACGACAAGTAGTTTAATTTTAAAAAATCATCAAAGTTTGAGAAAATGTGTAGTTTTTTACGTTTGTTGAAATTAAAATTAGACGATTTACTTATAATTAGTACAACGAAAGAGTGTTCGTTCGTTTTCAATGATGTGTGATAAATCCACTGGAAAAATACGGTTAATCACTCATAAATTAGATCATATTTTATTAAGTCAATTATTTACACATATCAGGAAGTTCATGTAACTTGCCTCAAGGCAAAAGTTTGATCACAATTGAATAATTTGCAACAGTTCCTCACATCATAAAGCCCTACACCCACTGGAATTCTTATAAATCACTCATAAATTAATATATTGATTAAGTCTATTATTTACACAAGTCGGAAAATTCATGCAACTTGTTTGTTAAGGTAAAATTCTCTTTCCAACTTGTTTAAATTTTAAATTTAAAAATGGCTTCCGTAAAACCGCCATTTTTAAACAACTACTTTAGCGCCATCTAACACCAACAGAATAAACGTAGACTAATGACAGTTTCGTAGTCACATGGCACTACTAAATACTGCAGCCAACTTCACGAGTGCGTTCTCTTTGTAAATTCTTCTTATGTTCTAGCTCATTTCCGGCTGTATTATTTCTTTTCTAAAAGTAATTCCAAGGAGGAAAGATGGTACGTATCTGTCATCTGCGGATATATTGTTATTATCACTAAATCCAGTTTATAAAACTGCAAAAATGGCATCGTTATCGGTTGTGGAAAATGCTGAAATCTAAATTTGTTAGTGAAAAGTGTTTGTGAGAAACTAAAGGGCTTTCAAAAAGTTGACATAGTAGTAAATGAAAATTTAGTGGTTGTTTAAGTTGTATTATACAGCTAGATATTGATTGTTGAAAATGGTTATAAGCATTGTTTGATATAAGTGATATATTAAATAAGTTACTAAAAGATTTGACAAACATAACCTAACTTAACCTATTAGTGGCGTGTCACCTTAGCAATTTATACAACAGTTTAATTTGAGCCCTTTATACGAATTTTAATAATATTTGTTACCCTTGCAACTATTGCAATCGGTTTATCTTAAGTTATAGGTATAATTTTCATAGCAGTCTCTAATTATTTATTTGTTTTAGAGCGAAGGCACAGCTACCATCAGAACCCGCAAATTTATGACCAATCGGCTTTTATGCCGAAAACAAATGGTCTGCGATGTTTTGCACCCAGGTCAGCCTTCAGTACGCAAAACAGAAATTCGCGAGAAACTCGCTAAAATGTACAAAGTAAGTACCACTAATATATGTTATCTTCCAAATATCCATTCCCTTGCATTTAATATATATTATTTACCTAATATTCATTTATCTTTTAGGTTACATCAGATGTAGTATTTGTATTCGGCTTCCGCACAAACTTCGGTGGTGGCAAATCAACTGGATTTGCTTTAATCTACGACTCATTAGACTATGCCAAGAAATTTGAACCTAAACACAGGTTAGGAAGGCACGGTCTCTATGAAAAGAAGCAACAGACACGTAAACAACGTAAAGAACGTAAGAACAGAATGAAGAAAGTCCGAGGAACGAAAAAATCTAAAGTTGGTGCTGCTTCTAAAAAGGTAATAATAATAATCT
Organism: Ctenocephalides felis; assembly: GCF_003426905.1. NCBI lineage: Eukaryota > Metazoa > Arthropoda > Insecta > Siphonaptera > Pulicidae > Ctenocephalides > Ctenocephalides felis. The sequence goes on from NW_020539725.1 coordinate 69,290,467, forward strand.
CACTAAAAAAAAATTATCTGCAAATATATCATAGAATTTCTTTAAAATGCAAATTGCATTAGATAAATTTCTTTGTTTACAACTTTTTAAGTTGAAACATTTATGTATGTTGTATTTGTAATCTTTCAGGGAAAGAAATAAGTCTTATATTGATGTTGTGCTCTACAATACACAGTAATTATTACGAGTGACGTTTGCAGTTTGAAATTTTAATTGCTAACATTACAATATGTTTTGATTTCAACTAATATTTGAGTGCCTTTAGAGTGATTTTATTTATCTATAGATTAGCTGTGTTTCGAGTGCTGTTTTTTTTTTTTCAATTTTTTACTATTTGTTTACTAATGTTTTCTTTTTTACTTTCAGTAATTTTGAACATCCCACAATATGTCTGGAGATTTGTGCAAGACAGCAAGAACGCCTATTCTTCGACTGCATATTGGCATTTATATTTTGTCAAAGTATACTGTACTCACTAAATCTTCAAATATATTGAAAAAAATTTAAATGTTGTCTTTGTATTTTTTATCTTCTAAGTTATTTTACTTTTGATGTAATTGATAACAAATTTAGTATAAAGTATGTGCTTTGTACTTCAAAAAAATTAAACTGTAGTATTGCAAACAAGAATTTTTAAATCACATATTAATTAGTTGAATAAATACTTTTTTTTTAATATTCAAAAACAATAAGCTATTGTACAAGTGTTCTGCTATGCAGCATCATTACATGCATCTTATTTGTTAATTCTCATAAAATATGATAATTCCGTAAACTTAACTGATACAATAACAAATTTAATAAAAATGAATGCATTTAGTTGAAAAAAATTGAAATTAATATAATGTTACAAAAGTCATTTTCCAAGTCATAATAATTAAATCTTAATATTCAATAATACAAAATCAAGTAGTATGAAAATATACTAGCAACTTTATCAAATGCATTAAATTTGTTACCAAATCTTAATTTTTTTCCCCAAAATTGGAAATATTAGCGATTTTAGATTTGAATCATGCTGGAAAAATTTAAATATAAACATGTTCTTTCGATATATTAACTTTGCGATATATTATTGTATAATTATAATATACATTTTTCATGACTAGAGCATTAAAGTATATTTCATATTATTTTTCGGAATATTTAATATTTTCTGAAACTTTAATGAATTTTTATTCCCATTGCCATTTTCTTAATTCATAATGTATTTCAAACATTTAATTTTTTTACTTTTGGCGTTTAATATAAATTTGGCTCTATCTTGTCATAAAGCAATAATGAAATTGGTGTGATATACATTTTTCCATAAAACAATTGATAATTTTATTTTGCCATAAAATAATTGATTGTTTTATTTTTATTTTTATAGTACTAATTAAATTTTTGTATATTTATCAGTTGCTGATAGCGTTTAAGTTTATATTTTTATAAACCCATATTATATAAAATAACTTCAAAGCGCCAAAAGTTCAAAATTATCAAAAAAATTCAGAATCTAAGAACATTCAATTTTTTCAGGTCATTTCTCAATTCTCAAAAATCAATTTTTTTCATAGGGGCTGTTCAAGTATTACGTAAGCACTATAGGGGGGCGGGGGGTTATTGTTTTGCTTATTTATGTGATATTTTGGTGACAGCTTTGCTTACTTTTGCTGACAACGGGGGGGGGGGGGGGCTAAATAATTGTACTAAATCTGCTTACGTAATACTTGAAAGATCCCATAGTTTTCAAAAATGCTTTTTTAAAATATTCAATTTTCGGTACGGGAAGTTCTCGCAATATGCCTTAAGAAACGATATCATGCCTCACTATGCTTATTTTTATTCAATTAATGAGGGTATATTAAAAAATGAAAACCAAACTAAACTAGTGCTTTATGGCAAATTGCTGGAACTTCCTGTAGCAAAAATTAAATTGAAGAAAAAAGATTAAATATGTTTTAAAATTTGAAAAAAATAGATTTTTGAGAAATTTTAAATTTATGAATTAGATGTGCGTATGTCTAATGATCATTTTTTTAAATTTTTTACTAAATGGCATTTTTTACTTTTTTTACTAGCACCGCACACACACAAAAACGCACACACTCTCACACATACACACATCAATTTTTGAATTCATTTCAATCAACCTTCTGAAACGTAAAGATAAATAAATATTTTCATTTTAGATTTTTTTGCGATTACTATAACTTAAGCCCTACGGAAAGTTAAAAGATTTTCGAAAAAAATGTTTTAAGGACTACAAAAACCGATGCTTTATTTAAAATTTATTTTAATACCTTTTACACTAGTAACAGACTGCCCGGAAGTAACTTATAGCCTCTCAATGTGTTATAGGAGGTCCGTGTTATCGAAGGGTTATTAGAATTTCACCTTAGCGTAGTATTAGAATCGTTCTAAGAGTACCGCGTTATAGACCGGCTAGCTGTATAACGATATAGCTTATTCCAGGAATAATTGCTTTAATTGATATACAATAAAACAATATCTTAATCCATCAGTTTTAGCAATTGCCATTTTATTGTATTTGCTTTCAGTACGCAATTTATAATTATCTAAATTTGTAGATAATGGTTTATGTTGTGGGATTGTATATATAAATAGGCCGGTAGAATTACAAATTGTTTTATAAATAGTTAATTTTCATCAGTGTGCTTAATCAACTTGTATTAATTTAAGTGAACACTATGAAAATTTAATACCAGCCATTCTTGTTCTATTAAATATTCATTTCGCGCTCTCGCAATCATTTGTTCCTCCTGATAGTGAAAATGTGACAGCAACCTCCGAAGCCACAGCAATCGGCCAAGAGGACATAATCCTTGTCTTACAAGGAGACATCGAAAATATCCAGAAAAGGTTGGACTATTTAATGAAACATGATTCTGAAAGTTATAACAAACTCTTAAAATTTATCAAAGAGAATAGAGAAAGACTAGAGATGTCTAATAGATACACATTGGCAACAAATTGCGGAGATGCCATTGCCAAAGGTGACTACCAGAGAGCTGCAGATATGTTTAAGTCAGTTTTTCCATCAAACTATGATGAAGTGATTCACGAGGCATATGGCAACAGCTCACAAAATTTTGGTAAAATTTTAAATTTTGCAAACCATGTTTACAAAAAGGACGACAATAAAACATTGTTGTTATATCAAGAGTTGTTTGAGCAATCTAAATCAATTGCAAATGCTGATAGTTTCTTGCAAATGACTACTTTTATCTCAACCAGTTACAATTTCTCGGATTGGGCAAATCTGAAGAGCGAAGTTTTGGATAAATTAATTCAAAGAAAAAGTAGCGAGATGATAAATGTAACAAATGCCATGCTGAACGATGGAAAATTTCGTGAAAGTTCTTATAAGTTTTTTAATCAAGTATATTCTTTGAATCGTGGTGCTGGTTTTAAACTTTACGAGAATATTATTCAAGAGCTTATGAAAAAAAATGAAATATTATATATCATGAACTTTGTTAGTTATTATCCTAATCTTCTTCTGCGGATTCATGGATTATTTGTTTTAAATGATTCATTACGAGCGATAAATTGCCAATATTTCTTCACCTTTGTGGAACATGTCAAAGATACATATGAAAATTCAAATCTTCAACCTGATGAAAAGGAAAAAATGACTAAACTGATACAAAGATTGCCTTCTTCTGTTCAGGCTGCAGTATATACAGACACGTTTTGTATACGAAATAAAGAGTCTGATAATTATTTGAAAGTTTATTATGAAGGATCCTGGCAGGTTCATCTTTCACCTGGCGATACAGCTTATCAAGGCACAAAATGGGTTATCGAAAAGCCGACACCGACTACTATTTTTTTTATAATTAGAAGTCTTCGCTTGGGATGGTACATCGACAATAAATACAGTATTAAATCGAAACACACGTATACTCCATGGGTCAGGTTTGATGTAAACATGAAAGAAAATTATGTATATTTGTACAGTGATTCTAAGTATATAACAGACTATGAAGGCAGTATGACTTTTAATACAAAACCGAATAATTTTTCGCAATGGATTTTAGAAATATGTTGAATTTAAAAAATCATAATATGTGATGCACTAAATCTAAATAAAGTGCTCATGGAATATATAAAGCAAAAATTTCAGCAATCAATTCAGTTCGATAATATATAAAACGTGCTATTTGATATATATTTTTAATGTACTAACAATCCAGTTTCAGCAATTTCTGTTAAATATGAGATTTATGTTTATACCATTTTTTCCAAAATTTAATTGAGTTAAGATACATTATAGTGTTTTGTAGATCAATTTTCAAAATACAATTGTTACAATATATTAAAAGTTCTAGTTTGTCAAAATCGATTTGCTTTTTTTACATTGATATTTATGTAGCACTGTAAAATAAATGATTTTATCTAAATTGCTTGTTGTTTTAACATACATATATATAAATATATATATATATATATATATATATATATATATATATATATATTAAGAGCTAAAACTTTCAGAGAATTGTTTTTTATCTATTTGGAATCATTTGAGCCCCTGGGAGCAAGGAATTTCCAAAATGATCATTTTAAGGACCACCCTAATATATATATATATATATACAGTGGCGTCGGAAGCAAATTTTTTATGGGTGAGCTCGTTTTTTTGTGTTGATAGGCAGACAGTGGGTTCGTTTTTTTTTTAAATATATTAGGCCATATAATTTTTTTAGATTAATGGGTGGGCTCAGCCCTCCCACACGGTTTCGACGCCACTGTATATATATATATATATATATATATATATATATATACACGTATATATATATATATGAAATTTCTTTCGAACTTTCAGAACTTTGAAGTTTGAATAAAACTATAATATGTTTAATTAAAAGTATTTTACCATTTTGGCCCTCTGTTAGAGTTAAATATTTTTATTTTTACTATTGTTTCAAAGAATATATTAAGATTCTAAAAAGTATAATTAATAAATATTTTTTTAGTTCAGAAGGTTTATATTTAGGTGTGCGACATATCAATATTGTACCATTTGTAATTGATGCTTATTATCTAATATAACAACTAGAAAAAACAACCGTAAGGTGGTCTTTTAATAGAGTACTGTATTAAATGATATATAAATCGCAATTAGTAAAGACAATCAATTGTTTACCTTTAGAAATGCACTTGCAAAAATTATGTCATTGTTAGGTTTATACTTCTTACTCGAAATCTTTCAATAATAATATTATCAAGTATTTTACCATTTTACAATCCTGATAGAAGGCTCTTCAAATTCGAACCATTTTATTTAATATTTTTAATTTCATAGTTCAACAAACAAGTTCTAATTCTTGAAAACTTGGGTCAATTTTCATATTCTTATGTGGTCCTTGAAAAGTTATACGTGTTTACAGTTCAAAAGTTTAATTGAACAAAATTAATAACTAGTGGGGTGTATGGCATCGTGCCTTAAAACAGATTGCTGGAACTTCCCGTACCGTAACAAAATGATCGAGAAATATTAAATGTTTTAAAATAGATTATTATAAATATTGTAACATTGTCGAATATTTATAAGAATTATATAAACTAAATTGAAAAATTGCAATTATTTGTTTAAAGTATATTAGAACAGAATTAAAATAAAAATCTGAATTATTTTCAATATACAAAAAAAAATTTTTTTGAAAAAAAAAAAATTTTGAAGCAAAAATTTTTTTTTTCCAAAATCAATTATTGTGTTAAAAAAAGCAGAATGTTTTTGGAATCATTCAAATTGGACGCTTAGTTCTCTCAAAAACTGCCATTTTTTGCACATTTAGCTCTGTATCTCCAAAACCGCTAGACCTGCCTTTGCCAAAAACTAATCACCCTTTTTCCCCGTCATTACAAATTGAAAGTTTTTTGAATCATTCAAATCGGATGCTCCAATCTCTCAAAAACTTCTATTTTCTGCACTCTTTGCTTTGTATCTTCTAATTGGCTAGACCTGCCTTTGCCAAAAACTAATCAGCACATCTCCCTATTAATAGGAATCAAATGTTTTTTGAACCATTTAAATCGGTTGATCCGTGCGCCCAAAAACGTGGACGAAAAATTGTATCCATACAGACATACACACTCACACACACACACATACACACATCCTTTTTTTCTGAGGTATGCCAAAATGTTCAAAAACCTTCAAAGCGTCGAGAAATGTAAAAATTTTCAATTTCGATTTTCGGCCCATTACAACAACCTACCCTACGGGAAGTTAAAAAATCAACTACAATAACCGGAAAATGATAATAATTCCTTCAAAGCTCTAGATTGCACTTGAAAGCTCATGATATTCAAACAAAATGCGAGAATTTTTTTATATAATTTCTTTTAGGGCAGTTAGGGTCTTAAGTTCAATATTATCACCCCATTTTGGGATGAAGTCAAGGTCTGGGACACCCTGTATAATAGAGTGTTCACTAATTTAACACTGCTACCAAGTGAACTTCAAAATTTTATATTTTCTGCAAAACAAGAAAAAATATATAGCCAGAAAATAATTAACATTTTTATGTTAAAATCTCGCAAATCAATTCGAATTTATTCTTCATTGTAATAAGTAATGAGTTTCTAACGGTAAATATCAAATTGCTTTCAAAAAATAGTTATTTTTCATATATATATATATATATATATATATATATATATATTATATTTGTATTTAAATATATGTATTGATATCACACATAGAAATGACCGATCCGCTAAAAATTAAATGAAAATTTATCTCTATTAATAAAACTTTGGTGTAAATCAATCTAAATGTTAATATTATCTGTATTTTAATCTACATTTGTAATCTACTGGATAACATAATTTTTTAATAATCATCAGAAAATATTTTCTGATGATTATTAAAAAATTATGTTATCCAGTAGATAATAAATTTAGATTAAAATACAGATAATATTAACATTTAGATTGATTTACACCAAAGTTACCAGAAAATATTTTCTGATGATTATTAAAAAATTATGTTATCCAGTAGATAATAAATTTAGATTAAAATACAGATAATATTAACATTTAGATTGATTTACACCAAAGTTTTATTAATGGAGAGAAATTTTCATTTAATTTTTAGCGGATCGGTCATTTCTATGTGTGATATCAATACATATATTTAAATACAAATATAATATATATATATATATATATATATATATAAAATATATTTATATATTGAAAAATAACTATTTTTTGAAAGCAATTTGATATTTACCGTTAGAATACATTTAAATATATATTTAGGATTATTTTTAGTTTATTTTATCAAAGTTTACTACAAATGAGCACTTGTTTAAATTATCAAAAACATTTTATCAACATCAAGCTTATATTATAATTTCAGTTAGTTCCCACTATCAATTTTGTGGTTGCAAAAATAAAGATTATTATAGATATGTTTATATATAAAGCAATGCAATACATGAATATATTTCAGTATAAAAATTTAAAATGGATTTCTTCCAACTTGTATTCATTATTTTTAATATTCAAATTGTGTTATTACAATGTTTTGAAATTCCATCTTATAATGAAAGTGTTTCATCCGAAACTGTGACTATTAGTCAAGAAGATATAAGCCTTGTTTTACAAGGAGACATTGAAAATATAAAGAAACGATTGGATTATTTAATGAAACATGATACGGAAATGTATAACAAATTGCAGACATTTATAAATGAATATCGAGCAAGATTGGAAATTCTCAATAGATACACAGTAGCAGCAAAGTGTGGAGAAGCAATTACTAAAGGTGAATTTTCCAGAGCTGCTGATATATTCAAATTAGTTTTCCGATCAAACTATGATGAATTAATTCATGAGGCATATGGCAACAGCTCACAAAATTTTCGTAAAATTTTAAATTTTGCAAACCATGTTTACAATAAAGATGAAAATAAAACATTGTTATTATATAATGAATTGTTTGAACAATCTAAATCAATTGCAACTATTGACAGTTTAATGCAAATGGCTACTTTCATCTCGACTCGTTATAATTTCTCGGATTGGACAAATCTGAAAAGCAAAGTTTTGGATGAAATAATTCAAAGAAAAAGCAGCGAAGTAGTAAATGTAACAGATACCCTGGTGAAAGATAGAAAATTTCGTGAAAGTTCTTATAAGTTTTTCAATGAGGTATATTTTTTGGATCATGATGCTGGATTTAAACTTTACGGGAATATTATTCAAGAGCTCATGAAAAAAAATGATAAACTAATTCTCATGGGCTTTGTTAGTTATTGTGCTAATCTTTCTCTGAGAATTCATGGATTATTTGTTTTAAATGATTTATTTTCTACTAATACTTACTATTTCTTCACCTTTGTACGACATATCAAAGGAACATATGAAAGTCCAAATCTTCGACCTGATGAAAAGGAAAAAGTTACCAAACTGATACAAAGTTTGCCTTCTTCTGTTCAGGCAGCTGCATATACGGATACATTTTGCATACGAAATAAAGAGTCTGACAATTACTTGAAAGTATTAAAGTCGTATATAGCAGAACTCTGGGAGATTCAACTTTCTCCAGGCAGTACTGCTTATCAAAGCACAAAATGGGTTATCGAAAGGACACCTTCGTCTATTTTTTTCATAATTAGAAGTCTTCGCCTAGGATGGTTCATCACTGAACACTACGGTATTGACTCGAATCGCGACCATGCTCCATGGATCAGGTTTGATGTAAACACAAAAGAAAATTTTGTATATTTGAAAACTACTAAGTATATAACAGACTACGAAGGCGAAATGAAATTTTACAGTACTCCGAATAAATTTTCACGATGGCATTTACAAAAATGTTGAATATAAAAAATCATAATATGTGATGCACTAGGATAAATCAAGGTACTCATGAAATACATAAAGCAAAATTATCAGCAACAAATTCATTCTAATAATATATACTGTTTTTCATATATTTTTAATCTGCTAACAATCCAGTTTCAGTACAACTTCTTAAATAGTATTATGTGTTTTCTGTTCATTTTTATATGTTCGTAAGACAAATTGTTCAAAAATATGAAAATATAAGGTGTTAGAACCCTAGCTTGTCAAAAACAAAGAAATTCTGTTAGTCGCTCTAACTTTGCTTTTTAAATGCATTAATATAGCACTGCAAAATTAATGATTTTATCTAAATTGCATAAATATAAGAATTGTTTCATACATTAAATTTTCAGATTACCAAAGTTTGAAAATGCAAATAATATATTTGTTCATTTTATCAATATTATCATTTCTGTTTTTAAATTCATTTTTTTTTGTTTCTTAAGTGTTATAAATTTTGTCAAATGTTTTAATGTTAGTATTATGTAGCATTTCATAGAATATATTCAGAATTGGCAGTATCACTATAAACTAGTGGTGTATGGCATCGTGCCTTAAGGCAAATTGTTCGAGGAATATTAAATGTTTTCAAATAGATTATTATAAATAAATACTGTAACATTGTCTAATATTTATAAGTTGAAATTATTTGTTGAAAGTATATTAGAACTTAAGTCAGAATTCAAATTGAGATCTGAATTATTTTCGACATACAAAAAAAAATTTCTTGAAAAAAAAAGAAACATTATTTTATTGAAACAAGCAGAAAGTTCTTTGAATAATTCAAATCGGACGCATAGTTCTCTCAAAAACTGCCATTTTTTGCACATTTAGCTCTGTATCTTTGAAATGGCTAGACCTGCCTTTGCCAAAAACTAATCAACTTTTTTCCAAATCATTACTAATTGAATGCTTTTTAGATCATCCAAATCGGATACTCCGTTCTATCAAAAATTCAATTTCTATTTTCTACTCTCTTTGCTCTTTATCTCCATAACGGGTAGACCTGCATTTGCCAAAAATCAGCACATCTCCCTATCAATAGGAATCGAATGCTTTTTAAACCATTCAAATCGGTTGATCCGTGCACCCAAAAATGTGGACGAAAAAATGCGGACATACAAAACACACACACACATACACCATCCATTTTTTTGAGGTATGCCAAAATGTTCAGAAACCTTCAAAACGTCGAGAAATGTAAAAATTTTCATTTTCGATTTTCGGCCTATTACTATAACTACCCTACGGGAAGGTAAATATTATATATAATTTTATACAAGTATAATTTAACTGTACATTGCAGACTTCAAAGAACAACATACTAAAATTAAAATGATTCATTCTTGTTATTAATTAAATGGTTTGAGTTGTGTTTCTGTCATAAATTAATCTGATTGTTGACTTTATTTGTAAATTAACCTCTAAATTTACTGTTTACCTAATAATATCTTTGAATTTAAGATAATAAACAAATATTAAGAACAATTTTTAGTATAATATATAAAAATTTTCTCCAGTATGATATTTTTATAATACTTAAATGATCAAAAATATAAATTTGAAATAATTGAAATATATTGAAATAATCTTATTATAATATTTGATTGTTCGTTTATCTCACAATCAGACAAATAATGATAAAATAAATATTTACTCTTATCAATTTTATAATTGCTTTAGTAAAGATAATAATAAATCTTTTCCGTATATATAAAGGAATGTGTTTCATAGAATATCATAAAGTATAAAAAACATAATCAAAATGAATTTTTCATATCTTGTATTCATTATATTCAATATTCAAATTGTGTTAACACAATTGTTTGAAACACCATCTCCTAATGAAAGTGTTTCATCCGAAGATGTGACCATTAGCCAAGAAGATATAAACCTTGTCTTACAAGGAGACATTGAAAGTATTAAAGAAAGATTGGATTATTTAATGAAACACGATTCGGAAAAATACAACAAATTGCTAAAATTTATAAACGAAAATCGAGCAACATTGGAAATTCTGAATAGATATACATTGGCACCAAAATGTGGAGAAGCAATTGCTAAAGGTGATTTTTCCAGGGCTGCTGATATTTTGAAATCAGTTTTTCCATCAAACTATGATGAAGTCATTCATGAGGCATACAAGAATAGCACACAAAATTTTGGTAAAATTCTAAATTTTGCGAATAATATTTATGATAAGGATGAAAATAAAACATTGTTGTTATATCAAGAGTTGTTTGAGCAATCTAAATCAATTGCAAATGCTGATAGTTTCCTGCAAATGGCTACTGTTATCTCAACAAGTTATAATTTCTCGGATTGGGTAAATCTGAAGAGCGAAGTTTTGGATGAAATAATTCAAAGAAAAAGTAGCGAAATGGTAAATGCAACAAATACCATGATATTTGATAAAAAATTTTGTGACAGTTCTTACAAGTTCTTTAATGATGTATATTCTTTAGATCATGATGCTGGATTTAAACTTTCCGCGAATATTATTCAAGAGATTATTAAAAAAGTTGATATACTATTTCTCATGAACTTTGTTAGTTTTCATCCCAATCTTTCTCTGAGGATTCATGGATTATTTGTTTTAAATGATTTATTACGAGCTATAAATTATAATCATTTCTTTACCTTTGTTGATCATGTCAAAAGAACATATGAAAATTCAAATCTTCAACCTGATGAAAAGGAAAAAATGACTCAACTGATACAAAGTTTGCCTTCTTCTGTTCAGGCTGCAGTATATACAGACACGTTTTGTATACGAAATAAAGAGTCTGATAATTATTTAAAAGTTTATTATGAAGGATCCTGGAAGGTTCATCTTTCACCTGGCGATACAGCTTATCAAGGCACAAAATGGGTTATCGAAACGCCGACACCGACTATTATTTTTTATATAATTAAAAGTCTTCGCTTGGGATGGTACATCGACAATAAATACGGTATTAAATCGAAACACACGTATACTCCATGGGTCAGGTTTGATGTAAACATGAAAGAAAATTATGTATATTTGTACTGTGATTCTAAGTTTATAACAGATTCTAAGTATATAACAGACTACGAAGGCAGAATGACTTTCAATACAAAACCAAATAATTTTTCGCAATGGATTTTACAAATATGCTGAATATAAATGATATATATTGATATAATTTTTACCACTATTCAACTGATGTTAAGTATATCAATGTTCAGTGTTTTGTCGGTCCAATTCTTAAAAATTTGAAGTGTTAGAAATTATAGTTTGTTTAGTTAAAATTAGTTTAATTGAATTGAATTAAATTGAGATAATGCTACTCTGTAAATGCTTTAATATTAATATTCAAAATAAAATAAATAAATCTACATTCTGAAAGTAATTTTTTTTACTCTGAATTTTCAGGATTTTTCAAGAAGTTTGTTTATGCAAATAATGACTTTATCCAGTCTATGAATATTATCATTTCCGTTCTTTTTTCTATCATTTTTTTTGGTTTCTCAAGTGTTATAGATTTTCAATTCAAATTTGTAAGACAAAAATTTGTATCCATACATACATAGATACACACACATCTATTTTCCAAGGTATGCCAAAACGATATGCAAAAATTTTCATTTCCGATTTTTGGTTAATTAATAATAAATAATAATTTGGCCGATACTTTTTAGATTTATTTACGCACAAATTAAAATTCACATAAATCTTTATTTAGTTTCCAATTCAATTTTATCGGTATGGCTGGACGTTCTTCGTATATTAACTTCTTTTTCATTATTCCATCGTTGAAGTTTTCCAGATCCGAAAATCAAATAAAATAACGATGTCACCGATAAAAAAATTCCAGTTACAGAAAATACTATTGACCATACTCGTCCAGAATTCTGATAATGAATATTAAAAATTAATTAATAAAATTAATAAACCAAAAAGTCGACTATCTACTAAGTTGCTTGATATGGGGTTGAATTATTCGCGTACAACTCAGAAATTTAAAATATCAACTTTTTTGGAGAAGAATGAAATTTAATTTCATACATATAATATATCTAATATATTTAATTTCATACAATAATATATCTAATTTAGTGTTCAAAACATTCTGAATGAATATTTTCAATGTTGAGTATTTATGTTACCAAATGCAAAAGACCATACACGTCCAGAATTCTGGTAATAAACATTACAAATTAATTATTAAACTAAAAATTCGACTATTTTATAAGTTGAGAAGAGTAAAAGTTAATTTCATACATGTTTTACATACATTGTCAGAAAGAATTATGGAAATATTCCTAGTATAAATTTTTTTAATAGAAGCTACAAAAATCTTTTGTGCTTTTCTAAATTTTTAAAAAGTGACGCAAAAATTTCCTAAGACGTTCGAAAAAGTTTTCAATTTTTATAAATATACAGAAAGTTTAGTTTTTTTCACAAAAAGAGATTAACAAGTCAGCTTATGAATAACTATAAATTATAATTTTGAAATGGTTTTACTCACGTTTGATATTAAATATCCTGTAAGAATCGGTCCTAGAATTCCCATTGTGGAACCAATACCATTGGTTATACCAGAAAGAATTCCTGCATAATTTGGCGAAAGGTCCAGAATATTTGTCTTAATACCAGGATAGTACAATCCTTTGAAAACTACAAGGAATTAATAAATTTTAAGTTAATGAAATAATAAACTATACAACTTATAACAAGCTAATTGCATTAAACCTCAATTTAAGTTTATAATAGAATGAATCTCCAAAAATCACATCACTTAAAAATCAAAATAATTTTTTTCTTTATTATTTAACGATAATTTTCACACTTTTTCTAAAGGGATAACAAATAAAATATATAATAATAATAAAGGAATAATTAATAAAGTTAAAAATTTGCGTTAAAAATACAAAATTCTGGAGTTTTTTATTTTATTTTATTTTCATTCTGCAATCTATAAAAATAAATATATTTAGCAGAGAATGCTGACAAGTGTTTACAATTGGTTGTTTACAAATTAGTACATACGCCCAGTGGTGTATCTACTATAGTTAATATATAAAAAGAAAAAACTAAAGACAAAAAATTTCTGGAGTTGACTGAATAAATCAAAAAGTTTGAGTACAAATTTCTCACTTTTCAACAGTTAACCTCTTTATAAACAAAGTTGAAAGCTTAAATTAGTATTAACAAAAAAATAAACATTTTTTAGCCAAAGCTGAAGAATTTTGGCTGAAAGTCCATAATTTTGATGATTCAGGATTGAATTACCAATGTTTTGATATACCATTATTTTTTTTAAAATAAAAATGATTTTAAAAAGTGATTTTAGCATTGGTTGATGAGAATTGATTTTGCGTAGACTTATATTTAGATTATATATTTTTTTCAAATAAATAATTACCAAAACATAGTGAAAAGCTAGTCATGATGATGGTTTTGTTAGAATCCACATATGGAGCGATCACAATCACAGCTGTACTACCAAGTGAACCTAAAAAAAAATAATTTAACATATTTAGTATATTGTAAGAAAAAATGTTTTTAATTAATCAAACAAAAAGACAATTATAAAAATATACTATGTTAGAAAAAAAAAAAACATTGGAAAAAATCTTGATTTTAGTAGCATTCAGATTCTAGCATGATCCTAAAAATGTTCACAATAATAATTTTAATATTTTATATAAGTGATAAAAAATTTTATCTTATTTAAATTTGTATGATTATCTATCTAAAATATATTATTTTTGTGTATCTGCAAGATTTGAGTTTCTCAATGGTGAACCAAATTTAATGTTCAAAACGTTCTGAAGAAATATTTTCAATGTTTATTGCATCTATAGTATTTATATTACATAGTTGCTAAAATAGAAAATAAATTGTAGGAACCCGAAAGGGGAAGAAATGTTTTATCAATACTATTAATTTATAATGTAAATTTATGCATATAATTTAAATTGGAAATAAAATAATACTTACTAATTGTGTTAACAATTTTTCTGGCAGCAGTAACAGTAACAATTCCATTTTTAATTCCCAAATCAGTCAATTTTGCAATAACAAGGGCTGTGACAAACATGAATAGATATGGAATTGAAGTCACATATCTAGAAAAAAAATTGTATTAAAATATTGATTTGATATATATATATATATATATATATATATATATATAAATAGTGTAGAAAACATAATAATTTGTAACTAATTGGTAAATATCAATATAGGTTATTAAAAAAATTGGAACTTTTGAATTGCAGACATGGGTACAGGACAACGTCTGTCGGGCCATCTAGTATATATATATATATATAAATTTATTTACCAGTTTTTATCCAGATCATATCCAATAACGTCATTCACAAATTTTGGAAACATAAACTGCATGATGTGGAATGAAAATTCATGGCCACACTGAAATATAAGAAATTTATATTTTCTCAGAGATTTAATTTTTATATACAATACAGAAAAATATATACTTAATATAATTTCAATTATATATCTAAAATAAAATTATATATATTGTATGCCCTATATAAAACAATCAGCTATTTATTCTCTTTTAAATTTGATTTTGCAGTTCTTGTAATTATTATAAAATTTGTAAAATATTTTTATATAGTTATATTTTTTTATTACCTGTGCTAAAATTAGAGCCCATATAGGCAAAGATCGAACGATGGATTTCAAAGGTAAAGTTCCATGATTTTTGTCAATAGGACTGATAATTTGAGAATCCAGGATGAAAGATTTTTCTTCCTCAGTTATGTAAGGATGCGAATTAGGATCGTCAAATATACAAATACTCTGCAAAAAAGTAATTAAATATAATTTATGAATTACATCTAAAAATACTTGTAAATAAAAGCCAAGCTGAAAATTTTGCTAATTTCAAAAAAAGTAATCAATGAGAGCATTTCAAATCGAGTTACATCAAATACATTTCAAAATTTTGTAGTCGATGAGCTGTTTTTCAAAAAACAACAAAAGGTCAAATTTTGGCTCACAAGCAAACAACAATTTTAATATAATTTTTTCCAATTTTGATGTCAAACGATTTGAAAAGACGAGAAAATTTTCTGGCTGTTTATTTAGGAAGTTATTCATCATAAACATATTTAAAAAAAATCAGTTTAATTTTTGACCAAATCTATAATTCAGGTCACATAAATATTATATTTATTATTATATTTTTTCTTACCCAGGAAATCATCCACAAAGCCATAGAACAGCAATACAGCATAATTATGTAAGAAAAGCAATAAATATTCTGCATCAAAAGTCCATTGATGAGATTGCTGCAAAACATTGCAGCAATTATGCCTGAATATGCCAAAGTTGTCATAAAAGTTCGTTCTGCAGGAGGTGACCATTTTTTGCTACCATGTGCAGGACTAAGGGAAAAGCCATGCCCTGAAATGGAATAAAAAATTTAAAATGATTAATTACTATTTTTATTGACCACTAAGTATTTTGATCAATTGCGAAAATAAACTAGTGGGGCGCATGGCATCGTGCCTTAAGGCAAATTACTGGAACTTTCCGTACCGTAATCAAATTCGAGAAATTTTAAACGTTTTCAAATATATTATTACAAATACTGTAACTTTCATTATTTTTGCTATCTCGTTATATCTGAGCAAATCAAAAGTAAATCCTCAATCAATTTATCTCCAGAACATTAACAATCGTCATTTCATTTCGAATTCAATTTCAAAAAATTAGTTGCCTAATTTACACAAAATTGAAAAAGTGCTCCCGTATAATCGCAGTCTAAACAAACCATTTGCAAATAATTCTGTGAGAAATTTTCACTTATACTGTACTTAGCTTAGCGGCATTTTCACATTTTTCAATAGTTTTCACTAAATTGAAAAAGTGCTCTCGCACATAAACAGTCTAAACGCACTTGGCTAAACATTTGCACCAGAGTGGCGCTAAGACTGTGCTTAGCCTGAGTAACTTTTTGAATAATAATCCAAATATTTTATAGAAAATAAAAAAAGATGTAAGAATTTTTTATCCTCAAAAGCAATTGTTCTGTCAATACAAGCAGAAAGTTTTTTAGATCATTCAAATTTTACTTACGGACGCTTAGTCCACTCAAAAACTGCTATTTTTTGCACATTTAGCTCTGTATCTTCGAAATGGCGAGACCTGTCTTTGCCAAAAACTAATCACCTCTTCCCCCAATCATTACAAATTGAATGTTTTTTAGATCATTCAAATCCGATACTCCGTTCTCTCAAAAACTCGATTTGTATTTTCTGCACTCTTTGCTTCGTATCTCCGTAACGGCTGAACCTGCCTTTTCCAAAAACTAATCAGCACATCTCCCTACCAATAAGGATCGAACGTTTTTTAAACCATTCAAATCGGTTAATCCGTGCGCCCGAAAACGTGGACGAAAAAATGCGGACATACAAAACACACAAACACACACACCCATTTTTTCTGAGGTATGCCAAAATGTTCAGAAACCTGCAAAACGTCGAGAAATGCAAAAATTTTCATTGTCGATTTTGAGCCCATTACTATAACTATCCTACGAAGTTAGGGGAGCATGGCATCGTGCCTTAAGGCAAATTGCTGTAACTTTCCGTTCCTTATTTAAACATTCTAAGAATTAAGATAATCGATCAACAAAAATATCTATGAATAAATATTATAAAAACTAGAATTTTATAATACATCTTATAAAGCGATTAAATAACGTACACCTAACAATATATAGAGGTCTTGTAAACTGAACAACAGTGCTCACAACCAAAAATCTAATAACAAAAAAAAAACTTTTGTTATAGATTTTCAAACACTGCCGTTTATCTTCCCACAGCAACGCCATAAGAATCAAGTTGATGATGGTTGTACACTTTTTGCCCTCTACTTTCAAATATGATTGTTAAAAAATTCTCTACTTCACTTATTTTTAAGATATCAGTGGCGGACTTTTTTACCCGCGTACTTTATATTTCTTCTAATTTCTAATTTCTAATTCTTCCTACCTCACCCAATCCGCTGATGACTCTTGCAGCAATCAGGGCAACTCTTTGCCCATACATGACCACACAGGCGGTCACCAATGTCATAGAAAAAACCACAGAACAACTGAAGGCCAACACAGATTTGCAGCTGAAGCGATTTCCTAGCCAACCTGATGCAACCTGGAGCAGAGGATGACCGTAGCCTGAACTCAAGGCTATGAGATTTTTGAGGGGGTTGGTGCATAGTCGACGTTTTGCCTGGAAAAGGAAAAAAATCAAAATTGAAAACATTGAAGACTATGTAGAATAGGGCGGGTCGATTTAAAGGTCACTTAGGCACATATGGTCAATCTTCAATTGAAAATATAAATATAAAATATTTTTCCATTGCAACTAGCCTATTTCATGTAATGCTGTGTGAAATGGCAATGGGAAACCATGTCACACTATTCTTCCCTGAATCGAAATGGAGTTTTTCCCTCAGCTCTCGAACCTGGCCTAAAACAATATTACCTTTTATTATTTATAACGATCAACTGAGCTATTTCTTCAAAATTAGCAGAATAAACTTTCTTCTACATTAGAGCGGGTCGATTTGTATGGGTCAAAAAAAGTCGCTTAGGCATACATGATTTTCGGATACTAGGGATCAAAATAAGATACTTTGGTGAAGAAACCATACCTCTGAAATGAATTTTGATGTTCCGTACGTTGACCCAAAAATAAGGGTTGAATGTTGAAAAACCGCTCAGGGAAGGTCCCAAGGGATGAACCGGCTTTTCAAAGTTAGAAGGGGTCGGTCATATATTTGGACGCGATTGGGGCACTCTAAATGGGTCAAAATGGAATTTTTCAAATTTCAACCCTTATTTTTGGGTCATTGCACAGGACATCAGAATTCATTTTAGAGGTATAGTTTCTTCAGCAAAGTATCTTATTTTGATCCCTAGTATGCGAAAATCATGTGTGCCTAAGTACACCCAAACAAATCGACCCGCTCTAAATGTAGAAGAAAGTTTATTCTGCTAATTTTGAATAAACAGTGTGGTTGAACGTAATAAATTATAAAGGTTAGTATTGTCCTAGGACATATATGTACGCTGAGTAAAACACTTCAGCTAGATTCAGAGAAGAATAGTGTGACAAGGTTTCCCATTGCCATTTCACATCGCAGTGTCCGATATGGGCTATTTTCAATTGGAAACATATTTTTGACATATATTTTTAAGTGAAAGTTAATTTCAAAAGTTTCAAGAGAAGTTGATTAATGTGTTATTAATAAATTAAAATAAAAATCAATAAAATATTATTTAGAAAAAATTACACCTCAATTGGTTATCAACTAACCTCTTCAGTTGATCCATCATCAACATCAGCGACTGCAACTGATGTTAGTTGAGCAATATATTTTTCCATCTGCAAATTGAAGAGACACCAAAACAACATCATGACAACCACTCGGCGTTTTTGATAAAATAGAACTGCAAAATAAAAAAAAATATTGCATCTAATAATTGCAAAAAAATCATGTAGGATAGGAAAGGGCACAAAAATAGGTATTAACTTGAAGCAAATATATTGTGAAAACTAAACGAATTATATCACAACAAAAAACACATATCTAACAAACAACTATCTGACTGTGTTCAGTAAAACTCCCAGATAATACATCATTTAGAAATGTATTTTTTGTTGTTTTTTCAAAATTTGACAATGGGGTTTCTTTTATCCCATATTCGGTGTAGGGGGCAAACAGATCCAATGAGTTATTTTTAATTTTAAAAGGATTTTATTAAATTAGAGGTACATTTTTCAACCAATTTTTTTTACCGAGATAACACTGTATATAATGTTGATCTGGTATTTTGTCAGAAATATTCATCAGCAGAATTGGTATAACTATTTATTTAATTTATCTCTTGAGAAATTGCTTTCTTTAACTTAATTTACTCTTTTATTTACTATTTTTGCCACCTTATTAATATTGATTTTTTTATTGTATGTTATATTTTGGTTTATGTTTTATGTTATATTAAATAAAAAGTTAAAATATAACAAGAATGATAAAAATAATTAATTTCGACTTCTTTAGATATAGAAAATTCATTCAGCTAATTTCATAAACATAAATTATATATAATCTAACCGTTTGATAAGAAAGTACTTGAAATATTCAAAACACGACAGGAATAGCGAATCAAAACCATTTTAAATTATAAAAAATCCCCCAAAAAAACTAACAAAATTAAAATTTACAAAACGTCAAATAATTTGGACATATTTTGTTTAAACTTGTTAATGCGAAAAACATGTAAATCGACCTTTAAAATTTAAATTCTTTTATAATTAGTGTAATACTCTTGTAAATACTTTTTCAAAATGTTAGAAAGCAAAATAAAATGTTCCTTAAGAATTAGTATATTCATATCTTACATAATTTTCTTTAAACCTTTTGAATTGATTCTGTTTAAATATTTAAATATATATTATTGCTTATGATTTCAATTTTCTTAAAAAAACTTTTGTTAATTATGTCGAAGTAGAAAGAATTTTTTTCCGAAATAGATATTCTAGTTCTTAAATTTATTGTTATTTATATACTATTATCTTATGTACTTGTGCTAAAATTATTACTATTATAAATAATTACCACTAATAATAAAATAGACAGATGGCATTTGCAAAACCTTTTAAAAATTGCATAAGTATAAAATTAACAAATAAAAAAACACAATAGTATAACAATTTTCAAAAACTTGCTCACACCTTGATCACATATCATTAAATGGTTGGATATCAGCTGTTCCCCAAATTACGAATATTATATCAGTGCTAATCAGCCATAAGGAGCCTATTGAAAAATTATAAAACCAAGCCCATTCGAGATCTTTCTGAAATAAAAAATATACAATTAAATAAAATTCTGATAAAAATATTTTTTATATTAATTATTACCTTATCGGTCAAGCCCTTAGTGAGGAGTCCTGCAATTAAAGATGCAAAAACACCAGCCAAGGCTCCCAAACCGTTTGTGATTCCTGTTACAGTTCCTGCATATTTCGGAGATATGTCTAAAGCATTTACTCGAAATCCTGGCAAAAAGGCACCCATTAAACCTAAAAAAGAAAAAAATCATAAGATAGTAAACATTTCTCTAAAAAGAATGGTATTATTATACCATTCTTGCTATTTTAACAAAGGCAGCTGGATCGCGATGACAAAATTTGATCGAGATATCAAAATTTAGAACTACTATATATTTTTTTTAAATTCAAATCATACTGACCAAATCCAATAACTATAAAACCACAAGATATATTGGGACCACCAGGCCAATTTCTAATTCCTGGCATTGAAGCTGCTGCTATAAATACTGCTGGACCAATTTGAGCTTGAAAATATATAAATTATTAATAAAATATAGACAAAATAAAATATGTTAAGCAAATTATTAAAATTATACAATTACAGATATAAATATTTTTAAAAGACGTCAATTGGAAATCGCACTGATTAATTTTTAGTGAAAGCGAAAATTGTATTTTTGAAATAAACAGTTTAATATTTTTCCTAAATAGATGAATCTCACTGAATTCTTATTAATTAAGTTAATTATGTATACATATCGGAAAGTTTTATTACATCTAGTTATATATTTTATTTCTTCTTACCAATGGAACTAAACACTTTTCTGGCAACTGTGTATGAGAACTTTCCTTTAGCAATCAGATAATCGGATATCCATCCAAATATAAGAGATAAAGCCCACATTAATAACCAGGGCGAAGCAGACATGTATCTGCAATATAATAATTTATAATAAAATTATATAATTTGGTTGATAAATATATATTCTACTATTACCCGCTACGTGAAACATTATAATCCAGAACGTCTTTCATAAACTTTGGTAAGTCTGTCATAGGGCTGAAGAGACCCCAACTGTGACCCCATTGTACCATGACTAAAGCCCAAAAAGGAACATTAGTAAACATCCCTTTCCAAGGAGGCAGTTTCACTGTATGAGCAGGCTGAAAAATAACAAACAGCAATAATAATAATGACTAAAAAATAAAAAATAAATTAATTATCTATGCAATATATTAAGTTTCATGCAAAAGTGAAGCAACAAGTTTCATAAAAATTTGTAAATTATACCTCCACATTTTCGGTAAGATAATCCAATTCTGATTTCCTAATACAAGGATGCATTGGTGGTTCATCGTGACAAAGGACAACCCAAAGGATAAACCATATCACACCCATATAATACCAAAAATATAATTTGGATAGACCCAGTCGTGGGTTTGGTCCACGACTGCTCCTGACAATGCCATACCTAAAAATTAAATTGATACAGGGTGTTTCAGAATTCAACGTCAAGACTAAATGAGCTAATAGAATTGATCGTGTAAAAAATTATAAAAAAATTATTACATGTAGCTTGAAAATGATGATCTTTTAAGTGCAACCTAGAGCTATTCTGAATCTGTGTCCAAATGGTAAAATACTGGAAAATCTTGGGTTGCACTTGGGGGGTGTCCATTAATCACGTGATTGCTTTTTAAGGTAGTTTGGACTTCTACCTCTCCCTTGGTGGTACTTGGTGACATTTAAAATAAGCCCCCCCTTCCCCCCAAATATCACGTTTATTTTTAGTACCTAAAAATCGTATTTTTAACTTCCCGTAGGGTAAGTTATAGTAATCGCAGAAAAAACGAAAATGAAATTTTTTAGGTATCTTTACGTTTCAAAGGTTTCTGAACATTTTGGCATACCTTAGAAAAGATGGATGTATGCGTGTGTGTATGTGTGTAAGTGTGTGCATGTGTATGTGTGTGCGGATACAAATTTTTGTCGACGATTTCGGGACCACGGATCAACCGATTTAAAGAGTTCAAAAAACATTTGATTTGTATTGATAACGAGCCGTTCCGAAGATACGGGGCAAAAAGTGCCAAAAACGGTAACTCAGTTTTTAAGAGAACGGAGCGTCTGATTTTAATAATTCAAAAAAAATTTTACTTATATTAAAAGATGAAGAACTGATTAAATTTTTGGAAAGGCAGGTCCAGCAATTATAGACTTTCAATAAAAATAAGTTAAAAAAATGTCATTTGGCGGTCAAAATTGTTTATTATCGACATATGTACATCAAATTATCAGATATTTTATACAAATTTTAATAATGTGTACACATTTTGTGTAATTGTTTTCCGACTCAAGATTTTTAATTTTGAAATCCAAAAACATTTTGCTTGATTAAAGAGTGTGCAAAAAAGCATTTATAGAAAATTTAGTGATTTTAAAAAATTAAACAAAAAAATCAAAATTTTCAAAAAAATTCAAATTTTCGAAATTTTTCATTTAAAAAAAAATAAATTTTAAAATATTTATGAAAAATCGAATTCTTACAAAAAATTGAGAATATTTCGAAAAAATTCGAATATTTTCAAAAATTTCCAAATTTTCAATAAATTTAGAAAAAACGTTTTTATTAAATTCCGAAAAAATTCAACCTTATAAAAAATTTCAAAGTTTTGAAAAAAATTCAAAATTATCAAAAAATTTCTAAATAATAAAAAAAATCAAATTTAAAAAAAATGGACAAACTCATAAACATGCATAAGTTAAAACAAAAATAAATAATCTATTTAAAGTTATTCAAAATAATTATTGATTATTTTCCTTCCTCGAATGTTTGGGGTGCACGATGCCATGCACCCCACTAGTTCTTTAAATATTTTTGAAAAATTTCGTTTTTCACTTAAATTCTGGTAAAAAATAAATACACTTGATATCTTATAAGACTCCCCCTCCCTCTACCCCCCTACGTGATTATTCGTGATTTTTTGTCAACCCCTTCTCCTGCCTTTTAAGCCTGAGATTTATGGACGCCCCTTAAGAGCTCAGAATATTCAAACCATGTGAATTTTTTTTTAAATAATTGTAAATAATCTTACTAAAAACCATTCCCAATTGCGCTCCGCTAAAAGACAATGATCCAATTCGGCTACGTTCGCTTTTTGGAACCCAATTTGTGAGTATTACACTTATTGCAGGATATAAAGGACCTTGTCCAGCTCCAACTATGAATCTGAGAAACACCAACACGTACAAGGCGATAACGTCACTGTAAAAAAATAATATAATTTCATGTGAATCACTAATGCCTTACTCTATCCAGATATTTTTCTTACTTTTTAAACAGATCTATCACTGGAATGATGAGAGTGGCGATTGAGCAGATCAGCAAACTGCTACCTAGGACAATTTTTCCGCCGATTCTTTCGGCAAAAACTGCTGCCGGGACGTGGGTTATGAAGTAGCCCCAGAAAAAAGCAGATTTGATTATACCTTGCTTACTGTTATCCCATGCGTATAGTTTGGCAAATGGTAACTTCCCCTCTGAAAAAAATAAATAAAAAAAGTTGTTTGTATGAGAACTGCAAATCCGATTCAAATGATTCAAAACTGCTCGTATTGTGAAGATAATTTTATTCTAAATATTATCTGTTACTCACGAGTATGAAGAAGCATCTTCGCCTTCAGTAACACACATTGCAGTAATGAGAACATTGAATCCTGTTCGAAGGCTATAGGCTAAAAAGCAGGCTGAGGAGCACATCAGGCCCAAGATCCATCGTTGAGGTAAGAGGAAAACTATTGATACAAATTTATAAAGATTTACACATAACGTAAAGATTCTGATTAGAATCACTTAAGGGCGCAGTGCAACTCTAAACTTTGATGAATTTTTGTAATTCTGCTCATCGTAGCACTATGATATTTTTTCGAGTATGAAATCTACAGTCATACAAAGTCAAAAGGTAATTCAAAAATAACATTTTCAAATACCGAACCAAAATTCAATCAATACTACTAAATAGTACCAACTATTGTTTAACGTTTGATTTTGTCTGATTACAAGTCGTTATCTATAAATTCAATACTATAATTAATTATTTATTACATTTTGTACATGGATGTCCTTGTCTCCCACCGCTCGAGCTGGACTCTCCTGTTCCATTAAATTTTTCTTAAAATAAATTCCAATATTATATTCTAATAATATATTATAACGATTAATCAATGAAATAAATTTTCAATACTTAAAAATGTAAAAATATAAAAATGTAAAATTAAAAGTGACGTATAAATTGACATTTATTATAACAAGTGACTATGAAAATAAAATTAAGTAAATATAAATATAAACCAAATTAAATAATTTTTAAATCGCTGATGTACTCGAGCGGATCTTAGTCGAAAAATGAATTGATATATTAGCCAATAAATTTATATAGACATAAAAAATTATGCTTAACTAATAAAGAAAGAATAAAAATTAAAAATAATTATGAGTGTCTAAATGTACTAGTTTCAAAGACTTTACACTACATGAACTGCTAGTGCTCATATATTTTCCATTTTATAAGGGCGACTGTGACGTCACTGAGTGAACGAGCGTTGCCGACAATCGTGGAACTCTCCCGATTGATTAAATGTCATATGCCTTATAATGTCATATATATTATAAGGTCTATGTATATGGCGTTTAATTATTCGGAAGTGTCCACGATTATCGGCAACGCTCGTTCACCCAGTGACGTCACAGTCCCCAATGAAAAACATATGAGCGCTAACAGTTTATTCCATCTTTTAGGTAGCTTAAAGTCTTACATTTTTTTACAAGTGATACATGGGCTAATTAATTCCACAAAGATACATGGCATGTATAATTTTGAAAAATATTCCCAATAGAAAAGAATAATTGTTTTTAGTGCATATGAGTTTTGTAATTTCCACAACAAAGGTAGTGTGAACAGAAAACTATGTAAAAACGGTATTATATCTATTCTTTAGAATATGACAAATATTTACTTCCAATAATAAATTTGTATGTCAGTATCATAAAAATGCGGTTTTATTTCACTTTCTCATTTAATTGTATTAAGAAATAACATAATACAACGCAAAAATCCTTGCATACAACGATGCAATAATAAAGTAATTAAATAATTGATATCGAAATTTTTTAACTCCGTCCAATTAAACAAACACAAAAATCTATTTTTGGAATATATCGACCAAATTTCATCGATGATTTTAAGTTCAACTTGAAAGACCAAATTTAGATGGCAAAACCATAGTTTTCTAATTTTAATCTTTTCGTACATTTTTTTAAAATACATAATAAATGCAATTATGAATTAGGCACGTTTGATAGTCCATTATTTAAAATGAGAAAAAAATATATTTTTTTGCGTATATTTTCTATTTAGTAATTGTTTATATAGTTTCAGTCGAGTATCTATTTCTACGAATGGTGCTGGCTTTAGGAGCTTCTTCCACTTCATTAAAGTCTTGAACATCGGAATCGCTGAATATGATAAAAATTAATGTGCAGACACAATAAACAGCCATCGACAGAGCCATCACATTACGCCATTCTGATAAATGTTGCTGGAAATTATATTTAAAATACAAACATAGAAAAACTTTCTTCTTAAAATATGCAATACTAAAGGACCGATTCTACCGCATAACAGCAAAATGTTACGGCAAGGCCATGTTATGAAGAACTTTCCATACTAATTTAACATGCGGTTGGTATGCAGACAGGCGAATTCATCAAGTTATCTGATAGAAAACATAACCTAGAAGCCGCACAAACGTCAAAGAAATGATCTTAGATAACAGGGTCTTTCTGACACAGTTTTATAACATACGAGTGCACAGCAAATGTATGACATTTTAACAGTATGCAGTATCATTCATTAGCATAATATATGGAAGTCGGAGCTTAACATGGCCTTGCCATAACATTTTTCTGTTATGCGAGAGAATCGGGCCATGAATTATGAAGAGCTTCATAGAGATCTGACACCTTTGTTTTTGTCTATCTAATATTGGTTTATGAAATTTAACAATTCGTAAAAATACGTTTTGAAAAAAATATTTTTTTTTTAACATGAAAGTGAATTTTTACAAACTTACATCTACAACTATTGATGCAACCATCGATGGTACCATAACGCTGATGATACCTCCCATACCATTGGTAATAGCCATCAGAACTCCTGCAAAATTTGGACACAAATCTAAAGTGTTGACGACAACTCCAGAGTAATTTGCAGCAGTCAATGCTAAAATTAATAAAAAATAATTAAACCAATAAATAATCCAGTTATTCTAATCTAATATATTATCTAGTTATTCTAATCTAATCTATTTTATTAGTACAGACAAAAGATTTCCCTAATGCTCTATTCAGCTGATTTACTTTATAAACTTTCTTCAAATAAATGATAAAATATTCAGTTTTCAAACACATGACTTTATTTGAAAACTAAATATTGTACTATTTGATATTGATAATTTTGTTAGAAAAAATATAAAAATTTAGTTAAATAAAATTGTGAAAATAATGATATATTATATAAAATATTTACCGAATCCTAGCATCACGCAGATGAGTCCGTAAACTTTATGACAACCAGCAGTCGTCAAAAGCAGCAACAGTATACTAGAACCAAAACCAGCTGCAAAAAAATTATATATTAAATTCACTTACAAATATCTTTTATTTTTCTCTTACCAATTCCTGCAAAAATCTTCCTAGTAGCCCTTGGTGATAATCTAGAATTATTATTCAAATTATCTGACAGGACAGCAATTACAAATGCTGTTACAAATTTTAGAATATGAGCAGAAGTCAGCCAATACCTGGAAAATATATTATATAAAAAATATTTATTGCAAAAATGTAAATATTTTTTAAAAAATTATTTACCAACTTGTGGTCATGTCAAATCTGATGATGTCTCTCATGTACCTTGGAATTTCTTGGACGATCAAAGTATTGTAATATTTGTAACCAATCTGGAATAAAAAATTAAATGTGATTATTTCAAAATTTATTATAGTATGATGAAATTTTATATATGCAATTAACAAAAAAAAATAGTTTAAAAGCATTAGGTCTAGATACAAATTTAAACTATTAAAGAATCTGGTCAATGACTTAGGAAAAAATTGTTTTCTGGTGATTGCTTATTTAGGAAAAAAATGTTTTCTGGTGAAATTATTAAAGCAGAAAAAATGTATAAAAATTTTGAAAAAAATTGATTTTGGCAACTTGTTAAATTAACATATTTTTACATTGTGACCCCCTAAATACTTGATATAAAGTAAAACAATTGCTCTAATTCAAACTATTATAGTAAACAATTAAATTAGATTTATTTGAAGTCTGAAGATCGTTTAAAGAAGACATTATAAAAATTTTAGATTTAAAGTTTCAGCAAAAAAACATAAAATTTTGATCTAGTTTGAAAAAGATTCCTGAAATATTTCATCAATTTCGTTAACATTTTTCAATAATGACTTCTAGAAGAATTGATCAAATATAAGGTATTGGTAGGTCCTCAAGTTATTATTGAATTAGATTTATTTCAAGCCTCAGGAAGGTGTGAAAGAAAAATCATAAAATTATATTAATTAGTTAGTAAATTTATATTCTTACAAATCCAACAACTAAGGCTTTTACTGGTCCATTTGAAGCCATTTCTTGCCAATGTGTAACTTGGCCATTTAACATATCAGCATCACGAATTTCGCTCAATAAAGATTGCCTTTCTTGTTTTGTAATAATTGGATCTTCCAATGGATTATTGAAACACAGTAATTGCTAAAAAATATAGGAAAAATTAACTACACAAAATATAGTAAAAATTTTATATATTTAGCCCTTAAGGTCAATTGTCCCAAGTGCTATATTTATCCTAAGAAAATAACATTATAAATACTATAGGTAAATACCATAGGTTTTTCTTAGAAAATAGAAAATCATTTTATCAATATCAACATTGTCAATTTTTGCATTGAATATATTGTCACACCTTGAAAAAGCAAATAAATTGAAGAAATTAATTAGAAAAATTGTAGAAAAATGTACCCATGAATTTAAGCTTCTTCGTAAAATATTGAGGTCCCTAAATTAATGTTAATTTTTGTTAGACAGTTCTACCAAAGACAATTTTTTATATAATTTGGAATACTTTAAAGAATTTTTTTTTTTTGTAAAATATGGAGTCTTTAGAGTAAATCATCCAAAAAAAATATTTAGTTAGTATTAGTAATTAATTTCTTGGTGAGTTCTGTTACAGATTTTTTTTTCTTTACCATTGCTTACCCAAAAAGGAAACCAAGCAATTCCCAGGCCACCAAACAAATAGAAAGAACCTGTCCATCCAGAACCTAGGCCAAGATTTGTTGCAGAATATCCTATTCCTGTTCCTAGATGTCCTGCAGAAAATATTATCGTGGCCAAACGACATCTTTTACTTCGAGGTATCCAATGGGCTAACAATGTGGCACAAGATGGATTTATACTTCCCTAAAAATAAAAAAATAAAGCAAAAATTAATTCTACTTTTATCGCCTGTTATAGAATAAAAAGTTGAGAACCCAGTCTTGCCGAGATGAGATAATAAATAGGTATTTGCAATTGTGATTTAAAATCGATATCGCAACAATGTCACAAATGGTTAAGTTCACTTGAAATTATATATTATTAGATCTATATTACTACTACCGTTTAAAAAGGACTTACATGTGAATTATAAATACTGTATATATAAAAGTTTTATATGTAAAGTTCCAGCAAAAAAAACATAAGAATTTTAACCTAGTTTGAGATAAAAAAAATCCTAAAATATTTCATCAATTTCGTTAACATTTGCAATGAGAAATCTGTGGCATCAAGACCAAAGTTCTTATGATTATCTGACCTGAAATAGCCCAACAAAAACTCTCGAAGCCACAAATCCATTATATCCCCATTGATGTAACATTTGAGGTGTAACAAAAGTAGTCATAGCCGATATCAAAACTCCATAGCCCATTATTTGTTTTCCACCGAAATAGTCCGAGAGCATTCCGCACGTTATGTGACCCACAAGATAGGATAAGTAGAAGGCTCGACCCAGGTTTAGGCGTTGGGTGGCGTCCCAGTCGAAAAAGGATTCCTGAAATTCAGAAGTCAGAGGATTCAGAATGACATGAAAAATATAAAATTAATATATCGGATTTTTGTCGAAAAAATAAACTTTTTCTTTGAGAATTAATGTTGGTAATATAATTACCATAGTAATGTTCATTGTATTATTCGGCGGCCTCGGACAGTTTATTTCTCCATCATCATCGATGTAGTTTTCGATATCGCTAAAATAATTATTTTGTTAATTTTTATACTAAATTTTTTAACATAAATAAGATAAATATTTCATATTTTTATACCAATGCTTTACTGTGTTAATAAATCATTATATATAGCATAAAATTGCTATACAGCTTGCGTATGAATAAATAAATAAACTGAAATAAAATTAATTTGTCTATTTAAGATATATGATATGATTAAATAAATAGAATAATATTTTAGTAATAAACTATTTCTTACTTTCTTAGTTTCATCTCGTTCATAGAAACACTAAAAACAGTCCTCATTCCATGACTTACTAACATCGCAAAAAAGCACATTGCCACAATCAACATGTGCTGCTGGACAGGACATACTAAAAAAAAAAAAATTAGCAAAAACATATTTATATTGAAAAGTTTTTGTTTCTATATTTTTAATCGACATTCTATACCAGAATGGCAACCCAGTGGTCGACCACTCTCCTTTTTCATATATAGACTATATACATTAAGAAGACGATTTCACCCCTTGGCGTTTCTTATACAAAATAGTACTAAAAACTGTCAAAATGCTATGTATTTGCTGTGCGATCAGGCGTTTTACACATTAAATGCAACTTCACTCATATGCTATTAACACATCATAAAGATGCACTTAAGACAACATTTTTTTTGACATTTGTGCCTTTTCCAGGTTAGGTTTTCTATCTGAAACGCCTAACTGATCAAAATTTTCTGAACACGGCAACCCAGTGTTGACCACTCT
Source organism: Ctenocephalides felis (assembly GCF_003426905.1). Classification (NCBI taxonomy): domain Eukaryota; kingdom Metazoa; phylum Arthropoda; class Insecta; order Siphonaptera; family Pulicidae; genus Ctenocephalides; species Ctenocephalides felis. The sequence goes on from NW_020539725.1 coordinate 69,321,287, forward strand.
CCTTTACATTAAGAAGTCGATTCTGCCCCCTGGCGTTCCTCATACAAAATAGTACTAAAAACTGTTAAAATGCTATGTATTTGCTGTGCGATCAGGAGTATTACACATAAAATGCAACTTCACTCGTATAAGACACATCAGAAAGATGCAATTATGATCTGAATTTTTTTGACGTTTGCACGTTCTCTAAGTTAGGTTTTCTGTCTAGAACGCCTGACTGTACAGCAATCACATAGAATTTTGACAGTTTTCAGTATCATTTTATATGAAAACACAACCTTCATTATTATTTTGTCTAAAACAGCCTTGCCATAAAATTGGTCTATTTTAATATATCTGGTAGTGTTGACTGGTATAAGTTGTAATAAAATCCGGTTTTCACGTATTGTGATCATATTTGAGATTTATAAGCACAAGTGAAGCAATTAGATATTATACTGCTTGATATCGAGTTGGCCGTGATTGCAAAATTAGTAATAAAACTCTTCAATTAGGTATTTTACTCGTACCAAATTTTGAATCACTTCAATCATAATATCACAGATAAATCATCAAATCAATGATAAATTATTGATCAGGTAAAATAATACAAAACCTGATTGATTAATTAGGAGCTAACTCTAAGCAAAAAATATATACTCATATAATTTTCAAAAATTAGATTGTTTTGATTATTTAATTATATATAATAAACATCAATCTAACGAGCTCTTTTATTTTTTTTAAATTAAAATTAGTAATATATAGATAACTACTATTATCTATTTGTATTAGTTTATATATCAAATTTTCCAAAAATCATCTTTATCATATTAGTTTACAAATATTCTGTTTGAAATACAAATAGTCTGTTGATTCTGAACAATTTACTTAGAATACTTTTTTTTGAAATATATACAATTTTACAATTATTGTTAATTTAAATTGTACCTTTCATTAACCATTGGTGGATTGATTTGTTCATTGTGCATATTTTAAAAAAATATTTTTAATTTTGATCAAAAACCAAATACTAATTTGACGTTTTCGTGTCATAAAATTTTCAAAAACTAAGTTTATAAAAATTTTAAAAAATTGTTCAGAAATTAATTTATCTCTGTTTACTACATAATGAGAAAACATATTTCTGATCAAAATCAAGAGGATATTTCGTAAAATTATTGAGAAATATTATATTTAAGTACATGTCAATGATTTGGCATTTAAATAATTGTTAATTAGAAAAGTTATAATTACAATTGCATTTTTAAATAAATGATTAACAAACGTAAAATTATTTATTTCTTCAAAATCTTATACATAAATATTCTTATACGTAAATATTCTATTCCTAAATAAAATATCAAACTACAACTAGCATAATACATTTTCTTATTAAAAATTAACACTAACTAATAATATTATAAAAATAATTTAATATTGCCGAATTTGTCGTGAATACTTGTACAATGTATTCAGTAAATAGCGATCTAATCAAGATCGTTAACTAGAATTAATTTAATTATAATAATTATAAGTATAATTATGAAAATTATAAATATAATTTTTAATACTAACGATTTTAGCTATGCGATAGCTATAATTATTTATATATCATTGGAGGAATTTTTTTTAGCAGATTTTATTTTTTATTAAGAAAATATGAAGATGAAGCTAATACACATTATTTGTATAATTAAATTAATATTAAAATTTGTGATTAATCGCCAAAACTTAAAAATGTGAAAAATATATTATAAACCATTAATGAAATTAATAAATTAAAATATATTATTAACAAATAACGAGTATAAAATTATTATACATTATTTGTGTGCCTGTTAATTTGAAATAATTTTAAAATTTGAGAATATTATATTGAGCAACGTATTTAAAAATATTTAAAAAAAATAAGCATGAAAATACTGTAACTTGGAAAAGCAAAATATATGAGTAAAATTAATTTGTTTAATTTAATTAGTTAATTTTGTTATTAACAACATTTTGCAAAAGCCACGAAATTTATTCAATAATTTAAAAAAAAGTATTATTAAGAAATCTGGTGTTTTCGCGTACAAAAAAACAGATTTATAGCCAAAAATGTTTTATCTGGAAAATTATTTTTTGTTTATATTTTTAACTTCCCGTAGGGTAAGTTATTGTAATGGGCCGAAAATCGGAATTGAAAATTTTTACATTTCTCGACGTTTTGAAGGTTTCTGAACATTTTGGCATACCTCAGAAAAAATGGATGTGTGTGTGTGTGTATGTGTGTGTGTGTGTGTATGTATGTGTGGATACAAATTTCCAGTCACGTTTTAGGGCGCACGGATCAACCGATTTGAATGGTTCAAAAAACATTCGATTCCTATTGATAGGGAAAAAAGCTGATTAGTTTTTGGCAGAGGCAGGTCCAGCCGTTTCGGAGATACAGAGCAAAGAGTGCGGAAAATAGAAATCGAATTTTTGAGAGAACGGAGTATCCGATTTCAATGATCTAAAAAACATTCAATTAGTAATGATTGGGAGAAGTGTTTATTAGTTTTTGGCGAAGGCAGGCCCAGCCATTTCGAAGATACGGAGCTAAATATGTAAAAAATGGCAGTTTTTGAGAGAACTAAGCGTCCGATTTGAATGATTCAAATAACTTTCTGCTTGTCTTAACAAAATAATTGATTTTGGAAAAAAAAAATTTTGTTCCATTTTTTTTTTTTTTTTTTTAGTTTTTTGTTGAAACAAATAATTTCAACTTTGCAATTCAGTTTATATAATTCTTATAAATATTAGACAATGTTACAATATTTATAATAATCTATTTGAAAACATTCAGTATTCCTCGAACATTTCGTTACGGTACGGGAAGTTCCAGCAATTTGCCTTAAGGTACGATGCCACCCACCCCACTAGTTAGTGTTTTTTTCGTAGAACTCATTAATTTAAATTTTCACGTTTCTTTCTTAACATTATACTAATTTCTCTTATATTTAGTACTTTTTGTATCTAATATTTTCATACAATTAATTATTTTAAAGCTAAAATTGTTATAAAAAATTATCACTCGATCATTCCACATTATTATTAAAATATCACTTCCAGTCACAGACAATTTAGCGCTGCAAAAAATTACTTTTCATAATTTTATTAGCAACTTTTTTATTGAATTTGTATAAAATATTTCAAAAATATTATTTAAAAATAATGTTTACATACGTTATATATTTTTAATCTATTATTGTAATAAGCAAAACAGTGCACGATTTTCTATGTGTAAATTTATATGTGTTTCAATGAGTAGAAATAAATATTTTTTATATTTTTGGGATTATAAAATTTTTTTTGTTACAAATAATTTCAATTATTTGATTTAGATTTAAACTTAAATTTAGATTTTGTATCGAAATCAAATAATCGAAATTATTCGTCAAATAATAAGGCAATAAAAAAGTCCGAATTTTTGAGCTTTTAACCATGTTAGAAAATGCAATTTTTGCTAAAAATTTGAAATTTTTGAAATGTGCTAATAAAATAAGTACCTCTTCATATATAAAATTCTTGTACGGCTTGTTGAGATCTTGTACGGCATATATGTCAAAAGGCATACGATCCTTATATCTCACACAAAATTGTTTAAAAAATCGAAGAAAGTGAGAACATCAGCGCAAAGTTTCAAAAATTGTATAAATCGATTGCTTTCAAGTGATGGATATATAAAACCATGATAAAAAATCCGTTTAAAGCTTAAAAATATGTTTTGTTTCAAAACTAACGAATTTGTTTATATAATCTATATTGTTCCCATCTGAGGTGAATAATTTCAGTCCTCATCTCAAAATTATCGTTTCTTTCTTCTTTTTTCACCGACTCTAGATCTCTTTACCCTTAGTACGTTTTATTTGAACCTAATTTTTGCTTACTAGATTAAAATTATTATTGGCTAATTTTTTTCGCATTAAAATCCTCTATTTTATGTTGTTCTTTTTCAACGTCCATTTTCGGATTGTTTTTAAGAGGATCGTTCCACCATTGGGTTTCCGCCGATGCGAACAATATATAAACTAAGTTGGTCACATTGAAGACTCCGAAGGCGATCCAGAAGACAACTCGCCATTCTACCAAAGAGTGCTGTTAGAGGAGGAAGAGAAAGAAGAAAGATTAGAGAAATAAAAAATATAGAATAAAAATAAAAATAATATAAACTTAAGAATTAAATGAAAATTATATATACAGGGTGTCCCAGAATTCAACGTCGGGGCGACATGCATTGACAGGATCGATTGCAACTATCATGAAGTAAAATCAAAATTTTCCAAAATAACCATGGAACATGCCAAAGACCTGGTTATTTTAGGTTTTTATTAACTTCCCATAGGGTAAGTTAAAGTAATCGCAAAAAATCGAATTTTTTAAATATCTTTACGTTTCAGAGGTTTCTGAACATTTTGACATACAATAGAAAAAATGGATGTATTTGTGTATGTATATGTGGTTGCGGATACAAATTTTCGTAGACGATTACGGGAACACTGATCAACCGATTTGAATAACTAGAAAAAACATTCGATTCGCATTGATAAGGAGACGTGCTGATTAGTTTTTGGCTAAGGCAGGTCTAGTCGTTTCAAAGATGCGGGGCAAAAAAGCCAAAAATGGTTTTTCAGTTTTTTGGAGAACAGATCATCCGATTAAATTAATTCAAAAAACATTTTGCTCGAGTAGACGGTGTGCAAAAAATGCTTTTACAGAATATTTCTTATTTCTAAAAATTAAAAAAAAAAAATTCTAAATTTTCAAAAAAAAAACAAATTTTCGAAAATTTTCATCCTTTAAAAAAAAAATTGAGAAAAACTAAATTTCAAAAAATATCAAGAGTTTTTTATTGACGTTTTTTTTTAAACAAATCCAAAAAATATCAAACTTTTAAAAAAAATTTCAAAATTTTGAAATTTATTGAACACATTTATAAAGTATTGGACGTTTAAGTTACTCAGAACCATTTAAAATCGCTTAAAGAAATGTTTCCTTTAGGTCGTTCTATTGTATAAATAAGTTTCATTTTTAGGTTTTTATTTTTTATTTATATTAGTTTTTTTATATATGTACAAGAAGGTTTCGATTTTGTTGCATTTTTGGCATTGTATTTCTACAATCAATCATGTCAATCTGTGTCGGCCTGACGTTGAATTCTGGGACACCCTGTATACAGTTAAATATAAAAAGACACAACTGAAAAATTAAAAAATTCATTTAACTTATAATTCTGGTCAAAGATACCATAAATGCACGAGAAGAAATTATAAATTTAAAATAGTAAGAAAAAGAAGTTATAAAAGAAAAATATATAGGAGGAAAGCTAAAATAAATGAATATGAAGAAAATCAGTTTTTTAAAAATCATGCATCTCCAAAAACTAATCATAACTAGTTTTTAAACCTTCAAACTATTATACTTGATCACAAAATTTTAAATATTTGTCTGTCATAAGGAACATATTCATGCATTGGGTTTATATTTTGCGATTTCGAAAAATAATAAACTGTAAGCAAAAAAAAACTTTAAAATCAAAAGTTTTGTTAAACTATTAGTTTTTCATTGTCAATAATATTGTTATTAACGCAGAATGTCATTAAACAATACGCTCCTAATTATTATAAAGAAACCAAAAATTAGGCAATATATTTATCGCCACTAATAATAATAATTACTTTTGGTTAATATTTTTTGTAACTCACATTTGGCGTCAACTCTTCTATCAGATAAGGAGTGATAATTCCGGAAAGTGCCCCAATACCATTGACGATGGCCATCAATGTACCGGCATAATTTGGACTTAAATCTAATGCGTTGATTTTCATACCGGCGTAGAAAGTTCCCATGAAACCTAAAATATAAAAAATCACAATTAAACCCAAAAATGATAAAATTAATTTTATTAGGTATTGTCATGCTATTATAAAAATAAACCTAAAATTATTCTTACCCATTCCAATGGTGAACAGGGCAACCACAAGAGTTTTATCACAACCAGCAAATGATGCTCCGATGATGAAACAAGCTGGACCAACAGATGCTAAAGGATTGAAAATTTAATTAATATTCAAATAATAATATTAACTAAAATATAAAAGTTATATTTAGTTAGTAATATGATGTCTTTTACCTATCGTTGTGAATAATTTCCTAGCATTGGTGACACTCAACATCTTCTTCTTCAACATATGATCGCACCAAATTGCAGATAAAATCGACACGATCCACATGACGACATATGGAAGAGCAGAATATAATCTGAAAAAAAAAACAATCAAAATTTTTAATAATCACCACATTATCATGAATGGACAAATTTTGTATTTGCAAACTTACCCATTTTCAGAAATGTTGAACTTCAAAATGTCGTTCATGTATTTGGGAAGATCGGTTACCATCGTGAAGAAACCCCAATCGTGTCCAATCTAAAAAAAATAATAGAAATATACTTTTTCATTACTTCAACTGAAACCAAGAAAAAAACTAAGAAATTGCTGGAGCAGGAGCATATGCGAAATGCCAAGTTTGGAAGAACATTCTTATAAATATTGACTTAGAATTCACAAATGGTTAAAAATTTAAGTTGAAATAATAGCTGAATCATGCGAAAAATGTATATTCGGAAGAAAAATGTATATTATTTACCTGTGCGCAAATAAGTGCCCACAATGGAACAGATGTCCAAATTGCTCTCCATGGTGTAGGTGGTAAATCAGTTTCCCTGGATGTGCATTTTAAAGTTTCTTGGATATACTCTTTTTCTGAATCCGTGATAAAAGGATGAGATGCTGGATCGTTGTAACAGATCATCACCTGAAAAAAAATCAAGAAGATTAAAAAAAACTGTTGAATTTTGAACGATGTTCTTCAGTTGATTTTCCTTACCCAAATGATAAACCATAAAGTTCCTAATCCACCAAAAAGATAAAATACACTTCTCCAATCTTCAGTGGCATGTAACACAACTCCACTCAAGGCATTTCCAACAATGGTACCAAATTGGGCTCCACCAAACACCAAAGAACCCAATTTGGATCTTTCTAAAGGTGGTGCCCATTGGGCTAGTAGAGAGTTCAAGGCTGGGAAAGTAGTACCCTGGAAAAAAATAATAATTACAAATTTGTAAAAGTGGAGACAATTGATCTGCCACAAAATTTAATTGTATTTTTTGTACCAAATATAACTATCCTAAAATATTTTACGTTTATACTATAGAAAACATAGTTATGCTTCAATACATGAAAAATTTATCTAGAAATATATACAGAAGGTTTTGAGGTTCAAATCCATATAAAAGTTTTAGATCCAATGATTTTGATGTCGATAATTTTCCAGATCAAAAAGGAGGGAATTTATTGAAGTTCCAGTTTAGAAAGTAAAAAAAAAATGCTTTTCATCCAATCCAACATTTTATAGTAATTTTAGTATAAGTAAGTATATTAGAGATAAAATCTCTATTACCTACTACTTGGGAAAAACAGAGTTTCCACTTGAAAAATCTTCGATAATAATCTGAGAATACTAGTAACACTTGAATATTTCCATTAGTTGGATATTTAACTTGTTTTACTTGATAATAAAAGCTCACGTCACCAGATAAAAAATGACAAAGCCAAATATTTCAAATTCTTATCGAACAATTGATATATGGTCTAGTGAAAGATAATCTGTAATCGATTTTAGGACAAATACTTCTCTTGTTTTTTTTGTTGGGTAGATTTAAATGGGTTTAGGAAAGGACACAGTTAATTTGTTATATGGAATTAGTTGGGCAGCAATGTTACATAAATATATCAAATAACTCCAATGTAGCAAGAATCACAATCATAGCAGTATATTATGTAAAACTCTATACTAAATGTCATGACAAAACTCTACAAAAGACTATTTTTATACAAGAAATGCATAGATAGTGAATATAAAAATCATTATTGAGATGAATATTTAACAACAAAAGTATTATTATTATTGTTATTCTATTTACCTCTCCCAATCCCTCAATGACTCGAATAACGATCAATCCAGTGGCACCAAATTCTTCTACCACAACTGGTGTCAGAAGTGTGAAAACAGCAGTGCCCAAAATTCCAAAACCAAGGGTATATTTTCCACCAAATCTTTCTGCCAGTAATCCTCCTGGTAAATGCGTTATTACGTAACCCCAGAAGAACGAACTTAGGATCAGGCCTTGCTCTGTATTAGTCCAGTCGTAGATACCAGTCTGGAAAAAAATAGAATTAGAAACAAAAATAATTTGTGCATCAAACGATTTAGTTTGAGCAATTGTGACATCCTCAAGCAATAGTGATATCAGTTTTTACCCGAACCTGTAGATCTAAATACGTTTACAGATCTTCTAAATCAAATTGTCTTGTTCCTAATAGATCAATCAGTACAAGTCACAGATTTTTTTATATAACATATATTATATAACAAATTATTTCACCATTGACACAAGTCCAACAATGCAAAAAATTGCAACACAATTTACCCAAGTATTTGCTTGTTTGCAGATACATTTTTTGCATTACTTAATGCCATTCTTGGCATCAATTTTATTTACACAATTATATCGACTATTGAGAATTTTAAATTATTGATGAATTGATGAATTTCAACATTATGTGACTGATTCAATAAATATTGACAGAAGAAAATCAAATACGGTTTATATAAATAATAATAAATGATTATGTGAATAATTGTGGAAATAAACACTAAATGTTTAATTGTCAATATGGAATGTTTGATAGACTTTGATAGGTTGTATTATCAAAGTACAATAATGACGCTAATAGTGAGTCATTGGATTTTAAACTTTTATTTTAATTAAAAAATAAGCATAAATTGTAATAAATACAAAGCTTTTAGTGTTACTTTATAGTAAAGTTTTTTATTTTTTTATAGTAAAGTTTTATATTTTTACTAATCGAAATTCTAACTAATTGATATTCTTGATTTATCCAACTTATTTCATATTGACCCAAAAAACTAATTCAAGTCAATTACTAGTAATGCTCACAATAATACATCGTACGGAAAGCGTTTTCTACTTGAGATTATATTTGAGATATATAAAATCAAAAGAAAACTTGATAGTATACTGCTTGATATCGAGCTGACTGAGGTTAGGTAACGATTTTAATCATTACTCATTTGATGCTTTTTTATAATATAAGATTTATAATACATAGTACATGAGAACATTGCACCAACAAGCTAATTTTATTATTTGATATCATACTGCTTGATATCGAGCATGCCGAAGTTGGGACTGGTTTGTGGTAGCTTGCGTGCTTAAACTTTACATCACGACATATAATTATATATATATATATATTTTGAGAAATATATATATATATATATATATATATATATATATTTATATATATCTATGTATATATATATATATATATATATATATATTTATATATATATCTATATATATATATATATATATATATATATATATACATATAATTATTGAAAATATTTTTTTCAAACTTACCAATTTGTTTGAACTGCCACTCGATGGATCAGCTGGACATTGTAGATCATCATCAACATGATGTGTGGTATTACTAAAAAAAATATTTTAATTATTTAATTAAATATGAAAAATACAAAATTAATTAAATCGGGGATTGAAGTGTTATGAAAATAATTAATTCATTAATTAAAATTTGCCGATCAAGCAAAGCAAATTTTCTTTACAAAGCGATTGCAGGCACCCAGATCGATCATGTATAAATTCGGATCATTTGTGGATTCAGGAATGTATTTAGGATATTTATTGATTTATGATAGATTTTATTGTTATTGGTTGGTATTTTATATTATGAAAAGAATGTCGAACCTTACCTTTCTTCTTTAGGAACAACCATAACATTTATTGCAACCGACAAACATATTCTCATTGTGTAGGCGTTGGCAACCGCCAAAAATCCCATGATGCCCAAAACATATCTCTGAGGTATTAGAAACACTGTAAAAAATAATTTAACTTAGTAAATCCAATTGATAAAATATAGTTTGTTATTGTTTATATAGATTCAAAATTTTTAAACATTTTTTTTCGTCTGGAATAATTCCAAAAGTTATACAAATCTTTCCCGAGCTCTCACGTTTTATCGTGACAAAATTATTAGCACATTCTCAGTAAATACTAAATTATTATTTAAACATTACCATTATTATACATTCAACTTTACAAAAAAAAATGAATAAATTAACATAGAATAAATATACGAATGAATGAATGAATAAATAGTATTTTTGTAGATATTTTGACGCCATCCCAAGGCTCTTGAGAAATAATGCAAAATTAGTTATCTAGGTCAATCGCAAAAGCAACTTATTTGAAACCAGTTTTTTTTATAAAGTCGGTAAATTTTATAGTATATTTATTATCATGTTTAGTCAAATTTTATTGGTAGTTAAATTTATGAACCTATAAATTTGCAGTAATTATATATGAAATTCAAAACGGTTTTGTCTATATTATAATACAAAAACAAATTGGTAATAAAATAAATAATTAATAACGTCGTCGTATAGACAGACTTTCAAAAATAATTAGTAATAGAAAAAATTGTCTGGTAGTTAAAAAATAATAATTTGCAATATTTAACTTGTTATTTTTTAATTTCTTGAAGGAAGAGCTTCTGTTCCCATGAGAAAAACCCATTTCCTAAGTTTATGTTTTTTGACTTCTGAATCCAAAATTGGATTCTGAAGTGTGAGACCAAAATTTGATAAAGTATGTATATATCTGTTTTGTCTACCAAAAATATAAATTTCTCCTGCAGGAAGTTAAAAAATACACAAGCATCATATATATATGGAAAAAGTCAAATTTCCAAAAGTTTCACTTATTTAATTATTTAGAAACTTTTACGTCCGATTGGAGACTTTTACTGAGTGTAAATCACATAGCTGGTTCTCAAGGAAATAATTCTGGATGAATCTAGATTTATCTGGCCAATATTGCAAATTAAATTGTACCAGTGAAATGCTGACAGGTTTCAGAATAAATGAAGCTCTGGGATACATTTTATTCGTGAGATATTAAAACACCTCAATTTACAGTCTATACATAACAGTAGGTATAAATTTCAAAAAAAAAAATGATAATAAAGTTCAAAAAATCCAATATTTTTCATAAAAAAATTTCATAAATAATATGGGTCCAACACTAAAATTAAAAATATTAGTATAACATATTTTGTAATTAAAAGTTTCAAGATGCTTTGAAACAAATATTTTGCTCAATATTTAAAAATTGAAGGAGCGATTAAATTCAAACTTTTATGCTTAATCGATTGACATAACTTACAAGAATCATTGAAATTATTTAATACATTAGGTATTTTTAATTTTTAATTTTTTTAATTTTTTTTTTAATTTAATGGCCTTGCTAACTTTGAGCGTTTAGCCACCTACTGCATTATAAGTTATTTTATATTTTTACATTATTATTTAAAAATATTTTCTACTATCGTTCCATCTATTTCAATTAAAATTAAAACTTGTCTAGTACTATTAGATAGTTGCACAGACATGCAAATTAATTGCTACTATGTAATTTTATGAAATAAAGATTTTTTTCATTAAATTTCTGTTATTAATTCATATCCACCGGAAAGTCGTATATGGAAAGCGATTGTATGAAATCAAAATAATTTATACTAAAAACTCTGGTTTTTATAATAACCAACCGCTAGTTTTTTTATCAAAACTAACGCTAGTTTTTTTATTAAATTATAATTTAGATTCAATTATACCATTGTATAAAATCTGAAGCTAATTTTTAGTGCAAAAATTTATAGAATTGTATAGGCAAAAATTATTAGAGTATTATCTAGAAAAAGTTGTTATGACTGAACAAATAATATAAAAACATTGGTATTCAGAAAATTGTGGAATTTTCAATCACGATAACAAATGATAATGCATTACATTATATAACATACAAAATTTTAATCTGATTTAGCAAATAAACAATTTTTTTTTTGGAGTTATGACATTTAATTTTTTAAGTGTATGTAATTATTTTTATTTAAAATTGATATTAAGACAAAAAATATTTGGCTGATGTCATTTTTGTTTTTACTTCTGCACTATATTCATATACAATATTAAATATGTTTGTCTAGAAATTTATTGGAAGGATGAAATTAGAATGTGATAAGGAAGATCTAATTTTAATTTATTAAAATTAATTCTGACTACAAAAACAATGGTGTGCTTTTAATTTATAAAATTATAAAAATATTTCAGAACATTTTGGAAACAATTTAGTGCACTAAATAAATATAACATAAATTTGCCACGATGGATCATATACAAAGAGTAGAATTTTATAAAATATATACTTTTTATTTTGCATTCACTAAAATTTCGGTTTATAGGAAAAATCCTATCTTCAATTTTATGAAAAATATTTTCATGTTTATATATATAATTCAAAAAATGTTAATCATCAAATGAAAATTTTCTGTTTAATGTTTTTCTTCATACTAGATATTTTTAATAATAGAGTCATTTGCTCAATTGCAATTGCAATTGAAAATTGTTGTAATACTTAATTAACATAAGTATATTTTACAGTCAATAATTCTTCTATTTTACTTTAATTTAATATGACAGGCGAAAACCATATATTACAAGCTCGAATGGATGACAGAATAATAGGAGTGCTGGTGTAAAATTAGTTAGAAAATAATTTCAAATTGTAACTAGAATTTTTTAGTTAATAGAGAAAGAATAGAATTAGATATTTTGAACAGAATCATGATATATTTATTATATTTCTAATTTAAAATTCTTAGTTAATATTTCTGAAGTAAAAAAGATTTAGGAATACACGTATGCTTAAGAGTATTTTCATAAAATATGTTTGTTTTATATTATTGATCAAAATTATTTTATATATGAAAGAAGACAAAAAAATTAAAGGCTGGTTTAAAGTTAGTTACAAAATCATTTTTAAATGTAACTTACATATTATTAGGCAAGTTTTAAATGAAGTTAAATAGTTTACAGTAACGTATTTAAAATAAATTAGATTTAAGATATTTAATAAATGTCTCCAAAGTAAAAATACCGGAGAAAAAACGAGGGTGCTTAAAAAGTCTTTATAAAAAAATATTTAATAAATAAAAAAATATTAAATTTAATATATTATAACAAAATAAAATATGTATTAAAAAAATAGAGAGCACAAGTCAGAGTTAATTTTAATAAATTTATTAAATTTAACATAATCAACGTTGAATTCATTAATAAACACTATAAAATATATAATGCACCAAAATAATTTATTAGGTGTAATATAAATCATTATCTCAATTCACTAGAAATTTAAACAAATTAAAGAATATAAAAAATTGACATATTTTAATCAATCATGTATTATGTAGGTATGCAATGTCATTTGAAAGTGTAATTATGTGCATTGCAATATTACTTGTTAAGATATTAATTTGATTAATTAATTTTTTACATAAACCGTATCTTCATTAGGAATTCCATGAAAATTTTTCTCTATTTTTTAGTTAATACGGTTTATTGTAGTTTTTTATGTTCTATTTAAATTTTATTTTATATCTTTTTATCAGAAGACAAATTCAATATAAAAAAAGAGATAGTAGATGGAAAATATTAATTTTATTACAAATGGAAAGGCAAAAAATAAAGTAAAATGCTGGAAATGCTGGAAAATTTCTGAATTATTTAGAAACAAAAAGCTGAAGAAAAACTTTTTTTCTCAGAAACTTGTTTCATTGTGACTGAAAATAATAAGAATGTGCAAAAATAAGAATTTAACAAAATAATGTATTGAAAATGTTAATTTTGTTGATACAAATAGGAATAACAAACATTTAAACAGAATACAATTACTATAAACATAGATCTGATGAAACTAAAATTTCGAAAAACATCGAACATGATTGTAAAATTGTTGACAAAACTTCATCACTATTTTTAAAAAAACTGATTCATTTATTATACTGCACATTCTTTAAACGTATTATATTTGTTTATTATTAAATTTTGTGATTTAGTTGAAAATATATTTTATACGTGGATATTTTGTTCTCATTTCATTTTCTCAAATTAATCAGGTTTATCTTTTCTGTATTCGGGGGTTCGGGGGTTCATTTACGTGCTACAGTTGGTGGCGCACTCTATGGAGTGGGAAAACAATTAAAATTGAAGTAATAGCAAAGTGGCGGATTTTTGCGATCTATTTATACTTCTTTTTATCTATGCTCCAACAAAATTCAAACATGATTTGTATTATAATCATTCACTCAGTAAAAAATAAACTGGAACAGTTATCTAAGCAAATCCATAATGATCTCCAAAAAAATCTCATTACGTGACATACCACTACTTTTTCTAATTATGTAAATTTTTTCGCATATGACAATGTAAAGCATGATTATGTAACTACAAAAACATTTTCGTTTTTATTGTGCAAAAATAAAACAGATCGTGTTCACTTTTCAATAAGGGGAATCACGTACGACTTTCCTTGCGCGTCAAACCGGATAATAATTTTGTACGACGATTGCATACAAATTGTCAAAACGTGAACATTGGAAAGTGATTTAAATTTTATTATCGACTGCGACGAAAAGTCGTTTAAATGAAGAATAATATTTATGAATTAACAGCACACTTGTTATGGAATCACACTACACCAAACTGTACTAATTAAAGTACTCAAATTCATGTTCCCAAAGAGGAATTCATGTTCCCAAAGAGAAATTCATGTTTCTCAGGTAAAATCATAGATAAAAGAAGTATAAATTGATCGCAAACATGTTGTCTCTTCCAATACTTCAATTTTAATTGTTTCCCCGCTCCATAGAGGCGCCACCAACTGTAGCACGTAATTTCACCCCTAGGTTCAATTCTAGACAAAATGTGTACACAGATACAGTTTCCATTTTTCTCCTTAGATTTTTTATTTCATTTAGGCATATATTTATATCTAAATTTTTATATTTATTTTTAAAAGATAAACGTTTTTTTAAACTAGCTGTAAGTGGAATTCTGTCTTAAGGCAATTAAGGCATCGTGCCTTAAGGCAAATTGCTGGAACTTCCCGTACCAAAAATTATTATTTTTTTAAAAACGATTAACATTTTTGAAAAAAAAAATACTTTGAAAAAATAAGATTTTTGAGAAACTATAAATTGGCCAAAAAATTACTTTTTTTTGAAAAAAAAATTTTTTTTTAAAAAAATTTTTTTTTTAATTTTTTTTTTGTTTTTTTTTTTTGAAAAAAAAATTTTTCTTTATTTTAACATATTGTGGAAGATCTGAACTTTTTTCAAAGCAATCGTACTGTTTTAACTGCATAGGGACAAAATATAAAGCGCGTAAGTGCCGCGTCGCTGTCTAACGCATAAGCATTGGTACGGAACCCATAGGAATGTTAACAAAATGTATACTTATTGTTAAAATCTCTATAAAATATCTGATAATTTGATGTGCATATGTCTAATGATCATTTTTGACCGCCAAATGGCTCATTTTTTTACTTTTTCCTCCATATCTCCGAAACCGCTAGACCTACCTTCATGAAAATTTTATCGATTCTTCATCTTGTCAATACAAGTGAAACGTTTTTTGAATTATTCAAATCGGACGCTCCGTTCTCTTAAAAACTGAGTTACCGTTTTCGGCACTTTTTGCCCCGTATCTTCGGAACGGCTAGACCTGCCTTCGCCAAAAACTAATCAGCACGTCTCCTTATCAATACGAATCGAATGTTTTTTGAATTATTCAAATCGGTTGATCCGTGTTCCCGAAATCGTCGACGAAAATTTGTATCCGCACATACATACACACACATACATACATACACACACACATACACACACACATACACACACACATACACACACACACACACACACACACACACACATACATCCATTTTTTCTAAGGTATGCCAAAATGTTCAGAAACCTTTGAAACGTAAAGATATATAAAAATTTTCATTTTCGATTTTTTTGCGATTACTATAACTTACCCTACGGGAAGTTAATAATTTTATATTATTGATTTATTCACTACCTTGAAATTATCAATGTTAAAATATGAAATTACAAACAACGATAGTACCAAATCGTATGAATATTGATTTTCAGAATTATATTAATTTAATAATAGGTTATCTGAAAATTAGCATAAAACTAGATAAATTTGTTGCATTTTTTATTTGTTTTTAAAAACTTTAAACGAATTTTAGATTATTTTATTTAATTTATTCATTCATAATAACCTATATCAAATATTATGTGTAATTGATAAAAGTAACTGTAAAGTAAGTGAATTTTGGAATATAAAATTAGGCAGACAATATAAAAAAAATCTGCACTAACCATGAAATATCGTCAAAATAATTTTAGGATCAGGATTTTAGGTTTATATTTAATTAAGCACTTATCCACAATTTGTGAATAATCTAAATAGAGTCAACAAATCTTATTATTCAGTAAGAGTATTGTTTATATAATAATACCTACTTTTACATATATGATATCAGTATTTTCATTATTATTATGAAAATACTCACGTCCAATTTTTTTTATTGTCAAGTTCATATAAAATGAATTCAATGACAATATTCTAGATAAAATAGAGACCATTTAGCCTCCGTGCGAATTTAGACACTTTGGATGCAAAACACGTATTAAAAAAAATAGAGGTCGATGATGGTGACAAGGTTGACCAGAATGTACATGAACTTTTGAATTGATCCAAAATTAATAATTAATTAGAATTAATATTTTTCAAAAATATTTTAATAATTTGGAAACTTACAACTTAAAAAATGCATTTCTTAAATTTTCATTACCAAGCAATTTATATTAACGTTTTCTTAACAAATTTCTATATAATTTTCAACGCTTTTGAATTTTCTATATAATTCGCTTTCTACATTTTCGTTCGAATTCGATTCGTTTTCTCATCACACTTCAATATTTATTAATATATTGTTATAGCTTTTATTTTCAATTAATTTCGAAAAAACATTCTTCAACACGTTAATCGCCATGTCAGTCATATGTGTCTGACGTTGATAAGTTCTACAGGAGCCATATCAGATGAATGCAATTCGGTAGAAGGAGAAACTAGCTGTAAGTGGAATTCTGTCTTAAGGCAATTAAGGCATCGTGCCTTAAGGCAAATTGCTGGAACTTCCCGTACCAAAAATTATTAATTTTTTAAAAACGATTAACATTTTTGAAAAAAATGTACTTTGAAAAAATAAGATTTTTGAGAAACTATATATATGGACAAAAAATTACTTTTTTTTGAAAAAAAAAATTAAAAAAAAAAAAAAATTTTAATTTTTTTTTTGAAAAAAAAAAATTTTTAATTTTTTTTTTGAAAAAAAAAAATTTTTTTAATTTTTTTTTTTTTTGAAAAAAAAATTTTTTCCTTTATTTTGACATATTGTGGAAGATCTGAACTTTTTTTTCAAAGCAATCGTACTGATTTAACTGCATAGGGACAAAATATAAAGCGCGTAAGCGCCGCGTCGCTGTCTAACGCATAAGCATTGGTACGGAACCCATAGGAATGTTAACAAAATGTATACTTATTGTTAAAATCTCTATAAAATATCTGATAATTTGATGTGCATATGTCTAATGATCATTTTGACCGCCAAATGGCTCATTTTTTTACTTTTTCCTCCATATCTCCGAAACCGCTAGACCTACATTTATGAAAATTTATCGATTCTTCATCTTGTCAATACAAGTGAAATGTTTTTTGAATTATTTAAATCGGACGCTCCGTTCTCTCAAAAACTGAGTTACCGTTTTCGGCACTTTTTGCCCCGTATCTTCGGAACGGCTAGACCTGCCTTTGCCAAAAACTAATCAGCACGTCTCCTTATCAATACGAATCGAATGTTTTTTGAATTATTCAAATCGGTTGATCCGTGTTCCCGAAATCGTCGACGAAAATTTGTATCCGCACATACATACACACACGTACATACATACACACACACATACACACACACATACACACACACATACACACACACATACACACACACACACACACACACATACATCCATTTTTTCTAAGGTATGCCAAAATGTTCAGAAACCTCTGAAACGTAAAGATATATAAAAATTTTCATTTTCGATTTTTTTGCGATTACTATAACTTACCCTACGGGAAGTTAAAAATTTTAATGTCACACATATATGACTGACAAGGCCATATAGTCAGTCATATATGTGTGACATAAATAATAGTGCATTCCAGAAATTTTGACAAAAAATATTTTTCTTTCATACATTTTAAACTAAATTATCTAATTATGGTACAAGGATCCATATAAAAAAATTCTGATATTATTGTGACGATCAACGTGTTAAGCAATAATTATGATTTAAACATAAACAACATAAATTTCAGAACATTTGGCAAAACAAGAAAAACAAGTTTGCGTAAAATTTAAGTCGCAAATAAGAATTTTTCCTATTGCATTAATAACACATTAGGGAATGCAGTTTTAATAAATTATTAGAAGAATTTCACCTTCAGGATGACTTATTTTAGTAAGCCACTAAATAATTTTAACATATAACATATACGTTGTTATTTTAGTTTATTAAAAAAATTTTTTTTTTAATTGAGATAATTTATTCGGGGATAATTAGTTCAAAAATAGTCACGTCTAGATAGTTTACTGAAAAATCAATTTTTAGTTTCTTAAAAAATGAATTCAATTATTCATTCATTGGTATCAAATAATTTTTTTTTTTTTTTTTTTTTTATTTTTATTGGCCTCGCTTACTCGAGCATTTAGCCACCTACATTATTCTATACAATCATATACAATCTTCAATTTTATACTATCTTCTTCTTCATATAATCCTATTCTTCTTCTATACTTCTTGACTAACTTAACTTCATTCTTCTTTTACTATCTTCTCACTTCATCTTCTAACCACTATTTCTTCTTTCTTCTATACTTCTCATTACTTCTTACTTCAATTCATTTTTAAATTCTAATTATCTAATTTTTATACATTTTGATTTTACATACATATCTTATTAGTACAATTCATAATTCTATTATTATTCCAACTAGTTAATATTATTTTTCAAATTCTGGCCGGAGATTCGAACTCGGAACCTCCAGCATGTGAATCGGGAACGCTACTCTTGAGCTAATCCCGCCACAAATAATTTTATTCAGACTATTCATGTATTTATATTTTAGGTAATTAAAAGAACATTTTATTATTCAAATAAATAATAGTCAAATAAATTGATTTTGGAAAAAAATGTCAATTCTCAATTTTTACTTATTAATTTAGCCACCTAATTACGAGTATTAAGCAAAATTCTGAAGGACTTTGTCGTCCCTTCTTAGAGTCCCTGTCTCTGATCAGTGTATAACAATACTTCAAATATATTTATTTTTAATTATTATTTAGATTTGATCAGAATAACATTGGATACAATAATTTCTGAATTTGTGATCTTCTACTGATATTAAGTTTTTTTTTTAATTTTTTTACTGAACTGTTACATAATAATAGGACTGTTATAAATACAACCAAATCATAATGATAATCAAGAATACATTCTATTTTATTATCTATTCTATTTTATCCAGGTAAATCAAACTTCAATCAACGCAATTATTTATTCTGGAACTATCTAGTTTGATATCGACCTAGTTTTTCGATCGTTTCTTATGAAAAGCTGTTGTAAAATCATCTGTTTTATGATACAAGGTATTAAATACCTTTATATTTTGTTGTGACATATTTTATGTCCATAATTATCTAATCACATCGTAAACGACAGATATGAGAGCAATCAAAGAAAGTAAATAACATCTGCGCCTGAAATTTATTTGCAAATAAATACGAATTCATTATTGTAATAAAGTATATTATTATAAGAATAGTATGAAAATAATAATAAGTATATAGTATTATTGTAAGAATAGTATGAAAATATGTATCTTCTTCAATTATATGCAATCATAATTTTTTATAATTTCATTTTGTATTTGTTCGAAAATCCTACAACATTTTGATGCAAGGTCAAATATGTACCTCTTTCAGATTTTTTACAATTTTTAGCCTTTTTGAAAATTAACACCGTTTTTTTATTTAAGACAATAACTACTGATATAAGAAATAATGCCTTCAATATGTCAAATACATAAATAATTCACCTCATTACTCTCTCTGTTAATTTAACTCTTTATAATTTTGGTGAAGTAATTGTTGATTTACACACTCATAAAATTTGCAAAATTTTGGATTTTGATTGCAGGATTCAAATTCTATTTAACTGAAAAGTTTTAAGACCAATTTAGAGGTCGATTTAGAAGTTCTGTTTATTTCTTGAACTTTGATTTTATTGCGTTTTTAGAATCTTGATAAGTAATCTGAATTACCTTACAATGAGCCTTTGTCTTAGAATAAAAATATAAAAAAATTATGCGCATTCTCATCGCAAAATGATTAGAAGATTGATCCACGTGCTGATAAATTATTGTATTCAAGTTTTATTAAGTTATCATAAAAATAATAGGTCAGGATTTACTGTTATATAATTATAAAAAATACAGTTATCCATTTTCTGCATTTACCATATTAAAACAATGCAATGGGAAAAAATACAAAGTTGATTTCTATATACAAAATATAAAAAAAATCTGCTAAGTTTAATCTTTCTTTCAAATTCAAATTCAAATTCAAATCAAAATTTTTCAGATTTGCTAAAAGGTTTTTTATTCATAGGTTTTCATGTCACACATAATATTATTTTGCCTATTTTAATAAAAATTTTATAGTACAGCAAAATAATAAAAAAACATTATAAGATGATGTCCATAAAAGGTAAAATACAAAAAAATACATTTCTTTAATACTATAATTTTTAATACCATTTTTGTTATTTTACTTTTCCTTTTTTTGAACGATGACTTTCTATACAAATTTTAAGTAAAATTATTCTGAAAATGTTTTTTGTAAAGATTGCATAATTCGGCACATGCCGAAAAGTTGCTAATGAAATGAACAAATACGACGACAAATATTTTGCCAAAAATAATTCAACAAATATTTTTTTTCCGGCTTTTGCGACAACGCAAATATATCGTGAGTCTTGTGCCAGACACCGTAGTGAGCACATCGTTTAATATTAATCCGAGTTATGCAATCGAGGGCCTACGGGCAGGCCTTAGGCCGACCGCCGGACCCTAGTACGAGTACCTGTTCAACCAGTGGACAGGTCAGAGTCCGACCGCCGGACGCTAATCCGAGTACCTGTATGACCCGAGGACAGGTCATAGATCAATCGACGAACAATAATCCGACTACGTGTGGTGTTATCGGTAATACAGTTGCTACCGCGATGAATATATTGTACGGTGATAGTGACAATACAAATGCAAGTGAAATGAATCATACAGTAATGGATAGTGAATGTTTGTCAGAAAAATCTTACGAATCAACAAGTACGCTGGAAAATTTAAACAACATATCAAGCGAGACTAATATGAGTATCAACGACAGTTTTGACAGTTCATACAATGACATTCTGGTCAATCCTAACAAGTGGCAAGTAGTAGTTTCACCATCAAACAATAAGAAGCGTAAAGTTAACGCCGATAATACTGGTTACACCGAGATACAACTATCAAATAGATACAGTATATTATCAAATAATACTCCCGAAAGATCACGCAATACCACTAACGACAATACGGGTTTACCTGACAGCTCGGTTGCTAAAACTGTGAGGCCTCCACCAATCTACATTTATAACGTCGTCGACTATCCGGACATGATGAGATCACTCAGTGTTGTATTAAAATCAGACCAATATATTTCAAAAACCTTAGCCAACAATATGATCAAGATTAATGTGTTCAAACCGGATGTATATAAGGATGCAGTAAAGTTTATGCAGGAAAGTAAAGTCGTATTTCACACATACCAACTTAGTACTGAAAGGTCGTACCGAGTAGTGCTCAAATATATTCATTTTACGACAGATGTCAATGACATTAAAGTTGCTATCGAAAAATATGGACATAAAGTCAGAAGCATTAATAACCTGAAGCATCGTATAACAAAAAAACCCTTAAACATTTTCTTTGTTGATTTAGAACCTGCACCCAGCAACTCCACTATTTATAAGATCAACAAATTGATGAATCAGATAGTAAACTTCGAACCTCCAAGGAGATCAAGAGATATCATCCAGTGTCATAGATGTCAGCTCTATGGCCACTCAAGGACGTATTGCAATCGCCCTTACGCATGCGTAAAATGTGGTGACCCTCATCCTACATCGAAGTGTAAAAAAACCAAGGACACCCCAGCGTGCTGCTTCTTGTGTGGCGGAGCACATCCTGCAAACTATAAAGGTTGCGAATTTTTTCACAACCTTGACAAAAACAGAAGAAAATCCAACCATCAAACCATACAAAACCAGCCAACTACCGCCACTACGAGAATCCAATATCCAAAACACCATGAGAACATTAATTCGTTACCGTCATCTCCCAGGGTACGTACATCACCAACAACTTATAATCCACAGAACATGAGCTATTCCCAAGTATTAAAACCTCAAGTAAATAATAACCAGTCTCAAGAGCTTTCAGCACTAACTTCTATAATTAATGAATTCAAAGATGTAATGAAGCAAATGACCCAACAAAACATTATGATGATGAACATGCTTTTATTAATTGTAAATAAACTTAAATAATGGCCAACACACTCACAATAGCAATATGGAATGCTAATGGCATTCACCAACACAAGTATGAACTCACATATTTTCTGAAAGAGAGAAATATCGACATTTTACTAGTTTGCGAATCACATCTTCCGGATAACGCAAAATTTAAAATACTTAACTATACAACTTATCACACACCACACCCCGATGGTTCCTGCCACGCTGGAAGCGCAATTCTAATTAAGTCTAATATAAAACATTATGAATCGACTAAATTCAATACTGCTTACTTACAGGCTACCACAATTGTAGTAAGTGCATTACCATTTGATATTTGTATCTCCGCCACTTATTGTCCTCCAAGACACAACATAAAGTTTGAACATCTGCAAGAATTTTTCAAAACTCTTGGCCCCAGATTTCTCGTCGGTGGCGATTTCAATTGTAAAAATACGTTATGGGGTTCCAGAATCACAACAACGAAAGGTCGAGAGCTTGAAAAGGTAATAAAAGCTAACAAATATGCATTTATTTCACCATGGTCACCAACGTACTGGCCATCAGATCCAAATAAGCGTCCGGACTTGTTGGACTTTGCCATAATTAAAGGTATTAGCATTTCTAATATCTCAATAACAAACTGCCATGATCTATCCTCAGATCATTCTCCATTGTTATTAACTCTTGGATCTACTGCCATCAAATATTCTTCAACGACTCAATTACACAACAGTTATACAAACTGGGAACTGTATAGAGACTATTTATCACAGAAAATCGACTTGGGTATAAGGCTGAAAACATCTACAGAAATAGAGAAAACTTTAGACAATTTGACAAACATTCTTAAAGATGCAGCTAGATTTTCAACTCCTATCATTGAGCGTAAAAATAATTTTTCCTACAGCTTTGAGATCAGAAATCTCATAGCTGAAAAAAGGAGAATTAGAAGGCTTTGGCAGAAATATCATGATCCTCATACTAAAACTTTATTAAATAATTTAAGTAACAAGCTCAAGTACAAGTTAAGAGAATTTAACCAAGAAAACTTCGACAGGTATGTTTCAAACTTAAACACTAGCGATAATTCTATCTGGCGCCCTATAAGGAGCAACAAAAGGAAGAATATAATAAACAACCCCATAAAAGTATCAACTTCAGACGGATTCACTTGGGCCAGAATTAACAAGGAGAAAGCTGATTGCTTCGCGGACTACCTAGAAACAGTATTTAAACCAAACATTAACAGTTGCAATAGCCCTGACGTACTCAACCCTCAACCTTCATATTCGACAACTGAATCCCGTGTGCCTAGGTTTACACCGGGTCAACTACACTCTTGCTGTCAAACTTTGCGGAACAGAAAGGCTCCAGGCATAGATTTAGTTACAACAAAGATGCTGAAAGAACTACCAAAAAAGGGATACGTTCTTTTAACTTACATCATTAACGCTATTATTCGTCTGAACTATTGGCCAATGTCGCTCAAACAGTGTGAAATAATATTAATTCCTAAGCCAGAGAAAAATCCTGATTTAGTAGATTCTTACAGACCGATCTCGCTTCTGTCCAATATAGCCAAAGTTTTTGAAAAACTAATACTATCTGATATTTCTAACCGCTACAATCTATTTCCAGACCATCAGTATGGATTTAGGCCGATGCATTCAACAATACAGCAGTGTCATAGGTTAGTAAACAAAATCCACAAATCTTTCGAAGATGGAGAATACTGCACAGCAGCTTTTTTGGACGTGAAACAGGCCTTCGACAAGGTGTGGCATGAAGGATTGCTTATTAAAATCAAGAATATAGTTCCCGATTATCACAAATTCTTTCAATCCTACTTGGAGAAAAGACAGTTCAGAACCAAAGTTGGTACAGATTTATCCAGTTATCGATTCATAAAAGCCGGCGTCCCACAAGGTAGTTGCTTGGGTCCAATCCTTTATATTATTTTTACACATGATTTACCACAATCAGAAAATGCAATGTTAGGTACATTTGCTGATGACACAGTAATAGCAACATCCCATATTAATCCTGTTATAGCTAGCACAAAACTACAGCACCATTTAAACAAAATAGAAGCATGGGCCCAGAAGTGGAGAATTAAAATTAATGAATCAAAGTCTTGCCAAGTCACCTTCACCCTAAAGAGAGACAAGTGTCCGGCAGTTATTATCAATGATAAAACGATACCTCAATCAGATACTGTAAAGTATCTAGGCTTGCACCTAGACAAAAAATTGAATTGGATTCCACATATCAGCAACAAATGTAAACAATTAGAGAGAAAAGTAAAATCCCTATATTGGATGTTAGGCCCAAAATCTAAATTGTCCCTTGATAATAAGGTGCTAATATACAGAACGGTAATCAAACCCATATGGTGCTACGGGGTTGAACTCTGGGGATGCGCCAGCAAAACGCGTATATCTGCCATTCAAAGGAAACAGAGCAAAATTCTTAGACTAATCACCAATGCACCATGGTTCGTTTCTAACGAGATAATTCATAATGATTTAAATATAGAAAAGGTCCAAGAAGTTGTAAAAGCTAGAAGTACATCCCACTTTGCCAGACTTCACAAGCACAAGAACGCTACTATTTCTCCACTGCTCGTCACCGTGGATGTGAGAAGACTAAAGAAAAAGCAACCAGCTGACTTAATTTGAATGATCACTTTAGAAACTCCCACTGGGGAGTTTTCTAAATAACTTTATTTTTACATATCATTATTTATATTTTTGTTTTGAACTCAAATACTGTATTTGAGTTACATATATCCCAATAGCTTATAGAATTGTAACCCGTTCTGATTGCTATTTTTGAAAGTTAATAAAAAAAAAAAAAAAAAAAAAAAAAAAAAAAAAATATCGTGATCATCTTAAAATATTTTTAATGTATAATTTCTGGCTTTCAGGTAAATTGTTGATTTTGATTTAAACAATTCTTATTGTTAAGTATATAAAATCTAGTTAAATATTACTAAAAGATTGCGAATTTTTTGAATTGTCAAATTTTAAATTAAATTATTTTCAAGTTTAAATGTATATTTTATGTTTTATTTATTTGCAAGAGATTTTATAAAGTGGATTTAACTCAATATACTTCACAGTTTTAAGAATACTTTGCAATATACTAATAATTTGAACAAAAACATTTTTCTATAAAATAAAAATGCTAAATCTTTCGTACGTCCCTATGATTTACATATAGATAAATTAAGATCTCTTATCATTTTTAACAATGTCTTATCAAAATACCAATTTTTTCGTCAAATCATCATTATTTTGCAACGTAATAAAAAAAGATCAGTATCATAATTATGATTAATGAAAATTTATAAATTCATTGATATTTTTATAATTATATAGTATTTATTTATTATTTATTTACAAAAACATTTGCTGTAATCAAACATAAAAAATGTTATTTGTAAGGAATTCATCATTATTATTTGTCACTTATTGTTTGTATTGTACTTTATTGTTTTTTTAGTAATATTTTAGTTATTCACAGATTTGATTTGTTCTATTTATTAATTTTATTATTATCATTATTTGCTTTTATTTTATATTAAATCATCATAATACGGATATCATTTGAATGAAAATACTATCTTTTATTTTGTACTCTATTTCATTTATATTTATGTTATTATTCACTTACGTTACTAGATATTATATTATTTATAGTAGTTGGAACAGATATTGAAATTAAATTTAAGAAAAAAAAAGGAAATTTGTAAGGAAAAACAGATTTATTTTATTGGATAATATTTCATACATGAAATTATTTCGTAAAAAATATATTTTGTTCAAAAACTTCTGGTGAAAATTATTATTGCAAATATACATTTTAAAACTTCTTTTCTGATATTGTTTCTGATATGCTCTGAATTTATAAGTAAGTGTAAGAATTAAGTAATCAAATTTAAAATAATATTTAAAATTTTGAAAAATGTGTGAAAATTTTAAATATACAAACTATTTTTGTTATTATTTCGCCAGTTGACGAACCGTAAATATTTTGCATGAAATAGAATTGACACTATGTAATTTGAACACGCATATTTTAAACATGCAAATAATATACATGATAGTGCCCATATGCGTATAAAAATTGATTTATTTTTACGTAAATGAAAATATTAAAAATAATCACATTTTGTTTAAACACGGAAAGTTGGGTACAATTGAGAAAATAAATACTCTACAATTTTTACTTCTTCGAACTTTATGTAAAAATTGACTTATTCTCTATAAAATATTCGACTGGTACAAAAAATAGCATGCTTAAAAATAAAATTAGCAATTAGAGCTCATGTTGATGAATTAAAAAAAATTAACAGTTATCTAGAAATCTTTCACCATTATATCCATGAAAATAACTTTTGATATGATTTCCTTGAAAATAACTATTAATATGATATCATGCTGCAATGCAATATTTATTTATTCTTCAAAAATTATATTTTTAAATATAATTTTTGAAAAATGTTAACTTACTAATTGTTAGCAAAGAGAAAGAAAAATGACTTTCATACCACAAACCCTGTCCATTGAAAATCAATTTAAAAGAATAAATATTTACTGAATAATATAAATATATAAAAAAATATAGAATATAATCCCGACATTCAATTGACGTAAAAAATCAATTGTGTAAATATTGATTATTTTTTCATAAATATTTGTAAAATGTGTGACATTAATAAAAAACATGTATAAAATAATGTTTTCAAAGTTCATCATTTCGTTTGCATAGGTAAAAAAAGTATAGAAGAAAAAATAAACGTACACAATTTTGGACTAATTGCAAAAATTCATTATTCTCATTATTTAGAAAAAATGTCATATTAAAAAAAAATTAGTGTACAAAAATTATTGTTGTGATATAAAGTATTGAAAGTATAACACTTCTAATAAAAAATTCTTTTAAATGAAACAATTATAATAAGGAATAAAAATTCAAAGTGCTAAAGAGAAACTTGATGAACCACGAATCATCATTGAAAATTATTAGATAATTTTTGATACTTTTATCTCAAATATGAAAATAAATATTTATTATAAGATTTTCTGCTTATAAGCCATAGTATTCTATAATTGTCAAACCGTGACCATTATAACACAAAAAACAAACATGAAAAGCATTAGATAAATTATTCATAAATGTATGTGCACATATTAGCACAACTCATTATTGATAGTACGAGATAATTACTAAGATAATTTGTGTAATAGATAAATTCTGAAATTGAATTAGATGACAAAAATATACGAGACAAAATTGTATAGAGAAAAATCTAAATCAAATAATTTTTTGCCGAACATTTCCATAGTTTTTTAAGCACAATTTTTGGAAGATTTGTAAAGTATTCAACAAAAACATGTTTAAATTATTTTACACTAGTTCACGTAAATCTGACTCATAAAATACTCATATTTACTCATAAAATATTATATTCATTAGTTATCTTATAAATAAATTGTTCTGAAGTTGAAAGAAGGACTAGTAGTCAGTAGTAGATATATTTTTAAAAAATATCAAATTTAGATAATTTATATATAATTAATAATAGTAAAATAAGGCATATTTTACTTTAAAAAATATTTCTTCCTATTTCAGATAGAGTGAATGTATGTATGAACTTCAATGCAATTTTTGTAAAAAAAAGTTGTTCCTGTCCTACTTCCGTTTCCTTAAATGACAAATTTCAATTTTTTTTTGTATTTTTTTATAAATTATCTAACTATTTACAGCTACATAAAAAATCCGAGCTTGAAAATAAGTATTATAATTAATTTAACGCTTGACAAATTTCTGTCGATTCCGTACAAGGTTTTCGATTTGTTGATAATTAATTAGAAAACCACACAATTACATTTATACAAAATGATTTTATAAATCGATTTGAGATGATTAATTAAGGTCGTTACTTGTCGATTTTTGTAAAAAAAATTGTGTGATATTTATGAACATTGAAGTTTAAATATTATGGCTTGAGAATTGCATCGTAGATTTATAAATAAATAGGTATAAACAATATATTTTTTTTAGTTTAACATGTTGCATGAAATCGATTTTATACGGTGTTTTGTCAAAAGATTAAGTTTTAACAAGGAGTTTATTGAAAAAATAGAGAATAGAAATAGCATTTCAGATAGCAAGAAATATAAAATTATGGTTAAGCATTTTTTTAAAACGACATTTGTATAGAGTACTCTATAAAATTATGAATAATTTAATTAAATAGCAATCTATAAATTTAAATTTACAACATATATTTACATGATCCAAAAGCAAAAACAATCCAAGAGCAAAAAAAGAACTCTAGTTTTCTATTGCAAATATTATTGCAAAAGATATAACTGGACTTTTGGATGTGTTTTTGAATATGTAATATTTAAATATAAAATCAAATTATTTTATTTTTATTGATTTATATAGACCATGTAACAGTCCATAATTGGTGACCCCAACATTTTTGTAAAGGGTACTCTACACATCTATCCAGTTATTAGAAAGAAAATCTATGTTTTGTTTAGGCAAGTTAATAAAAATATATGCTTTTGTTCAAGCAAGTTGGAAAAAATCTATATTTTGTTTAAGCAAATTTAAAGAAATCTTAGGTGCGTTTCCAGTACCAGTTTGACTCTTCATACAAATTATTGTTTCTAATCAATGTCATACTCAAAAAAGAAAAAATATTATTTTTTACGTATAATGAATTGATATAAAAAAATAATTTTGGAATTATTAACGTGATAATGATTAATTTAATATTATAAAAATTACGTTTTATTCAGTTCTTTTTCTCTACTATTCAAAATAGATTTGCTTCAAGAAATATAGTATCTATTATAAAATCTACCTCGATATCTACCAAAGTGCATTTACAATTGCATGTAAAATTAAATTACCATTTACAATATTTTTTAAGGAAGTTCTCATATAAATGATTATATAGCATACCGTACTTTCACTCTCGACAATTACCGGCATTAACACAGAAATTAAATCAATGTTTTAATAAGCACACTATATTCAGTATTAGTGTTCTTTTAGTTAAATACATTTTACAGGAAAAGGAAATGATTGAAATATCGATTTTGTATCTATCGAAACACAATATAGTTGCTGCGGGCGAATTTCTAAATAGATTGTGCAAAAATAAATGATATACTACAAGATAAAATTATTTACTTATAGAATAAAAAATATTTTTCTCATAGTTGTCCTATTCTAGTTTTGATATACTTTTATTAAGAAAATTTAAAGAAAATGATTAGAATATATGCTTCGTATTCATCAGATCATTTCTTAATATTTTTTTATTTTTATTTTTTTTAATAGCCTTGCTAACTTTGAGCATTTAGTTACCTACTGCAATAATTATATTCTATGCAATATCTGTCTATTCTCTACAATTTTTCTTCATAAAAGGTGCTAAAAGTCCTACAAGTACTTTTCCGCATGGAATACAATATTTTTAATAATAATTTAGCCTTTTATAATCTCTAGTGCTCCATAGTCTGTATATGACTTTTTATTGCTAAATTCTCTTACAAAGCAACCCAATGGTTGTCTTATTCTAGTTGGTATATTTTTAGTATCTACAAAATTTTTAAGGGATATAGAATACATCTCTTTCTACATAAACTTCAACTTATTCGAATTAAAAATGTTTTAATATAATCTCACTAGATTATATAATTCTTTGAATTAAAAATGAGTATGGTTGTGTGTATATTTAAGGCATATAATCGAACCAAATGATATAAAAATTTTAGTTCTTCAATATACAAGGCCAAAATAAACACACATAACTTAAAGTATTATAAATTTTTAAAATAATGATTTTTTTTTAATAAAGCTGACGTCACACAGTAAATAATCCAAAACATTGATGTAAAATATTTTAAATCGTTTTAAAAAATACTTTAATTTTCAAGCTGTATATAATACAAACATTAATAAAAAATATCAAAGTTCTGATAACTAAATTATTTAACTTTCTTTGTTAAAAATACTGAATTATTTTTTTTTAATATGAAAAAATCGGTTTCACCCTTATTTAAAGTATCAAATTTGATAAGTGCTTACTGAATTGCATTGCATATTAATTAATAAAATCGTTATTAAATTTTTTTCATAAAATATCAAATCACGACTGACATACAGTAAAAAATCCAAAATATTGATGTAAAATATTATAAATCGTTTTAAAAATTACTTTTAATTTTCAAGCTAAATATAATATAAACAAACAAAAAATCTATTTCATTTTAATAAACTTTAAATGTTCAAAAAATAAAAAAAGCATCGCAGTTGTGATAACAAACTTATTTAAATTTTTTGTTAAAAAATACTGGAAACACTTGTGAATTAATTAATTATTTTTTTAAATATAAAAAATTGGTTCCACCTTTATTTAAAGTATCAAATTAATTAATTAATTAATAAAACCGTTATTATTTTTTTTAATTATATATCAAATAACGTCGCGGTAACTTTTTTAAAAATAAATCATAAAAAAATTCACCATACTAAAACTTTTATACTTACTTCGAGAAACCGTTTTCCTCCATCCCGTCAACATTTTAAAAACTTAACTAATTAAATAATCGATAATTAAATTAAACAATATCACAGTTGTAATAAACAAACTTATTATTTATTTAGATTTTCGTGTTAAAAATTACACAAATTTAACACTAAAAACACTTGTAAATTAATTCTGCAAACATTCGAAACAAAAATATCCAAATATTTGTTGATCAACTCTTTTAACTTTGCACTTTCTTATATTTACATAAGAAATATAGCAAGAATAGAATTATAATTGAATTAATGAAAATTTTGTTTAATTCATTAATTAAAATAAATATTTAATGTACACTTTGTTAACAAATTTGCACTTTGAGGTATTTGTGCAATAAAAAAAAAATCTAAAGCGATTCAGTTTAGGATTTGATTGATTAAAATATTATTAATAGTTATTTATTTTTTTATTTTTTATGGTTTATTAATAAAACTTTTAACTTGTTGGATGTCCCAAAACTGAATGAGCTGCTTCACATATCATTCCACCTTTAAATACAAAACATTCAGGTATCTCCGAAGACTTTATTACCGTACTCGTTACAGAAATTCATACAAAAACATCGAATACATTTTTCGATCACTTATAAAGACTCTGTGAATTTTAAGAGACACGAGTAGTTCTTATCAAAATTGGTTTTCAGTACTAAAATGTTTTTTAGGTAATGGAGAGCTAGCTTTGAGAGTTAGATAAGATTTTTTTCCTATAATTTTTTTAAAGAAATCTATTAATGCAACTAGCACTTGAAGAAGTGTGGAACAGGGGTTGGTGACCAGTTTTGATCATGTGAAGGAAACTTTGGATGGAATCGAAATTATAGTAGAATTTATTACTTATTAAGGTAAATTTTAGAACTAAGTAAATTTATTGATTTGAATTCTTTTTAATTTTCTAAAAAAATACAAATGGTTTTAAAAATGTTACAGAGATTAAAATATTTAAACAGAGTTCGGAAGGTTTCATAGAGTTCAATATTGAGTTCAAAAAGTTTTATGAGGTTCGAAAAATTTCATAAGGTTCAAAAAGATTCATGGGGTTCAACAAGCTTCACTGGGTTCAAAAAGTTTTATTGTGTTCAAAAATTTCATAGAGTTCAAAAAGTTTCATAGAGTTCAAAAGGTTTCATAGAGTTCAAAACGATTCATAGAGTTCAAAACGATTCATAGAGTTCAAAATCTTTCATGGGGTTCGAAAAGTTTCATAGGGCTCAAAAAGCTTCACTGGGTTCAAAAGGTTACATAGTTTTCAAACTTTTCATAAAGTTCATAAAATTTTGTTTCGTAAAATTCATAAGCTTTCATAGACTTTGAAAAAATAAATTGATGGGGTTAAAAAAGTTCAAGTTTTCGGAACGTTCTGTGAGGTTCAAAAAATTTCAATAATATTAAATAATGACACAATGTTCAAAAAAATTCATATCAAATGAAAAATATAGTAGAATTCAAAAAGTTTTACGAAAGGTTCATAGTGTTCATACATTTTATTTAATTTTAACGAGATCATTAAAATTCAGAGAGTCCATGAAGTTTCAGAGAGCTCATGAAGTTTCAGAGAGCTCATGAAGTTTCAGAGAGCTCATGAAGGTTCAGAGGGTTCATAAAGTTTCAGAGGGTTCATAAAGTTTCAGAGAGCTCATGAAGTTTCAGAGAGTCCATGAAGTTTCAGAGAGTCCATGAAGTTTCAGAGAGTCCATGAAGTTTCAGAGGGTTCATAAAGTTTCAGAGGGTTCATAAAGTTTCAGAGAGCTCATGAAGTTTCAGAGAGTCCATGAAGTTTCAGAGAGTCCATGAAGTTTCAGAGAGTCCATGAAGTTTCAGAGGGTTCATAAAGTTTCAGAGGGTTCATAAAGTTTCAGAGGGTTCATAAAGTTTCAGAGGGTTCATAAAGTTTCAGAGAGTTCATGAAGTTTCAGAGAGTTCATGAAGTTTCAGAGAGTTCATGAAGTTTCAGAGAGTTCATGAAGTTTCAGAGAGTTCATGAAGTTTCAGAGAGTTCATAAAGTTTGAGATTTCATAAAGTTTCAGAGTGTTCATAAAGTTTCAGAGTGTTCATAAAGTTTGAGATTTCATAAAGTTTCAGAGAGTTCATAAAAATTCACAGTGTTTAAAAATTTCAGAGAGTTCATAAAGTGAACTCTGAAAGTTTCAGAGCGTAAAGTTTCAGAAAGTTCATAAATTTATAGTTGAAAAAAGTAGTGTTCTTAAAATTTCATGCAGTTCAAAAAAAATTATAGAGTTTAGAAAAAAATGTATAAAAACTTCAAAAAGGGGAATTTCAAGATTTGAAAAAGGGTAATTTCAAGATTTAAAAAAATGAGAAATTCAATATTTTAAAAAGTTTCGTATTATTTAAAAAAAATAAGTTCTACATATTTCAATGTGTACACAATTTTTCAAAATGTTCGAAATATTCGGAATAAATATGAATCAAAATTAAGAGAATCAAAAATAGTGAAAATTTTCAAAACGCTTAAAATTATTAAATTTAAATATCTCAACAAATTGCAAAAAAATATTTTTTTGTAGTTTTCGTGAAAAAAAAATTTAAGAATTTATTTGAAATTGTTGAATTTTGTTCATTTATATTCAAGATTTTGAAAATATTCTACATTTATCATTTTATATAAATTTTAGATGTTGTAAGTCACAAAATAAAATAAAATGTGTTCAAAAATGTATATGAGATTCTAAAAAACGAAATTACAAGTTTTTTATGTTTCTAAAATTTCGGATTAAATTCAGAATACAATTTCAATGTCAAACATCCAGTGCTTCATTTCACATCAAATTCAAAAGAGATCTTATCGCAACTAAATATTAAAAATCATCAACTAATATTAAAATTTAGTTTGGCAATTAATCTTATTTCTATATTTCAAAGCACAAGCGATAGGCACTAAGTCAGTAAAATTCAGTTAACAAAAAACGTCGTTTTGATAAATCGAGCCGATATTTTTTATGAATATTTTTTGTAATGTTTCTAATTCTGGAAAAGTACAGAAAGCATTTGTATCTTTTTTTAGGATTTTACGTGCGTAGATAAAAGATAAGGGCGCGTCAGGTTCAAAAAAGTGATTCACGCCTAGAGAAAAATATAATAAGAAAAAGTTTAGATATTTTATTTTCATCGCATGATAAAATTTGTAGGCATTTGTAGTAATATTAAATAAACTAGGTGTAAGTGGTGATTTCCATTAAAACAAGTTGCAGATGATAAAAATCAATATTTAGCAACGATAGAGTTACTGACACAATTCATTAAGCCAACTTTGCTAAAATATTGAAACTTAACAATTTCAATTGAAACTTTACAATTTCAATATTTTAGCAAACGTATTTTCAAAAAATTAAATCAGTTCTCACAAAAACGTGATAGAAACATTTATCTCTAAATAAAAACATACAAAAGTTTCTTCTAATGGTGCAAAGATGTGCAAAATGATGAGATGATCCTGAAATGCACTTTTGCGATTTAAATAAGCTCACAAATGTTTAAAAATTTATTCAAAGATCATACTGGCAAATCTTTTAAAAATCTTTATAAATAGAATTTCTATTAAAAAAATAAGCTAATATTACCGCAGAAAACTTCTGTCTGGCAAATAATTATATCATGAATACCATGTTAATAAAGAGACAACAGGAAACTAAAATACAAGAAAAGGACTGATGTCGTGATTCGTTTTAGAACAATTGCATAAATTATTAAAAACAGTGCATTATGGTCTTAATTATATTATTTTTGTTATTATTTTATATTGTTCATTATGGTAATAAATAACACGTCAACCTAATAGATGACAAATGAAAAATATTAACAACAATTATAATAAATTGCCTTGTAACTAATTTTTTTAGTGATAAAAAAAACTAGCTGTAAGTGGAATTCTGTCTTAAGGCAATTAGGGCATCGTGCCTTAAGGCAAATTGCTGGAACTTCCCGTACCAAAAATTTTTATTTTTTTTAAAAACGATTAACATTTTTGAAAAAATAAGATTTTTGAGAAACTATAAATTGGACAAAAAATTAGTTTTTTTTGAAAAAAAAAATTTAAAAAAAAAAATTTTTTTTTTTAAAAAAAAAATTTTTTTTGAAAAAAATTTTTTTTTCTTTATTTCGACATATTGTAGAAGATCTGAACTTTTTTTTCAAAGCAATCGTACTGCTTTAACTACATAGGGACAAAATATAAAGCGCGTAAGCGCCGCGTCGCTGTCTAACGCATAAGCATTGGTACGGAACCCATAGGAATGTTAACAAAATGTATACTTATTGTTAAAATCTCTATAAAATATCTGATAATTTGATGTGCATATGTCTAATGATCATTTTTGACCGCCAAATGGCTCATTTTTTTACTTTTTTCTCTATATCTCCGAAACCGCTGGACCTACCCTTATGAAAGTTGTATCGATTCTTCATCTTGTCAATACAAATAAAATGTTTTTTGAATTATTCAAATCGGACGCTCCGTTCTCTTAAAAACTGAGTTACCGTTTTCGGAACTTTTTGCCCCGTATCTTCGGAACGGCTTGACCTGCCTTTGCCAAAAACTAATCAGCACGTCTCCTTATCAATACGGATCGAATGTTTTTTGAATTATTCAAATCGGTTGATCCGTGTTCCCGAAATCGTCGACGAAAATTTGTATCCGCACATACATACACACACATACATACATACACACACACATACACACACACATACACACACACACACACACACACACACACATACATCCATTTTTTCTAAGGTATGCCAAAATGTTCAGAAACCTCTGAAACGTAAAGATATATAAAAATTTTCATTTTCGATTTTTTTGCGATTACTATAACTTACCCTACGGGAAGTTAATTATTGTATGGGGAAGAATTTGTGTGAAAAAAATATAAAGCATTTTTTCATTTTGTATTTATTGAAATAAAAATGGTAAAAATGCCGATAAAACTAAAAAGGAATAGTTTGTCTATAATGTATATATAAAGAAAATATTTTGTTAATTTCAAGAAAGGTAAATATATTTAAAAAAAATTGTCAGGTTACAAGTATTTTGGATTTTTTTAATCTAAAATATAAATGAAATTAATTGAAATAATAAAGTATTTTCAAAGTAAATTATTGCATTGTGACTAAATTTTTCATAATTCTATTATTTATTATTTCATTACGACTTATTTTTATTTTTGACTTCATTTCTGATATACAAGATAATATATTGAAACCAAAAAAATAATTTGCCAATGTCTTGAGTTTTGGATGATAAATATTTATAAATAAAAATCTACCTATATGAGTATGTTTCATTTCTCTGAAATGACAGCAATAATACAAAACAAAATATTTTTATAAAGCAATTCAAACGTAGATTTATATTTTTTAAATGATAAAACATGCATTGCTTCAAACAAAGATTTATACTACCGGTAATAATATTTAAATTTAATATGATTGCAATAATTTCAAAACTGAAATTCTGATATATTTTTACAGATGTTTCAGAGTTTACCACTAAAAATCAGTAACAGAAATGTGATATATACAGCTGAAATTCCATTGAAGGTAATTTGTAAAATCATAAAAATCAAAATTAAAGTAATCGAATCAAATTTTCAATTTCTATTAAAGGAATATGCATAAACTTTAATAACAAATCAATCTCTTTATTGATTTGAAAAAGATAATCATTTAGAACGTAGTAATAGTTTCTTTTCCCAATTAAATGCAAATTGGCAAACCTCAAAAAAGCTCACTCTTTCAGTTTCTCATCTTAAGCTTTTGTAACTTTTATAAAAGTCTAGTTAAAAAATTTAAAATTACAAAACAAAGCTATATGCTAAGCTTATATTTTCATGATAGTTTTAACATATATTAATGTAATTTTAATTTATAATTATACACAACACTATCTTAAAACGTTCGACTAATTTCATAAAAACTTATGTATGCTAAGTTATTATATTAATTTGTTATTGTTGAAAGTCACATTGATTTTCAATATTGATAATTATATTATAAATTATTCATTTATTAGTTTACATACTTTCTAGTGTATTTATTTACTTCACGCGTTAATTTTGAAATTAAACAAATTACAGTCTAATTTTAACAAAAAGACAAATAATTTTATACTCGATTTTTCTCCCTATAGAAAGTAACAAATGTATTGAGCAAGAAATAGTCATATGTAGGTTATTTACAGCATCCGATTAAGTTTTATGACTTTTAGGCAATTTCCATCAAATTTAAAGATATGAAATACCAATAAAACGATTTTATTGGTGATAGATTTTCTAATCAATCAATCGATAAATTATAAATGAATTTGTTGTTTCATGTGTAATAATGATAATTCTTTAAAGGTTTAGTTTAAATAATAGGACTTACTTTTACTTATTAATAGGACTCAGTTAGGAAAAATGAAATACAGAAAAAAATGTTTTTGAGTGAAAAAATCAGTAAAAAATTAATTGTTTTATTTTACTGGATTTTTGATAAATTTTATTTTGTCTGAACTTGTAAATAAGTTTAGATTAGGAATAAGTTAAAAACATATACACAAACTCTATGCTAAAGCAATTGAATTCAGTGAGAATATTTGAAGCCATTCTAAATCGTTTGACAACAAAATTGGAAAACAATGCTTAAAATAATTTTTTTTATAAAAATATTATATCAAATATTTTTTACTATGATTTCAGCATTTTAAGTATCACGGCATAGACGAAGTATTAGGAACAACAGCTACTTTGACCCAAGAATTTGCTCTAAAATTATACAAAGATATGTATGAAATTCGCCGAATGGAAATGTTGGCTGCCGATTTGTACATGAAAAAGATCATTAGAGGTTTTCTACATTTGTATGCTGGTCAAGAAGCTTGTGCTGTGGGCCAGAAACTGGCCATGAGAGGGGTATTTAATCAATAATTTGATAAATACTAAATTTTGCATGTACATATTAACCTTTAGACTTGTTTCAACAACTATTAGATTCTTCGAGTCTAATTTATTTATTGCCCTAGATACTTTGATTTATAGGTTGATTAGTGGCCTTAGTATTATGATCCCAAAGTAGGTCTTTATCTAATTATTTGCTTATACGATATAAAAGAAATAATTTCATTTTATATTTTTGTAATTAAAGCCTGATTTTTGATCGATATTTTTATCATTAATTAAAAGCACATATTTTTGAACAGCAATCAGAACTGCATATTAACCATGTTTGCAATAGAAAAAGCAACCTAGTGGTCAACCACTATTTTTCTATGTGTAGACAATATATATTAAATATGTATATCAATTGTATTCATGAGTATGTAATGTAGCAATGCCCACGAAATGCTATTTTCACTAGGGATTATATTTGAAATCTATAACATCAGGTAAAATCTATATCATACTGCTTGATTTGGAGTTAGGCGAACCTCTAGACTAGAGTCTAGACTAAATAGTTTAAATTTAGGGTCATGCCCAGTTAAATATAAGCGACTTGAAAAATTGTGTTTACCAGTTATTTTGACAGTGAAATTTGTTTTTTGATATATTAAGTTTTCTTTATAAATTTTAAACTAAATGATTAGAGCTACTGGATTTTGTTCAGAAGTCCTAAATACAGTATCCGTCTCGAGCAGCATCATGCCAAGCAGCAATTGCATAGTTAAGTAAAGTAAGTAAGTAAAGAAGTAAAAATATCCTCTCCTAACATTGCAACATTAATAAAATAACATCAAAAATTTCTGAAATTGTAATAATACAAATTTATCACACGAGAAACAACTGTTTTTGGTGTCATCAATAAATCTGAAGATCATACTACTTTTATCCCCTGATCGTTCTTCATACAATAATAATAAAAATAAGAATTTCTAAAATAGTGATTTTGTGTACAGGATGATAAGGTCGTGACCTCCTACCGATGTCATGGATGGGCCTATTTAATGGGCTTAACACCAACCCAAATATTAGGCGAACTGGCTGGTCGAGAAGTCGGAGCTTCTCGAGGCAAAGGCGGTTCAATGCATTTGTACGCCGAGAATTTTTTTGGGGGCAACGGCATAGTTGGAAGTCATGTGAGATAAAATATTTAGAATTTAGAAATATTCTTAATTGAAAAAAAAAACGAAAAATACAGTTTGCAATGTGATAGATGATCGAGCAATATTGTTTATCATAAGTGTCAACTTTTGTCTGAAAAGAAGAAACTGATTTGAAAAAAAATTATTTAAAAACGGCAATCAGAATAAATAATGTATGCTGTAAATTATTTTTCCTGATTGCTGTAAATCAGCTCCAGACAATATTAGGTACATTGGTAATAATAGTCCAGTCATTATAGTAATTCACCTGGGAATTCGAGATACCCAGCTGTAAGTCCGTAAATATTGACACCTAAAAGTTGTCTCAAAACCTACATATGTTGCGTACACCCTACCATATGTAGTTTTGAGACAACTTTTAGGTGTCAATATACAATATTTACAGACTTACAGCTGGGTATCTCAAATTCCGAGATGCTTACCTAATTTAAGCTTAAATGACTGGACTATAAGTGCTCTTTATCGAATATCGAATAATGAAAATTAAAGATAAAAATTCATTTATAGTAAGTAGATAAAGCTAAAAAATAACGGTTGTAGTATAATAATTACAACAAAAATGATTAAATAAATTTTTGTTAAAAAAACTGTATATGCCAATAACCTATTATATCTATATGTTACACGACAATGATTTTCTTCTAAAATTGTCAATTTTTTATTATTGCGAATAGGTTATTCAACTTATATTACGAAAAATTGTTAATAAAGTATAATTTAGGTTTTGTTCTATTCTAGGTGCCATTGGGTACCGGAGTAGCATTTTCTGTAAAATATCGAGGAAGAAAAGAGATTGTTTTAACCATCTATGGTGATGGAGCTGCTAATCAAGGACAAGTTTTTGAATCCTTCAACATGGCAAGTCTTTGGCAATTGCCAGTAGTCTATGTTTGCGAAAATAATATGTACGCAATGGGTAAGTAATTAATAAAACTAGTCAAATGCCAATAGGCTTTTATCTATGTAAATAGATTATGCAAAATTCATTCAATTTGACTTCTTTAACTTGTACTGGGTATTAACAATAATCATATTAGTACAACAAAATCATCACAAAAAAATTTTTTTCCAGTTTTGAAGGTTTTTGGAATATCTTTGTCACAAACATCAAAATGTGTACTTTTCCTTGCAATAATGAGGCAATTTTGTTTAACAATCAAAAAATAATTTTTTTTAACTTAGTTTTTTTCCAGGTACTCATATAAGTCGAGCTTCAGCAAATCCGGAATTCTACAAACACGGAATAAATTTTCCGGGCATTAAAGTAGATGGAATGGATGTAATGTCTGTTTATGAAGCAACAAAATTCGCCCGACAATATGCTTTAACCCATGGGCCTATTATATTAGAACTGGATACATACAGGTAAAATAAAAAAAATTGAATTAGAAAAAAAACATCAAATTAGAAAAAACGTCACCTTGAAATAAATGTAATAAATCAAATCAAAGAACTATAATTAACGTTTAGAGAAATTTTCATTCTTCATACAATATACACTGGAGTCCCTAAAACATTCAATTTTACTTTATATACGCATACAAAAGCATATATAAAATCATAAAATTATTGTTGTAAATGTTTTTTTTAACCAAATACAATATGTTTTGGATTACATAAGCTACACATTGTGGTATGAAATGCTTCAGGTTGCGGTAAAATGTTAAAATCGGCATAAAAACGTGATTTTATGCCAATATTTTCAATTTAAGATTACATCTAAGACCACATGGTGTAAAATTGTTTTTTTTTGCAGCAGCTATATTTTTAATGAGACTACATATAAAATATTTCACATGAGTGAAAATAATGATATTCACAAATTCCGTTCATACAACACTCCAAAAGTTCATTAATATTAATTATAATTATTTTACTATCAATAAAATTAATCGAATGATGATATAAATAATAAGTCTTTAAGTAAAGTATTAAAAAAATCTAATAATTAATTTCCATAGATATTTCGGTCATTCGATGTCAGATCCAGGAACAAGTTACAGATCCAGAAAAGAAATTCAAGATGTTCGGAAAACACGGGATCCAATTATGCAATTTAAAAATAAAGTTTTGGCTGCAAATTTAGCAACTGAAGCAGATTTTAAGGTAATAGACAGACAAATCCAACGAAGAAATAAATCCAATATTCATTAATTAGATTCATTTATAACAATCACACTTCATAATTACATTCAGCTGAGCAAGATAGAGAAAAGTTACATAATTTCTTATCATTATTATTTTATTGCCTACTTTTATTTTTAGAAAGACTTTCATAAACAATAACAAAATTGCAATTCCATTAGGTTGACCTCTAAATCTCATTGACTCTTTGTGATTTCTTGTTGTCTTTTTTTCCTACTTTTAAATCGTAATGTCCTATTTGTTACTACCTAATACCCTTCAAAATATACGACTTTCAACGTCTGTTTATCCTCAAGAAAATTGCTGAAATTCCACATTTTATAAAAAATATTAGTATAGTAGAATTTTATTAAGAAGCTAAACAATTTAGTCCAGTCATTATAGTAAGTTTACCTCGGAATTCGAGATGCCCAGCTGTAAGTCTGTAAATACTTGTATATTGACATTTAAAAGTTGTCTCAAAACCTACATATGTTGCGTACACCCTGCCATATGTAGGTTTTGAGACAACTTTTAAGGTGTCAATATACAAGTATTTACAGACTTACAGCTGGGTATCTCAAATTCCGAGATTTTTACCTAATTTAAGCTTAAATGACTGGATTAATTTCGCATGTACCACTTTCTATTTAACAAATAATTCTTTCCATTTTTAGGTGATAGAGGATGAAGCCAAGAAAATGCTGGATAAACATGTGGAAGTGGTAATTGCAGCTAAGTTAACAGATCCGAATGAGGTCTTCTACGACGTCTACTCGAAGGCGGTTACCATCGGAGGTTACCACATCGTGCGCGACACTGTCGCCCAGAGGAAACGCAAACACAGGAACATTGGCAAAATGTTCAAACATGCCATAGCATAAATAATTTTTTTATAAATTATATATAACTGATAGTGATTGTAAATGGAAAAAAATAATTAATAAAAATATTGTTTACATTAAAGATAACTATTGGTGTCTGGCATTGTCCAATAATAAGGTGACCATACGTCCCGGATTTGCCGGGACAGTCCCGACTTTCCGCATTGCATCCTGGCTTTTTCTAAAAGCAATGTTTGTCCCGGATTAAGGTGTTTTGTCCCAGATTATCCCGGATTTTTTAAAATGTTTTGATATCCAATATTTTTTAAAATATATTTCAACTAGAAAATTGAAACCAAAAAACTGTGTATATAAGTTTTTAGCTCACCAACACCCCAAAATATGGTCACCTTACCAATAAACAAATATTAGAATAGTTTTTAGCTATATTAATCTTTAAATTTATAACATCCTTTTAACCCTAAAACGGTATTGTGCTTATCAAGTGATTTTTCCGTCTTTTGCCATTGTATACTTTTGCCATATTGTGATATCATCATAGGTTATTTAGGATAATATAAAACTTTGGTTTAGTAACAAATAGTCTTTTTATTTAGTACAAACACCATTAATTCTTGTATGCATGAACGTTTCGGAGGCGTGCATGCATATACCGTTCTAGGGTTAAACATCATAAAGAGTTTTCAAAAAAACTTGAATCTTTTCTGAAATTTTTAAAAATTAAAAAAATCGAGTTTTTGATAAACTTGATTTTTTTATTAATTTAAAAAAATGCGTAGATAATAACATTACGTTATTTAATTTGGGTTTATAAAAATGTAATTCTTTTATATACTGACTGATATATTGTACGTGTTTAAATTAGGGAGCGTCCATTAATCACGTGAGGTTTTTAGAATTTTCAAAAATATAGTATAGTAAGGGTAGTAAGGGTATAGTAAGATATCACGTGTATTTATTTTTCTACCTGAATTTATAAATAAAAATCAATACATAAAAAAAATCAAAAATTTCACCATTTTTTCTCGTAACTAAAAATACACGTAATGTTTGGTGAGATAGGGGGTGTAATTTGTGTAATTTTACGTTTCAGAGGTTTCTGGGCATTTTGGCATAACATAGGAAAAATTGATATTTGTGTGTATGCGGATACAAATTTTCGTCGACAATTTCGGGATCAACCTATTTGAATATTGAAAACAAAAAGCATTTGATTGAGGGGACGTGCTGATTAGTTTTTGTCAAAAGCAGCACGATTGCTTTAAAAAAAGTTCAGAATTATCGAAAAAAATCGAAATATAAAAATACCAAATTTTTCAAGAAGGTTGAACTTTTCTTTAGGCAATGTCCAATAAAGGCCATTTTCAATTGTCAAGTTAAAATTTGATATCATACTGCTTGATACCGAGTTTTACACTTTCT
Organism: Ctenocephalides felis; assembly: GCF_003426905.1. Taxonomy (NCBI): domain Eukaryota; kingdom Metazoa; phylum Arthropoda; class Insecta; order Siphonaptera; family Pulicidae; genus Ctenocephalides; species Ctenocephalides felis. The sequence goes on from NW_020539725.1 coordinate 69,365,160, forward strand.
AATGAATAAGGTGGTACAATAGCTAAATAACTCATTTGATTGAGGCCAATATAAAAAGAAGCCACAATCATTTTTAAGAAGGGCTTAAAACCAAAAAAAAAAAATTGGGAACTACTGGATTACTTGTACAAAGTACCTAGGTAGGGTAACTGTAAATGGTTCTTTTGAGAAAGAACCAGTGTTGTTTATTATTGACCTTGGGTCCGAATCGACAAAATAATGATTATTTGTGAAAATAACACATTTTATGCACAAATATAACTGGGTAATATAAAATGTTAAATTACGTGTGAGCAGCATTTCGCCTTAAGACAAGTTGCATACAATAATTGAGTTAATAAGAATTGAAACTTAAGTCTCTTACAAAACGACTATGAAATGTTTACAAGTCACAAATATTTTTCGAGAAACTTTAAAAATTAGCTTACGGTTTAAAGCAAAAACATTGACGCAAATTTTTGCATTTTTTGAAAGTTAATACTGAATTATACCACAGTACAAAACAATTATATGCTTCAATATTCAGTTAAGGTTTACGAATTATTCTATGCTAGAAGCAGTACCAAAAAATACAATACAATTAACATCTGTTTTATTATCTATTTGCAAATTACTTGCAAAAAACCTCGATTACTGTATCATAAACTCTCACACACACTTTTGTGTTCATTATCACAGATTCGATAAATCCAAAGTACAATACAAACTACGATAAAACAAAGATTTTAAGCACATATCTACTGTTTTTATAAAGATAACGGCAAACAAAAAAAATAATAATTTGATAAGGTATTCACACGAATTACTTACTTACGCGCCTCTAACAAACCTTATCAAAAAATACCTCAATAATCATATCTAATAAAAATATTAATTTAATCAAAATGATAAGATTGATAAGCACTCACAAGACTGGAGAAAACCACGGGGCTTCTGGGTATTTCGACGTCTTCTTATCAAAGGAGTTAATTCACTATGATCCACCATATTTAATAATATTTTTAATAAAATTAATTATTAGATATTACAATATTTATTCACATACTCCGCGTTTAAGCACGAATTTATTTGATATCGTTTTGATGACTTTATTACTGATTTTTGGTCCATTTAACCCGGCACCAAGTCTAGATACGTCTTCAACAAATGATAATGAAATAAATACAATTCTGATATTTTTATTAAATTTATTTCTGGTTCTCAGTTGTGACGACGACAATGTTATGTTGTCGTTTGATTTGGAACTGTTTTGATTTTGGACGAAGTGTTATCCGATTAGAATAATGCTTGTATAAGTAAAATTAAATTGTAGACAGACGACAATGTTGATTTTATCTATTTTATGATTGGTAATAATTAAATTTATTGATAATTTTAATCTATAAGAACTGTATTTGAATATAAAAGCAGTTTCTTTGTTAACAGTTTACGATATAATGATTCATCCACGTTTCGAAGCAATGTCCAAAATCTGTTAGGAAAATTCCAAGTCGTAGAATATATGTTTCAAATCTATTTGTATATTTTTTTAAATATAAAACTTGGCCAAATCATGTGATTTAATTCAATATATGATTTTTTTATTTCAAAGTTAGTTATAAATTTATTTCTGATATATCCACAGTTGTGACAACGACTATGTTGTGTTGTCGTCTGATTTGGAACTGTTTTGATTTTTGACGAAGTGTAATCCGATTACAGGTACTTGTGTGGTTGTAGATGTCGATTTATAGGTCAACTGATTTCCAACTGATATCTTTCAAATATTTTTTGAATAATCAAAATAAGTCAAGAATGATGGACAAACTATTTGGCAATTTTTTTCAAATTCTGAAGAAAAAACTGGGCTGATCGTCTCAACATCAGATTTATCGAGTTTCATCAAAAGAGCCGTACATTGATCACGTTATAAATTTTTAAGGATTTTTGGACCGCCATTTTGAAAAATTGTCTATATTTTTTAAAACACAGGTAAAAAATAAATACACTTGATATCTTACTAGACGCCCCTCCCATCATGTGATTATTTTGGGATTTTTTTGACTAAATTGTTCGGAATCCACGTTGGGGCGTTCATTAATCACGAGAGGTTTTTAGGGAGAGAGTGTAACAAAAATTCACATAACGTGAGGTAGGGAGGGGTGTATTTATTACGTGTATTTATTATTTACTTGATTTTTTTAAAAAATACCAAACATTTTTAAAAAAAAATTCGACTTTTTCTCGTAACTCGTAAAAATACACGTAATGTTTGGTGAAGGTAAATAGCACCACGTAACACCAAGAGGAAAAGAGGGTCCAAAAATCCTTAAAAAATCGATCACGTGATTGAAGGACTCCTCTTTAATAAATAAATAAATATTGATATTGTGTACGTATCACAATTTTTTTTCATAAAAATACATATAATGTTTGGTGGGGGAGAGAGGGGGGTGATTTTGAATATCATCAAGTATCACCAAGGGAAAGAGGAGTCCAAAAATCCTTAAAAAACGATCACGTGATTAATAGAGGCCTCCTTAATAAATAAATAAATACTGATATTGTGTACATATCATTCGAACAGCTTCTTTGTAACTGATTCTTGAGGAATTAATATACAGTTTTTTTTTAAATCGTAAATTCAATTTAGAAATTTCACCTCTAAATAACATACATAATTGAAAAAAGTGAACAACTTTGAATTTTTCAAAACTCGGTCTTACTCATGATTATTATAATATTTGTGAGAATTTTTCCTTTATTAATATATCTTATACCAACAGATTTATATCATCAAAAAAATAAATTTGTGCATCTAGATTATGCAAAATATATCAAAATATGCGAACCTCAATATTTAATTACAAATTATTATTTATCTCGCCAATAAAATTATTTGCAAAATGTGGAGCAGATAATACAAAATATAGATATCTAGATTTGATATAATGATTATTGGCAAATTACATTTTCGATAAAAGCATCTTTTGTGATATACTAATGGAAAACCTTGATGATTGGCAGGGGCAGTTAACTCAATCGATTTAATTTTATTTGATTATTAATGGAACTTTTGTTGCTTTTAAATACATACTAATAACTCGTATAATTTATAATATAAATGTATTTTATTTATTTATAATCATCGAACTATTCGTATTGTATGAGTTGAAGAGCTAATTTATAATAAAACAATTATAATAACAACAATATTGATATAAAGTCTGATAAATATATAAAATGAACTTTAAATGCAACAATTTGTTTTCAAAGTTTTTATTTATAATTTAAGAATATTAGAATAAGATGATTTATAAATGAAACTTTCACTAAAACACCGACGATGAAACATAGATCTTTAGTTTCAATTTTTATCGTGAAATTTTTTTAGTAGTTTTCTTACGATAACAAATGGTTCAAAAAGGTTGCACATCCCTGCATAAGATTAATGCAAAATATAATTTCATATGCTTTAAAAAATATATGCATCGATATATCGATGCAAAAAATAAGATAACTACTTTTATTTGAATCATAACACGATATTTTTTGATAAAATAGAAAATTTATCTGCTATATTAAAATTTCAATTTCAAGAGTAATAGTGCATCCAAAATGTAAAAATCATTTAAATTTGAATATTATCACTAAAGAAATAAACAAATATATTATAACTAAAGATTAAACAAAATTTTAATAGATACAACTTTTTTGCAATGATTTTGGAAAAATTGAGTTTGTTAAGAAAAAGATTGAATTATTATTGTGATTGTTCAAGCATACATGGTTTAAAATATATCAATGGCTTTGAATTATCACAAATTGACAGGTATTAAATTATATTTTAATTTAGAAAGTTAATTTATTAACAATCAATTATTATTCATAATTATTTGGGAATGAATATTCTAAGAATAAATTTTGAAGTAAAAACTATGTTTCGTTTTAGGATAGTATGGTTGGGTCTATGCACAGCATCCATTTATGGAGTTTTTATAATTTTCAGAGGAGCTTTTCAGAGTTTCAGGTTAGAAACATTTTTAAACTAATTAACTGATACTAATATATTGAAAATACATGAACTTGAAAAGTATTGACATATTTTAAATAATATAAAAAATCAATGGCCCTGATTTTTATACAAATCAATAAAGCAAGTAAATTATTTTTTATAATTGAGTGTGAAAATTTTTAAGACAGAATTAAAAATGATCTTTAAAATTACCGAACATCGTCAATATGACAAAAATCATCAATTAACATATTTTACATACTAGAATATCAGGATCAGAAATATGTATGTCGTTAAGTACTGTACAAGTGTACATATATAATATGGTGTTATTCTAGTACATCATAAATTTATATAAACACCCAAATTTTCAATTAAATTATTTCTTTTAATTTAGACAACATGCAGTAAGTTTTACAGCTGATACAAGTTACTTGGATTGGAATACAAAATTTCCAGCAATAACCGTTTGCGAGGATGCCAATGGAGAAAATCAATGGGATTTGATCGACAGGCAATAATAATAATTGATTCATTTTATTTTGTACCATTGCACTTGTATGAAATTTTACTACTATTATTATTTTTAGGGCTTTTGGAAGCGAAAGAGACACAACTTTTGATAATTATTTGGCCTATATAGCATATTTTACTGGAAACTGCATCGCATGTTTGAGAACTTGTGATACATACAATTGTTCGCAAGATTTTAGAGGAATAACAAAGAAGGTGCTCAATCTGGTTTAATTTTTTTTAACAATTACTATTCGAAAAAAATCTTAACAAACGCCTTAAAACTGTGCAACCAGCCCACGGATCAATTTTGATCTTATGCTGACATTTAGGCGCTTTTTGTTAAATTAAATAAAAACTCACATTTATTTATGGACAGATTCTCTCGCACAACAGACCAATGTTATGGCAAGGCTATATTATGACAAACTTTCCATACTAAAATTCACAAACCGCACAAATGTCAAAAAAACGATCTTAGATAACAGGGCCTTTCTGACTCAGCTTCATAACATAATAGTGACGTTTGAAAGTTTATGTGTAAAACGCCTGAATGCATATTAAATACATTATATTTTGACAGTATTCAGTATGATTCAGTAGCATCATGTGTGCAAGTTGGAGCGAAACATGGCCTTGCCATAACATTTTTCTGTTATACGGCAGAATCAGTCCCTTAGTATATATAAAATTAATATTATTTTAGATTCGTGCAAATTGCGCAATGATGTTCGAGTATTGTTCTTGGAATGGAGTAGAGTTTTCATGTTGCGATAAATTTTTGCCTTTGGAAACCGAATTTGGGATATGTTACGCCATTAATTCGGTTCATACCAGGTAAATTAATTTACGCATTATTCGGTGATTAAATTTATGTGGTGACATAGCTCAGGCAGTAGCGTGTACGACTCACACGCTATGGGTACTCAGTTCGAGTCCTAGCATTGAAAAATTTTTAAAAATCGTTAGATTCAAAATTAATCAACACAAAAGGGGATACCAATGGGTAAACTCTATTTTGGTCATAACATTATATATTGTCATTAATAACTACTATTTTTTTTTGTCTTTTAAAAACAGATTGCAATTGAATCTTGAGAAATAAAAATAAGTCTAAATTACAGAATTCGATTAGTTGAGTTAGAAGAATTAGGACTAAGAAGAATAATAGATAGATCAATAGATTTATCTAAATTAGAATTTTATCTGAGAACAATGAAATCAAAATCATAATTAGGCTTATAACAAAATAAATAATTTGTAATAATATACACTTTAGTTCATTAAATACATTAAACATTTTTTACCAGAAACAATGACAATCTACTAATGTCCAATCGTTCAAGTGGTCCAGGAAGATTAGTTTTTCGCACAAAAGATGATATTAAAGTAAGTAACTGTTTATCATAAATATTACAATAATGTTGATAATAAAAATAATTTAATATTTATTAATTTTTAGGTATTTTTCCATGCTCCCGAAGACGTTCCATTTTATAACATTGACAGTGATTTTAAGGAATTAGTATTCTGGGGTTCAAAAGTTACCAAAATTTTCACGGTAAAAAATCAAAAGTTGGTAATGTAAATTTTAATCTAAGGTGGCAATTTTGGCGTAACAGAGATCATAAAATAGCGTTGTCATGGCAACGCTCTCTTATGAAAAATGATATGATAACAGAATTGTAGATGGTGCAGTTATCATAAGATTCTTCCATGCTTGTTTATATGTAAAATATACCTTATCGCACAGCAAATAAATAAGCATTTTCATAATTTTCAATACCAAGAACAAGCATAATAGACCGTTGCCATGACAACTCTATTTTATGAGCTCTATGAGCCAAAATTGCTCTATAAATCTTGGTAATGTTTATTAATAATTTAACATTTTGATCTTCTTTCGATAAAATATTTGGGACGTATTTAGGCAACTTATATGATGAAAACGAAAACTAATGTAGATGTGATGTGAACCATATCAGTTCAGCTTTTTAAGTCAACTTACTCAAAATTATAGATTTATAATTTAAGTAGTGAAGCAAGCTCATAATTGTATACAATCTATTTTTGGTAAATCTCAGTTCTTTAAAAAATTTGGCAGGTTTTTACAAGTATTACATCCATGCCACCAGAGACCATATCTTTCTAAGACAGGTCAAAACGATCACAATATCTTAAAACGTAAAGATATAACAATGTGAATTTTCAATTATCTTTTTATAATTGAAATTGATTGTAAGAAAAATATAAATAATTTCTGACCTTATTTTTCCCAGGTGATCGAAATCGACAACGACCCAGCTCTTCTGGGTCTACCAGTTGACCGCCGGGGTTGCAGATTTCCTGATGAAGACACAAATTCCTTGAAGGCTTATCAATATTACAGTCACAGTGTCTGCATGGTCCAATGTAGATTGGAGGAACAACTTCAATTGTGCAACTGTACACATCATTTGATGCCAGAAGTCTGTAAGTAAAAAAACAATAATCAAAAATTTTATGGTGGTTTTGATCAATATTAATTTTGTTTCAGATGCGGAATTCTACTGTGATCTCAAGGGTTTGACATGTTTAACAGAAAATGAAGGTAAAAATTTTTATTTTTGTTTCAAAATTATTTTAATACCAATGAATTACCAATTTTAAGTTTAACCTCTAATTTATCCATATCCACGGATAATGATTTTAGATAAATTGCTTGGAGTAAAATGTGATTGTGAACCGTCGTGCACTGAATCTGATTATAACATTATACATAGCTACCATGAGTAAGTAGTTATTTTACTACTTTCCTATTTTTCAATAAAAAAATAATAAATAATTTTCCGAGATTATAGTAGTTATAGCCATACAATGCAAGAGCTAGTTAGTTTGAAATTAAGATTTATACTGTTTATAAGTAACTAGCAAACCCGACGAACTCCGTTTCGCCACCAGATGGTTTCGTGAGATAGATGAATAATTTTTTGGTTTGTTTTATATTTGAAAAGGAAAAATTTGATTTTATTATACAACAGTAATGAATTTATTTCGATTACAAAAATGAAGTGTTTTTAGTTGAACTTCTCTAAGTCAATGAAAGTGAATCTGCAAATTATCCGTTTCATTGAGGTGCTCTTTGGTAAACCACATTTTTTGTTTTTTGGTCTGACGTTAACACAAACAAAGCAAATGGTTTTCCAATTGTCATTGCGAACGCAAGGCGAACTGAAAATTGCAATCGTTTGAAGTCAAACGAAAGACCAGTCGGAATCATTGGTATGTCACCAAATCGCCAGCAATTTTTGATTGAATGGTAAAATTCAGTGCGTGTACATCATATTTCTTGGCGGAAAAAATTGCTCGTTGACTTAACCAAGCATAATTCTGATAATTCTCACTAATGTCATTACTCGAATTTTTAATTACGGTACGTGAAGTTCCAGCAATTTGCATTAGGGCACGATGCCATGCACCACTAATTTGCTTAGCTATAAACCTTGCGGAGCCCGAGACCTTTCCAAAGAATGCAAAATTGTCGAAATCGGTTCGCGCGTTCTGGAGTTAAATCGTCAGGAAGGAAAACCCGATTTATTTTTATATATACAGAAGATTGTTATATTAGCTATAAATTTAAATAGCTATAATCATATATTTTTAGCTATTTTGATTTTTTTTTTATTATTGTTATGTTGTTTGCTTATAAATATGCAGATCTTCTGAGGAAATTGAAGGAATAGAAGTTGAAATAAAATTACAAGCCTTACCTACATTACGTTATGCAAGAAAAATTGTCAGAACAACTTTGGATCTTGTTGGTAAAAAAATATACTATATACTATATTATAAAAAATATACTATATGTTAAATAATGAAAAATTAATTTTTGTAACAAATAATTTCAGTATCTATTGGAGGAATAATTAGCTTGTTTTTCGGAGCATCAGTTTTGAGCCTGTTGGAGTGTTGCTACTTTTTATTCTTCAGAAAATGGTGAAAATTAAGAAATATTCAAGAATTGAGATAACTGGACTTACGACCAGATCTAAAATTTAGATATTTTTAAAGCTTTTGTATAATATAGGAGAGTACTTAAGTAAAATCATTTATGAAAAACAGTCTTAGTAAATAAACAACTGTATTAGATTCAATTGCTATTATTCATTTATTAAAATAAGGGTTAAAAAAATTTATTCAGCAGTTTTCATAAAAAATGTTCTAATTGATAAAAAATGTAATCTTAATATTTATTTCTCACGAGTTAAATTATTAATTAATAAAAATTAGTGAAGAACTGAAGAATGTATGGGTTTATGTTAAATGTCAAAGCATATTTAAAATTTTTCCACATAATTTAAAAAAATTGGCACTCAAGTAAACCTATCTTTGTAAATATTTACTATTGTAAATATTTACAAAAATATTTTTCTGTATTTTAAATACTAATATGCTCATAAAACCAGCCCTAAAAAATTTACTAGAAAAAAATTCATTCGAAGGGGAGATTTACCCAAGACCAGTATCCATGACATCCAACGATTCGTTCAAATAAACAAGTGAAAAAGACATTTGTCAGATTTGATTTTATATTTTGAATACAGAGTAAATATATTTTTGATAAAGGATTTAATAAATATTTTCTACTACATGTAATTTTATTTTATATAAAAAATTATTAAACATGCAATGTGGTGAAGGAGATGTTTCGTTTTTAGAAGCTGAAGCGATAATCGCATTTGATGGTAAGTTGAAGTTTAAAATAATTTAATAATTTAATTTAATAAAACTAATATAAAAATATAATGAATCTACTTTAACAACTTGCCGTAGTTGCAAAAACATATTATATTCTTAGTAAATATTTATTTAATACCTTTAGCTAAGATGTTTTTTTTTGTATATTTAATTTAATTCAATAAAAATTGTTTAACAATTATATGCTCCGTCGATCCCAAATTATATTTTTCATTGATGCTTTTAAATCTTATAAATTATTAAGGATGTTCAATATGAAGAAGCCAAATGTTATTTTATAATAGTCTTAAAGAACACATGACAAAATAAGAATTGATTAAATTTTTATAAAGGAAGGCCCAATGGTTTCAGAGATCCAGAAAAAAAGTATAAAATAATGCCATTTGGCAGACAAAAATTAGATATTTTAACAGTATAGATCAACCGACATGAATGGGTATCACAAACTTTCAAAAAATATCAAAATTTTCAAAAAATCCAAAAAATTCAGTTTTCTAAAGAAATTTCTTTCCAACAAGTTAAAAAATTTTAAGCCAGTATTTTCAATACATAATTTTCAAATTTTTCAAAAAAATTTAAACCGGCCATTTTAATCAATATTATCAAAGTTTTTGAAAAATGATCCAAAAAATTCAAAATTTTCAAAAAATTCAAATTTTATTTTTCTTTGCTTCCAAAATTTTTAAAAATCTTAATGTTTCAAATTTTCAAATTGTGGTATGAGAAGTTCCAATGGACCAATGCACCATTAGTTATAAATTATTTTTTATGTAATAAATTTATTTCAGGAAACATCAGATCAGGTCTTTTGGTTCATCCTGATTTGGTTCATATAGTCTACGCCATTGGCAACAAAGTTTCTATTCAAAATTGGCGCACCAAGGAACAACATTTTTTATCAGGCCACACAAATTTAGTATGTTCCTTAGATCTCTCAAGGTAATAAAATTAACATAGTAATTAAATTTTGAACTAATAAAAAAATTTATAATATTTTTTGGTTCACAGATCCGGAAAATATGTCGCAAGTGGCCAGTTGAATCATATGGGCTTCAAGGCGTGCTTCATAATTTGGGACTTTTATGAAAGAACCATTATTACCAAACAGGAATTACACAAAGTAAAGAACTCATAAAATCATAAAATAAATATATTAAATTATTATCACGTTAATAGCCACGATATCAGAAAAAAATCACTTGGGCCATTGTAATTTTATTAGATAAATTAGTTAAAAATGCTCTAAGGCAACTTTTCAGGATTTTTTTTGGACAAAATTCCAGGAAAGCACTATTTTTTATGTGCAACATATAAAACCGATATTATCAGACATACACGATTGACGTGTTAAGCACAATTTTAGTTTGCATAATTTTATATTGAGTAAAGTGTTTTGATATAATATTAATAATAAACAATTAGGGTTTATTATTAATAATTTCTAAAAAATGATGAAACAAAACTTGAGATAAAAATATCTAATTATTTATAAATTTCCAAAATAATACCATTATAATCTTTTGCAACATTTGCAAAAAAAGAGATGAACAAATAAGTAGTCATTTATTGGAAGTAGTAAAAATAACACTTTTACTACTACTACTTGAGTAAATAAGACTAGAAATTTTAAATGCTTCAAATATATTTCTTTTTTTCCCAGGTTCGTGTAGAAATATGTAGATTTACAGGAGACGAAAATTACTTAATAACAATTGGAGGCCGTGATGATGGAACAATTAACGTTTGGGACATTGGAGGCAGAAGTACGATTTATAATGGAGCAGCTGCCAAAATTACTGCAGGAGATTGTTATGGATGTTCGGCTGTTTATAGACGAGGACGATGTTTCATCACATGTGGAGATGGTAAAAAAATGAATAATTTATTATTTAATTTAATTATTTAACTCTTGAAAAACTGCATACCCACCGGTGGTTAAATTAGGTAACGCATTGCCTGGAATTGATTATTTTTTGAAAGGTCCTAGGGAATAAAACATCTTTTACGTGTATGAATATTGAATACATATAAAGATATAGAGTACCTTAGAACCAAATCTTTTTACCTAAATCATTTGTTTTGTCTACTTAGAACTAGATCAAAAGTTTTTTTATAAAGTATAGAATATGATAAGAATTTTGGTTATATTCTATTTCCAGGTACTCTTCGTCTATGGGCGATTTACCCAGAAAAATATGACGCCAGATTTGTTGAAGTAAATTGCGGCAAATTGAAACGAATTTATACTTGTATTGTTGGAAATAGCAGAGACGAGTATGGATATTGTGGAACCACTAGTGGAGATATTGTCAAGATTCGTTTTAATTATCATTATGACACAGAGGTAATTAGAAATAACTAACAAAACTAGTAGCCCTTTTTTGAAACATTTAATTTTACGAACTTCTCGATATCAAACCTTTTAAGTTTATTATGAAGTAAAAGGCATTCATTTTCATTGTGATGCAGAATGAATGCTATAGCATTCACGTCCGCAAACGTGTTAATTTAGTGTAGTTTATCTTTAATCACAATTGAAACCTTATGCCATTGAGTTTTATAAATCAACAAATAAAACTGACATTAAAATAACAATTGTTATTTACTGACTAAAAATGATATCGTTTGTTCATAGAACAATGATGTTTATCTACTTAAATTATTTACCAAAGCACCAATGATTCTTATTTTGCTAGTATCAGTCATGTATCAGACATAAAGTGATATACTAACGTATTTTGATTATTGTATTAAATTATAAAATTCTAGAAATAATAAAATAAAAATATCATCAAAAAATATTGATCCTTCCAAATTTGTCACTTCAACCTTATTTCATAAATTTTCTTCTACAATTTCACTCTTTTTTTATTGAAAAAAAAAATCATAAATCAAAGTGTTCACCATCATACGATTAAGTGATATAATGAAATAATTGGAATTTCTATTAATTAGATTTTTGTTGAGCAATTTCGAATTGAAACGTCAATTTTTTTGGTACTATTTTCAGATTTTAGATTGTCCAAAAGTGCCAGTAATCATTGGATGTTATGGTTTGTTCAATGGAAAGAAAACCAAAGGCCAGGATGTTGAACTCTACAGTATGGGTGAGTAGAATTCCACAATTATTAATGGACTTGATCTTAAAAAAACATCATTGATAGATCCAAAAAATGTTAATCAATAAGCAACGAAGGAGTTATATTAGATTATCCACAAATCGCTAAAATGATATATGTACTCCTCTATATAACCTATGTACTAATAAATATTCTTTCTGTAACTATTTTTTCCGAACTTCCAAAAAAATGTTTTGCAAATTTGTAGTTAATAGAAAATTTCATATTTGGAGTAAAATAGCTTCAATTTAACCAAAATTTGTTTTTTTTTTTTTATTTTAGGTGTCCAAGCATTGCTTCTACTGCACGATGGTAGTTTGCTCATCGGTGCAGGAGATGGAACCATAGATTTAGTTGTAGAACGTGACATACCAGATGAAAAACACGAAACAGGAAAATTGACACGACCAACGACACCCAACTTCAAAAAGGTAAATCAATTTCCACCTTCTTAAGTTACTAATTAGCTATTTTACTAATTGAAAAATTTTGTATTATAGTTTTAGGCAAGAACCTTGTGCAAATGTGCACTTGCACATTCAAAAATTGCGCGGGTTTAAGGATGCGCAGTTCTTGAGTGTGTTGGGGTACATTTGCACTTCTACTTCTATCCAGAAATATAAATATAATATAATTGATCTTTTTTGAATCATGTAATTATTGAAATATCAATTGTCAGATTGAGCAACTATAGTGGATTTCGACAAACTACACGCAAAGCAACTACTAATACCTTTGTCAGTTTCAGGACCTAGATCGTCAAATCTTGGGAACAAAATTTTATCAATTAGTGTTGGAGAATATTTTTTATCATTGAAAGAAAATTTTAAAACACAATCGAATGTTGTTTGTAAAACTATTTAGAATTAATTATACAATTAAACAAACTGTCCTTGTCAAGTGCTCTCAGGAGATGATAGTCCACAAAGATGAATTCAACAATAAATTGGATCCTCTTGGATAAATTCGAAAATTGAAGCACATAATACTTTAATTTTCATTTCAGATAAAACGTACCAATGTTTTTGCAATGGTGACATCGATGGTGACCTTTGATGAGAAACAGTTGCTAGTTGCAACGAATCAGAGCGAGATTTTCACCATCGATTTGGAGAATTTTGATCTCAAATTGAAGACAACGTGCCACACAGCAGCTATATTTGCTTGTGTATTTCCTTGGTGAGCAAAATTAATCCAAAATTGAGAAAAAATGTAAATAAATATAGTTAAATATAGTTAGTTAAATACTTAGATAGCGAAAACAATTGAGTCTATATGAATTGATATATACCGATTAGATTTTGAATTTCCGAAACTGATAACAGCCACACAGCAGCTATATTTGCTTGTGTATTTCCTTGGTGAGCAAAATTAATCCAAAATTTATAGGAATTTTAAATAAATTAAAGTAAGTGGTAATTGCCTTAGATAGCAAAAAAAATTAAGTCTTCATCATGAATTGATAGATACCGATCAGGTTTTGAATGTCCAAAATTGACCAAAGAAATTTAGCTGAAGAATTGGTTCCATTTAAGACTACGTAATACAATAATATCAAACCTAAACATTTAATAAATATCCAAAATAAAACCAAGATAAAAATAGCTATAGCCTAAGAAATATTGGTTCCTCTCACATTTGCACAAAACTGATACGGTTTCCAATTGACAGATTTTGGAATAATTTAGAACTTGTAAAATGGATTCAGAATTATCTGAGTGAAATAAAAATTAAATCACTTACTTTCAATTACAAGCAAAATGCCCATCATTTACACATTATCAATTACTTCTCTTTCACCAAACAAAAGAATATAATTTAAACGAAAACTGATACAGTTTTTGAAAATTACCTAGAATATTTTGGGAAAACATGAAGAAATATTAATTTGTTTACTAACGTTCCTCTATCATGATGTCATAAATCACTTCGTTATTAATAAATTAATTCATTTGATAAAAATACGTAAAAAATAATATTTTTATAACATTATTTCAAGTCCAAAAAAAAATGTAAAGTTGATTTTTTCATTTTTAGGAAATACAGTGGTGTATTCGCAACTGCTTCCAAAGGAGATGTACGCATTTGGTCAATGGACAAAAAACAAGAATTATTGAGAATCAAGCATGAAAATTTTTATTGCTCAAGCTTAACGTTTACTTATAGTGGAAAAGCTATAATCACAGGTGAAATGTAAAAAAATAGACATTTAAATAGTAAAATCCTCACTGATAAATTCAGTGGCCTACTCTGAAAATATGGTTTGATCAGAACAACATTCTGATTATTCTAGTTTATTAATTTTTTTACCAGGTTGGAATGACGGTATTGTGAGAGCTTTTACACCATTAACTGGAAAATTAATGTGGTCCATCACAAATGCCCATAATAAAGGTGTCTCATGTCTGGCAATCACATCTGATGATAAACGTTTGATTACTGGAGGATGTGAAGGACAAGTAAGAAATTAAAAAAAAAATCAATATTAATATTGGCACACAAAGTCTTAGATTCAGCTTACAGTAACTGCTATTTTTATCACTGACCATTACTTTTTGTGAAAGAATATTTAATCTGAATATTCTGTCTATTAGGTTCGGGTGTGGGCACTGTATCCAACCCATCAAAATATGGAGATAATTTTTAAGGAGCATGCAGGACCTGTGACTTCACTGCACATCAATTGCTTCGATTCTGAAGCTGCCAGTTCGAGTACAGATGGAACTGTTATTATTTGGGACTTGATGTAAGCAATCATAGTAATGTAATGACGAAATTTTGCATCTGCACATACATACACACACAATCAAAGAGACACATTCGTTACCAAAGTTTTGATCTTCGAAAAGGAGAAGATCGAATAGTCCAGTCATTATAGTAAGTTCACCTCGAAATTCGAGATACCCTGCTGTAAGTCTGTAAATACCCTAATAATAGCACCTTGAAAGTTGTCTCAAAACCTACATATGTTGTGTACACCCTACCATATTTAGGTTTTGAGCCAACTTTTAGAGTGTCAATATACAAGTATTTACAAATTAATTTAAGCTTAAATGACTGGACTAGAATAGGATCAATTAGGACGGAAATTTAATTAAGATTGGGAATCATAGAATTCTAGAGCCTTCCCCTATTATGTAACGGCGCTTTTTATGGGAACAAGAAGTAAGAGATAAGCCTAAGCGAGCCCGACATACCCAGACATTCATACCAAACACATTTCCTTCGTTGTGAAAAAACTGGTGGTGCATGGCATCGTGCCAAAAGGCAAATTCCTGTACTGAAAATTAACATTTTCAAAAAAACATTATTTTTTTTAGAGAATTGGTATGGAACCCATAGAAATATAACAAAATATCTAATAATTTGATGTGCATACGTTTAATAATTATTTTTGTCGTTTTTTTTTTGCTTTTTTATTGCATCTACAAAAACAGTACAAATAAAATGTTTGAATTATTGAAATGAGACACTCGGTTATCTCAAAAACTGAATTACCATTTTTGACACTTTTTGCCTCGTATTATCGAAACGTCGTCTCGAAATCGTCGACGAAAATTTGTATCCGCACACACACACATACATACGTCCATTTTTACTAAGGTACGTCAAATGGTTCAAAAACCTTTGAAACGTAGATATATAAAAAATGTCATTTAATATTTTTTTGTGTTTACTATAACTTAACCTACGAAAAGTTAACAATAAATTTCAAGGTATCAATATATTTGTATCATACTTGCTCTCAGAATTCCTCATCTATCGATCTATCCAGATCTATCTAACGAATTTTTGAATAACAGAAGAAAAATGTTCAGGCTTTCGAATGATGCTAATATATATAATAATATATATAATAAAGTAGTCCAAAAAGCAGCACTGGTAAAAAATGGACAATGAAAAATCATTTTCACCTTTTCACGCACTAACAAATAATTTTTTCACATTATTTATTATGAACAACATAGACAAGATCAGTATAAATATAATGACGTTAACATTTTTTCGATATCTCTCATATTTCCCACAAAAAGTGAGTTTGAAAAAAGGGGCCACTTTCACATGCTTTCACCGATATCTCGGCCAAATGATGAGCTACGGATTTGAAATTTGGTATTCCGAATTTTCTCGAAAATACCTATAAAATCAAAATTATTTAAATACCAGGGTGGGGCCAATTCTGTATGGAAATACGCCCATAACCTTTATACACGACTTTGTATAAAAGTACAAAAAAGATAATTTGATGTTTCAGCTACATTTATGTAAAGAAAAATAATGATAAGTATTGACACTAAGAAGCTCTAAAACAGTGATTCCCAAAGTGGTCAATATGGACATTCAGGGGTCCATGACAACTTTCAAGGGCTCCATACCAGTGAAAAGAAATTCTAGGCACCCACGATAGTGGATTATAACACACATAGTTAATATTTATTTTTTCAAGTAATTAATGAATAACTACTTTAAATGTTTAATACTAAACGTTAGTACAAATTTATGGAAAGTAGTTAGTAGAAATTTATGGAAAAATCGATATAGGCTAAATAGGAGGTCCATGACAAAGCCACGACCAAGCAAGGGATCCACGACACAAACAAGTTTGGGAATCTATACCCTAAAACATCAAAATGAACACAAATAATATTATTCATAAATATATTCATAAATCTGAAATAAAAACAAAAGAATAAGATGTGTTGATCATAAAATTGACAAATAGTATTGGTTACCATATCAATCAATCTGAAACTCAAGAGAAAGATAGACAAGTCTTTGATAAGAACATATGTCTACCTACAATACCATACTGATCTAATGAATTAATTAATTATTGACTTTATTATTTTCCAGACGGATGGTTCGCAAAATAGTGCTCTTCGCCAACACCCTCTTCACCTGCGTCCGATATTACCCGACAGCAGTTCAATTGCTGACTGGAAGTGCAGACAAAAGAGTTGTCTATTGGGAGGCACTCGATGGATCGATGGTGAGAGAGTTGAGAGCCTCTGCATCGGGGGCGATCAACACTGTTTGCATTTCCATGGGAGGAGAACTGTTTGCCACTGGGTCGAATGATCAAATTGTCAAGGTAGTAAAGGAAATATGAATAGATTTTGATTTTTTTTAACACAATACACATAAAGCTCTGATACTTTTTTTTATGTATGAGCTTAAATGTGGACGAAAAGTTTAACACTTTTTTTTCGAAATTACAAAAAAACAACTGTCCTAATGATTGCAATAGAAACCAATAGTGTACGATTTATAAGTAGAACTAAGTATATAATTATATTGGCACTAATGGCAACCAATTGAATGACTTAGCCATAATAAAACTGGTTGGTATTGGTATTTTGCCTTGAGGCAAGTTACATGAACTTCCCGATATGTGTAAATAATCTACTTAATTAATAAAAAATAAATTAATTTATGAGTGATTAAAAGTATTCCGAGTAGATTTATTACACATAATTGAAAACGAACGAACACGTTCATCACTCGGGGTATTTTCTAAAAGCAAATTTTCAAAAATCAATAATTTTCATAATTGAACAAGTTTGCGTAGCACTTCAATGGTTTAGTATGTTCATTGAGACCCGTGTACTCTATCATTATACCAAGTAAATTGTCTAATTTTAATTTTAACAAACTTCAAAAAAACTACTAATTTTCGCAAAGTTTTATGAATTTTTAAAATTAAACTACTTGTTATAAAACCGTAATATTTCAGTAAGTTCTATAAGACAATGATATATATCGCCAAAAAAAGTTCCATAAAAGTCGGCTTAGTTTTTTTTTTCAACAGTTAATTACTTGAAAACGGCTCGGTAGATTTTTACCTAAAACTAATCAGTATCATTCTTAACTAATATCTTTCGAACAGATTTTAATTTTTTAAAATAATTTCCGTAGTATGAGCTTAAATGTGGACGAAAAGTTTAACACTTTCTTCCAAATTACAAAGAAACGGCTCGGCCGATCATCGCGCAAAAATGAGAATTGATAATCCTCACTGAGATACATCAAATAGTCCAGTCATTTAAGCTTAAATTAGGTAAGAATCTCGGAATTCGAGATACCCAGCTGTAAGTCTGTAAATACTTGTATATTGACACCCTAAAGTTGTCTCAAAACCTACAAATGGTAAGGTGTCAATACCATATGTAGGTTTTGTAACAACTTTAGGGTGTCAATATAAATTTCTGAAATCGATTCAGGCGTTTTTGAGCAAACGTCCATGAAAGGTCTAATTTTGGAAAACGCGAAAAGAACGATACTAATTTTTGCAAACTTTGACGAATTTTTAAAATTAAACGACTTGTCGTAGGACCGTAATGTTTTAGTATGATCTATAAGACTATGTTATCTCCCGTCAAAAAAAAAAATCATAAAAATCGTCGAAAATTTTTTTTAACACTTTATTGCAAGAAAACGGCCCGGCCGATCTTTACCAAAAACTAATCAGCACGATTCCCAACCAATATCTTTCGAACGGTTTTCGAATTTTCAAAATCGATTCAGAATTGCGGGCTAAAACGTGGACGAAATTTTTTAACTTTTCTGCTATTTACAAAGAAACGGCTGATCGTCACGCAAAATTGATAAACGCTAGTCCTTATCAAAATACATCAAATGGCTTTTAAATTTTTGAAATCGGTCCAGCTGTTTCTGCAAAAACGTCGATTTACGGTTAAAAATCTGTACACAGACACACATACATTTTTCGAATTTGTTTTTTTTTCGATTCAGAATGGCTTGAAACGTCGAGAAAACATAAAATTAGCGAATCGGATTGTTCGATGAAAACATAAACTTCCCCTTCGGGAAGTTAATTATCTTCAAAAGTATGATTTCCATTTGTATTATTGCTTGATCCAGGCTATCACACAATATATAAATTATATATTAAAAGACTGTAACATACCTTTTAATGTAATTTCCTCATTAAATCCTTCTAAATGAATCATTTTCAAAGCTCTGGGATTACATGGATGGTACATGCAGTTTCATAGGCTGTGGTCACACATCATCCATCACGGCTGTTGCGATTTCTCCGGACTCGAGGTTCATTGTCAGTTGCAGTGCCTCCGGTAGCATTTTCATCTGGAAAGTACCGGAGATAGTTTTGAAAAATATTAAACAGGTATGAGGTATAATATAATTTAAATATTTTACAAATATGGTAGAGATCTAAATTACAATAAATAACACAACTAATAACAATTTTGGGGCTGAGGCAAGGCAAATTTCTGTGGCTCTCCATACTATAATTAAACATACGTGAAGCCAATTAAGACCTTATCTCATATTTGATCATATGTTAGAAGAGAACCTTACCGAATATTTCTAAGTATTTGAATATTAAAATGCAAATCATTTTTGACATTAAAATAAAACTATTAGTTAACTACCATTAGGCAAATTACCAGAACTTCCCGTAGTGTGATGAAATATTCGAGGAATATTAAATGTTTTCAAATAGATAAAAAACTAAATAAACAAAACTTAATAAATCAAATTTAAAATGAAGGACAATGTCTAATATTTATAAAAATAGTAAGAACTTCCAAAAATTTTTTTGGAAATAAAAAAAAAATACCAAAGCAATCATTTCGCAAACACAAGCAAAAAGTTTTTTGAATCCTTCATATCTGATGTTTATTCTTTCAAAAACCATCTGCCATTTATTGCACATTTAGCTTGGTATCTCTGAAACGGCTAGACCTGCCTTTGCCAAAAACTAATCAGCGCATCTCCCCATCATTACGAATTGAATGTTTTTCGGATCATTCAAATCGGATGCTCCATTCTCTCAAAAACTCGATTTCTATTTCGTGCACTCTTTGCTCCGTATCCCAAAAATGGCTGGACCTCCCTTTGCCCAAAAATTAATGGACACATCTCCCTATCAATAGGAATCAAATGCTTTTTAAACCATTCAAATCGGTTGATTGGACGAAAAATTGTATCCATGCATACATACACACACACATTTATTTTTCTGGGGTTTGCCAAAATATTCAGAAACCTTCAAAACGTGAAGAAATGTAAAAATTTTCAATTTCGATTTTTGAACGATTACAATAACCTACCCTACGCAAAGTTAATAATTTTGATTCAAAAATTTTCATTTTTTTTCTAATTTTGATAATTTTGAAACCGCAAGACTTGTCTTCCCCCAAAAACAAATCATGCTTTTTAAATCATTCTAATCAGATGCTCCGTTCTCTCATAAACTGCTATTTTTTAACATTGTACTCCCCTATCTCTGGAACGGTTGTCTTTACCTAAAACGAATCAGTATGTATCTCCAAAATGGCTGGACCTGCCTCTGTCAAAAACTAATTAACACAGTTTCATGGAACATAAAATTCTTTAACAAAAGTGGTAATCCTTTTCCTACAATCAAGTATTTGATATAAATACTCTCAACGCCTCTCAACGCATTTTTGTACAATTTTGTAATATTCTGCTATTTCATTCAATAACTGTTTTTATTATTTTTTTACCAGTCCGAAGAGTTTGTAGCGGCCGATAAAAAAGCAGAAAAAAAGTGTGCGAGGCCTTTAAAAACTCAAAATATGAAAACAAAAGCATTAGCTGCTGCACGTTCAAATACGTCCATAGGAAAGGCAAAAGTCGAGGAGGATATTAAGAACAAAGCTGGAAGACCAACTGAAAGTCCTCATGTTTCTCTCGGAGAATGTCCCTGTACTGATAAAAGCAAAGCTGACAAAACGAAAGCATAAAAAACTATGATCGTCATTGTAATTTCAATAAAGTGTGATATGTTTTTATAAACCTGTTTTTATCACTTCTAAATAGTAGAAATATGAACAAAATCTGAAGGAGTTGGAAACATTGAGAGTTTTGTTTATTATTTTATTCAGAATCAAACAAAAGTTAAAAATCATGTTCTGTTCAGTTTATTATGAAACATTTGTTATATATAACAATTTGTATATTGTTATATTTAGTATAAAAATAACATTATATTTAGATGTACCAATATAGCTACCACAAATGCTATTTTTCTATAGTAATTAAATAGTCTTATTTATATCTAATATTATAATCTCAATCCTATTAATCATATGTTATACCTTCAAATTACTCTCTAAAACTCTTTTGTTTATCCAGTGATAAATATGTATTTAACATTTTCTTTATTTATGAGATGGTAAACAGTTATGGAATAATCTTGATAATGATTTGTAGAAATTCTGTTAAATTGAACTACAAGATAGAACAATATTAGATTTATTTAGATGTATCAGTTAACTTTTGGTTTTGGCAAACAATGGCACACAGCATTAATGTATTTAAAAGAACACTTAATTGCGGTGGTGCCATTTGTAAATCTGGCCTTATGTAACTCCCTCAAAGTATATATCTTAGCATCTCCTGCAGAACCACCAAATCATAATTGATAAACACAGGTAAGTAATGAATGCATTTGAATGTTTATTCTAAATCATACAGATACTAAAACATATGTCTTCATGATGATGGCCTTTTGAAACTGGAGATTCCAGCATGTGTCAAACTAGTAGCATATGCAGACGATGTAGCCATAGTAGTTGTCTCCAAACAAATTGATGAGATCGTGAGTCCATTTAACATAACCTTGGGAAAAATTAATCACTAGATGAGAACAATGTAAGTCCAATTAACACAACAAAAAAGTGACGCTGTTCTTAGCGACCATGAAGCTGAAGATAGGAAATCTAGAGATCAAAAAACGTCAAAACCTCATATCCGTTACCTTGGCATAATAATTGATGCTCGATTGAATTTCAATCAACAGGTGGAACATGTTAGTGGTAAGATGTCAGTAGTTAAGACGAGACTAGCTCAACTGATACCTAATGCTGGAGGCCCTAAACAAACCAGAAGGATATTACTATTATCAGTGGTAACTTTGGTGCTTACATATGTTACCTCCACATGGACTGATGCTCTCAAAAATCAAAAATCGCGGAAAATCGCAGGAACTATATATCGTCCGAGTTCGCTTTAAGAGTTGCTTGCACATTTCGCACAATATTGGAAGAAGCAGTATGCGTCATTTCAGGAACTCTGCCTCTCTTAGTCTTAACAGAGGAAAGAGGGACAAATTACCATCAAAGATATCAACAACTGAGTCCTGAAAAGGTAAAAATAGGAGAACAGCAGAACAACTTTGACCGATGGCAACAACTGTGGGATGTCACAGCATTCACTTCTAGCACGATAGCTCGCAGGATTGTCCATATTGTTTGGGCAAAATCAAAGATGCTGAGCATGTGTTCTTCGTGTGCCCGCAATTTAGTGCTCTACAGGACGTTGTAGAAGAGATATTGAGCCAAAGAATTACTCCAGATACTGTTCTCAAAGTGATGCTGACAACTGAAGCTGCTTGGAACGCCATGTACAGATTTGCAAGAACTGTGTTAATTGACCTGCGTTATATGGAAAGAGAAAGGGCGAATTAAACTTCGCCCATTGGGTATATCTGGATCGAAGAGAGTTAATTAGTTCATACTATTATCAAGCATATTAAATTATTTAGAGTAATTTTATTTTACTAAGGGATTGAGGTTTGTTGCACTATTAATTTTGTATAGTTTTTATTCAAATACCTCGAACAACATAATATATGTAAATTCAAGTTTTACATTTATCAACGACTTCAAGATATACTATTAGTATATTGTAAAATTATTGTGAATGCTAAAGTAATTAGTTCAAATGATGCAAACTTTATGTTTGACTCCATACTATTTGAAATGTGTTGCGAAGAATTGTATTATCTGTATTATCTGTCCTTTCTCAACATTTTGAAGTCGTTCGTTGATTATAAAAGCTAGGTTATATTCATAGATTAATAAACATAATGGTTGTATCAGTGATATGAATGATACAAAGATTTAATAGCAATGGTTTATAATCGTAATTATTTTTATTTATCATCAAATTAATGATTACATGAAGAATTTATACCTTTTATGTGCCATGTATTTCTTTCATGCTGTTTTTGTATGGTTATTTTCCAAATTCCAAAAACTTCTCACTTGTATGTAATAATTATAGTATAAAATTTAAATACATTCTATGATGCATATTATATTCGTGTTATAACTTTCAAATAAACCTATTTTGGTTTAAAAGTATTTATTCAAAACTAACGAGTTGAAAGAAAATATTACAAGTGTCAACTGTCAGCCTAACAATAACAAGCATGAAGTTATATGCAATTGAAAATTATGACCGTTAACAAGTCAGATTCAAATTCAAATTAATTATTACTCACATTGCAAATGAAAATAATGAAAGTTTGAATTATGTATATTTGAATGCAGTAAATTTGATTGTATGTTCCAATAGGATAAAATTATATTATATTATACAATGTATAATATAGTATATGCATAATGTGCATATATCAAATTTAGAGCAATGACATAAATAATCTTTCATATGAGTAAACACTCATATTGCTTTTTAAAATACTAAAATCACAACTATATTTTATATGCATTCAAAGTATAGACTATAACTTAATAAGGTCTTCATAATTGATATTAATAACAACAAATTAAAAATAGTTAAAATAAGGTTTTTTGTAAAAGATTTTGTAACAATTTGTAACTAGTTGGCAACTTCTAATGAGTTGGAAATATGCTTTTAAAACTTTTCAAACACTGTATTGTATTACTTTTCTTTATAAGAGTCATTTATTTTAGAATCTAAATAAAGTTCAATATGATAATTTCTGTTTTAGTTGTTTTAGTCAAAATATAAAGTTGAAGATTTTAATTGTTTATTATGAATTAGTATAAAACTAACATATATACGTTCTATTTATTTCTGAAAGGATTAAGAAGTTTTCGTTATAACTGATATAATCTTGATTATAATAACATTAAATTTTATACCTCCAAATCTAGATTAAAACATAATTGTTCATCCATTGATTTATTCAACATTTTCCTCATTATGCATAAGGTGGTAAAAATTCAAACAATATTTTGTAGAAATTCTGCCAATTCAACTGAAAAAGAGAACTAAATTAGATATATTTAGATATGATAAATTACAATTAAAATAAATGGATTCTGTATGGATTAAAAGGTACTAGAATGTTAATACTAGTAATTTGCGTTCTAAAAACATACATACCCTTGTATCCTGAAAGATTTTTAGTAATTTTGAAATCTTTGAAAATTCTTTTTCTGAAAAATTGACAAAAAGTAAAAATAAGTAAATTGTATTTCACAATGCATTTATTTGTAACATAATAATAATATTAATACTAATAAAAATATAATACAAGAACATTATATGTTGTAACATTAAAATACATGGTAGTCATAACCTATATTATATATATACGAGTATATATATATATATATACATATGTATATATAAATATACATGATATGCTCGTCATCCGTTGCCAGAAAAGACATCGAATGTGAGAAAATGACATCAAAACCAGAAACTTTTGTTTCTTTCAAGGGAGATCAAACTGGAAAGAATATAATCTCTGGATATTTGGCCAAAATCAGTCTATGTGGACCGTGTAATTTTTTAGTCCACCTGGGAGAAAAAGCTAAGATAAATCATTAAACTGTATTAGTCTAATATCCTTGAACATTCGAATCTTAATCTAAGAACACAGGAGCATTAACAAAAGTTGTCCATGATAATAGAACGAACATTCTTTGTTCATATATTATATTAATTATAAACTTAGATCACACCTATAGGCTATAGCGTGACATTACTGTTTCATTACAAGTTAAATTTATTTCATACAGATAATCATGGTCTACAATATTGAGCATCATCTGTGAGTGGCATTCGAGGAAATCAGTCATTACTTCCAGTTAATTTTACTAGGTGTTTTAGCTCCTACAAGTATTATTGAAATGGAAGTAACAGGAAAAAAATTCATATGTACTTGCAGCAACCCTTTCAATGAAAAAGGTCATGCGAAGAAAATATACAGAAAAAATTTAGGAAATTCTTCAAAAACACTTCAATACAAAATAAGAAAAGAAAAACAGAGCAGCCAAACTGCAACCATTATTAGAGAATTGGTGCTGGTTCATTACCCAAACCTTATTTAGAATGTTTGGAGACCAGCATCAAGGAAGACAAAATAATTAACAAGAGAAGGACAAAAGTTCATGAAAAACTTCCAGAATTTGGCTTATTACAAAATTGCAAGCAAATATTGTCCCGAACAGTAATCATTAGAGACTTGCTGCTAGTTCATTCTCCACAACATATTCAAAACGTTTGGAACACTGCAACTGGGATTCATAATAATGAATCCCAAAAAACTAATTACGGAAGAAAAAAAGTTGCAGACAATTTTTTTAAGCAACTACACATTTGAAAGCGCTAGTATAGCAGCAGGTTCGATATTAGTAGTGGCAGATGAAACTCTTTTCAAACATTGTCAAAATGGAATTTGTATTGTAAGACCACCAGGTCATCATGCAGAAGCATGGATTCTGCATATTCAGTAATGCGGCAATATTTGCAAACTATGTCATAAAAATTATAATTTAAAGTTTTAACTGTAGATTGGGATGTACACCATGGTAATGGAATTCAAAATGCCTTTTACAATACTGAAAAAGTTCTGTACATATCATTACATTGATACGATAATGGTAATTTCTTCTCAAGAGGTTCTGCTGGTAATTACACTGACATAGGTGGTGATGGTGCCAAAGTATTCAACGTCAACATACCATGAAACAAAAAAAGGCATGAAAGATGCTGAATATATAATGGCTTTTCAGCAAATTCCTATACCTATAGCATATGAATTCAATCCTGAGTTGGTAATTATATCAGCTGGATTTGATGCAGCTGCTGGTGATCCCTTGGGAGGTTGCAAGGTGTCACTTGAAGCCTATGGTCATATGACGCACATGCTAACATTACTGGGAAATAGTAAAACAATTATAATACTAGAAGGCGGATATAATTTATCAACAGCGTATTGTATGGTAATGTGTACAAAAGCCTCGTTGAGAGAACCTTTGCCATCGTTGACATTATTTGCCGTAGATCCTATAGCTATAAATTCTATTCAGAACGTCAACCATTATTAGAGAATTGGTGCTGGTTCATTACCCAAACCTTATTTGGAATGTTTGGAGAGCAGCATCAAGGAATATAAAATAATTTTGTAAGAGAAGGAAAAAAAGGGTCATACGTAAGAAAAGAAATCGACAAAACTTACAAAATCCTTCAAAAACACTTCTGAAAGAAATTGAGTTTCTAATGCCGAATGATAAATTGTGCTACCACTGCCGCAGAAGATTAGAAAACGTGTGTAGCGCTGGAGCAGGTGAGCTTTTATCAAACAATTTTTTCAAAATTTCAAGGATATTTTTGAATCGTATTATAAACGTTTTTTTTTTCAATCTATATAGATTCTGTTGTGAAGAAAAGACTCAAATAATACAGAAATTAAAAAATGAGGATAATAGGAAGACCGAAAGAGCGGAGTACAATAACAATGATTTACTGAGAGTTACGAGTAAAAAAGTGCAGCCAAACTGCAATCATTATTAGAAAATTTGTACTGGTTGTTCATTACCCAAACCTTATTTAGAATATTTGGAGAGTAGCATCAAGGAACACAGAATCATTAATAAGAAAAAAAGTGCAGCCAAACTGCAAGCATTATTAGAGAATTTTTATATTGAATTATAATAATTCTAAATTAGAATTATTTCTAGTGAACCTGAAGAACATACAAAACCGCCACCGCGGCGAGCCAAGCTTTTGGCGTTACAAAAGCTTGGTAGTATGTAAAAACAATAACACCAATTTAAAGGTAAAAATTGTTTGAGGTAATTGAATAAGCTTAATTGATACATAAATTATTTATTTATTTAGTTCGTGAGATAGAAACTCACCTATTTTTAATTAACAAACTCATTTCTTCTAGTTTTCTTCTACAATACTAACAAATGATTATAAAGGTTCCTTCATAAACAGATTGAAACAGTAGCATTTAGAATGTTTGGAGAGCAGCTTCAAGGAATACAAAATAATTAATAAGAGAAGGAAAAAAGTGCAGCCAAACTGCAACCTTTATTAGAGAATCGCTGAATTAGAAAGTACGCTGAATTCAAAACATCCGCGTCAGGCTAAAATGAAGGCGCTAGAAAAACTCACTTGCAACAGAAAGAAGTGTGTGAAAAATATGAGCAAGAAATCAGAAACAGGAGTTGTTTTCGAAGAATTGCTTTTTGAGCATAAGTGTCTGTGGGACGAAACCCACCAAGAACGTCCCGAACGCTTGAAAGTAATTATAGAAAAATGTAAGGATATGGGCTCACTTGATCGATATTTAAGACTAAGATCAAAACCAGCTCATTCAGCATTTAATTGAATTAAAACATTCCACCAAACACACCGAATTTTTGAAAAATGTTTGTCAGGTGAGGGACATTGATGAACTCGAGAAAAATAATTCTAAATTTGATTCAGTGTATTTCCACCCAAAAACTTATGAATCATCAGCTATAGAACTTTTAGACAGTATACTTTCAAACAAAGTATAAAATGGTATGGCGCTTATTCGACCTCCTGGCCACCACGCTATGGAATCTGAATATTCTTGATACTGCTTTTTAAATAATGTTGCTATTGCTGCTGAACATCAATTGAATGATGAAAATTTGAAAAGAATACATATTGTCGATTGGGATGTCCACCATGGCCGAGCTACACAGAGAATGTTTTATGACAACCCAAGAGTTGTGTATTTCTCTATACATCGATTTGAATATGGAGAATTTTGGCCCTGCTTACGCGAGTCAGAATTTGACAATTAGGGTGTAGCAGAGGTCTAGGTTATAATTTCAATATACCCCTGAATGAAATCGGGATGAGAGATTCAGAATACTTGCAAATATTCCATCAAGTGCTGCTGCCAGTAGCATTTAAATATAATCCTGAATTAGTGCTAGTTTCATCAAGATGTGATGCAGCAAAAGGATGTCCTGCGGGCGAGATGAATGCATCTCCGATATATTACGCACACTTAATTGGCAGTTTAATGTCTATGAATAGTGGCAAAGTGGCAGTAGTTCTTGAAAGCGGCTATTGTTTACAGTCATCAGGTGAAAGTGCAGCTATGACCATACGGGCTTTACTTGGAGACCCCAAACCGTGTTTGACTACAATTTCTGAGCCTAAGTTGTCTCTTATGGACTATTAGAAATTGTATATATACTCATAAAACATTTTGGAAATGTTTTGATTATTATGATGTATATCATGTGGATGAGGATATAACTGACAACAGTGAAAGTCTAAGGCACATGGTAACAGTAAAATCTGAGGAAAACATGGTAACTGTTACTGAATATCCTACACGGAATACATATATAGTTCAAACAAAATCACATTTAGAAAACGTTGGTCAAAGGTTACAAAAATTACGCGAAATAACTGATTTTACTGTACCAAATTACAGAACCTGTTTCGTATATGATGATAAAATGCTGAAACACACAGACATGAACTCTGATCATCCAGAAAATCCCAATAGGATTGAGACAGTTTATAAAAAACTTTCAGAATTTGGCTTATTACAAAATTGCAAACAAATAGGGTCTCGAATAGTAACCATTAGAGAATTGCTGCTAGTTCATTCTCCACAACATATTCAAAACGTTTGGAACACTGCAACAATGAATTCGAAAAAACTAATTATGGAAGAAAAAAAGTTGCAGTCAATTTATTTAAGCAACTACACATTTGAAAGCGCTAGTATAGCAGCAAGTTCGATATTAGCAGTGGCAGATGAAATTCTTTTAAAACATTATCGAAGTGGCATTTGCATTGTAAGACCACCAGGTCATCATGCAGAAGCATGGATTTTGCATATTCAATAATGCAGCAATATGTGCAAAGTATGTCATCAAAAATTATAATTTAAAAAAAATTTTAATTGTAGATTGGGATGTACACCATGGTAATGGAATTCAGAATGCCTTTTACAATACTGAAAAAGTTCTGTACACATCATTACATTGATACAATAATGGTAATTTCTTCTCAAGAGGTTCTGCTGGTAATTACACTGACATAGGTGGTGATGGTGCCAAAGTATTCAATGTCAACATACCATGAAACAAAAAAAGGCATGAAAGATGCTGAATATATAATGGCTTTTCAGCAAATTCGTATACCTATAGCATATGAATTCAATCCTGAGTTGGTAATTATATCAGCTGGATTTGTTACAGCTGGTCATATGACGCATATGCTAACATTACTGGGAAATAGTAAAACAGTTATAATTTTAGAAGGCAGATATAATTTATCATCCACAGCGTATTGTATGGTAATGTGTATAAAAGCCTCGTTGGGAGAACCTTTACCATCGTTGACATTATCTGCCGTAGATCCTATAGCTATAAATTCTATTCAGAACTTCAACCATTATTAGAGAATTGGTGCTGGTTCATTACCCAAACCTTATTTAGAATGTTTGGAGAGCAGCATCAAGGAATACAAAATAATTAATAAGAAAAAAAAGTGCAGCCAAACTGCAACCATCATTAGAGAATTGGAGCTGGTTCATTACCCAAACCTTATTTAGAATGTTTGGTGAGCAGCATCAAGAAATACAAAATAATTAATAAGAAAAAAAAGTGCAGCCAAACTGCAACCATCAGAGAATTGGAGCTGGTTCATTACCCAAACCTTATTTAGAATGTTTGGAGAGCAGCATCAAGGAATATAAAATAATTTTAGTAAGAGAAGCAAAAAAAAAGTGCAGCCAAACTGCAACCATCATTAGAGAATTGGAGCTGGTTCATTACCCAAACCTTATTTAGAATGTTTGGTGAGCAGCATCAAGAAATACAAAATAATTAATAAGAAAAAAAAGTGCAGCCAAACTGCAACCATCAGAGAATTGGAGCTGGTTCATTACCCAAACCTTATTTAGAATGCTTGGAGAGCAGCATCAAGGAATATAAAATAATTTTAGTAAGAGAAGGAAAAAAAAAGTGCAGCCAAACTGCAACCATCATTAGAGAATTGGAGCTGGTTCATTACCCAAACCTTATTTAGAAGGTGGAGAGCAGCATCAATGAATAAAATAATTATAATAAGAGAAGGAAAAAAAAAAGTGAAGCCAAACTGCAACCATCATTAGAGAATTGGTGCTGGTTCATTACCCAAACCTTATTTAGAATGTTTGGGGCACAGCCACAAGGACCTTTGAGAGAACCTTTACCACCGTTGGTATTATCTGCAGCAGATCCTACAGCTATAAATTGTATTTGGAACGTCATCGAGATCCAGTCACAATACTGGACATGTTTGAAAGGTCGACTTAAGATTCCAGCAGAACCTGTCTTGAATAATAAATATTTTACTCGAAAACGCAGCAAAACAAAAGCTCGTAATGTAAATGACCAAATAGAAACTATGAACAAAATATTGCAATCGTAGGCTATAATTAGAATAGCCCTCGGAATGAGATAATTAGGGCTTAGTTTAAAAGGTCGTCTTAAGATTCCAGCAGAAGCTGTCTTGAATAATAAATATTCAACTCGAAAACGCAGCAAAACAAAAGCTCGTAATATAAATGAACAAACTGAAAAATTGAACAAAATATTGCAAGGATTATGCATCAAGAATTAAGTGTTTTCAAGTTTATTTAAAGAAACTCTCAGAATGTGGCTTGTTAGACAAATGCAAGCAAATAGTATCTCGAGACAAGTGTGAATGGGAGAATTAGGGCTAGTTTCATCAGACTACGATGCAGTCTGACATTAAGTTAGATCATCCAGGAAACCCAAATAGAATTCGGATATTTTATAAAAAGCAAGATACAGAACTCGTTTTGTAATGATGAATATAATTATAGAACTCAGAAATTGACTCGATACATCCAGAAAGTAGAATTGAAGCAGTTTATAGAATCTATCAAAATTAGGTTTTAAAAAATTGTAAGCAAATAAGGAACCTGAACTGAGACTTTTAAAGAATTGCTACTAGAACCTTGGTCATTGTCATCCTACAGCCATAAATACTACTCACAATGTCATTAAGATTCAGTCTGAACATTGGACATGTTGGGAAAGTTGTCATAAAATTTCGGCAGAAAACGTTTTAAATAATATTTCCCACAAAAACCTGGTTGAACAAAAGCATATCATATGTAAGTAATTTGAAAATAAGAACAATAAATTGTAAAAGACTAACTCTTAAGAATCAATCGTTATTTGTTGTTTAACACTAGATTGACGGAGAGAGTTAATGCACTTTTGCAAAAATCAAATGGCAATGATAAATATAAGGCCAAAGGTATTGAGAGTTTAATATATAAAATATTAAAAACTGTCCAAATTGTCAGGTACAAGAGTCTTGTAACAGAAACAGAATCAAGGGCCTTTGTAGCAATGATTGTTATAACATTTTAATACTTTAAAAAACCTGCTTTATGATGATTGTGTCAAATTGACTCAATCAGGCAAAATAGATATATAAACGACCTCTGGCAATCTAGTGTTAAATGTGGTATATATTGAATTATATAAGCATAAACTAAATCTAATAAATATCTGGTTGTAAGTGATGAAGACTAGAAGTGTTTCTATTCCTGGAATTGCAGCCCCGGTCCAAGGCAAAATTCATAACAAATTGTGAAAGTATTGTTGTACCCAACAATAGTTTTGTGTAAGTATTTTTAGAATACTGTCGATGGGAGATATCCAATTGATGATGTTGATAATATACCAAGTGTCTGGAATTAATTTATTGTGATTGTATATGCAAATAAAATAAATTATTTAAATTATGCTTATCATTTAATTACCTTAACCCGAATATTATTGATAATAGCAGATAAAATGTTATAAATAACATGGAAGATCATTTGTTGAATAGATCATCTGTATTACACTGCTCAATAGCCAATGTTCATACACCAATGATCCTTGTAGTATCATAAAATATAACGAGGTTCAATTTAATATAAGGTAAACTTTAAAAAATTGCACAAAATTTTGTTAAATTCATTAGTAGTATATACATTACATTTTGTATAAATTCTGCAGTCTTGGTTCTGCATCTATTTGAAATAGAACAGAAAACAAAAGGAATCCATTCTATAGCGATGAATGATCCACCATTTTTTGTGACTCTTGAAGAAAAGATTTCAACTGTAAAAGAAATAAAAGTAGGTTATACACATGAATATGTTACAACTCTTAGAATTTAGTGTTAATCGAATAAAAATTATGTTTTTGACTGCCAAGGTAGCAATTTTGTAAATAGTACATGCTAAGACATTTGTTATCTTTAGTTTTATTTAACACGTAGAAGACCGCGTGGCCATCGGTGAACACACAATATGTATTACACAAAATGAACTATTTCTGGTGTGATCCCTATAAATAAAGCACGATTTTCGATGCGCTCTTTAACGTGTTAATATTGTGCAAATAAATCATTTACTAACGGCAGTTGATATGTTTCACAACAGTACAGCAAACAAAACATTAGTTGCTCACCCAAGTTATCAAGTGTTCGGAAAAAAGATCCTCGATATGTGAACTTGCTCTTGCATAATTACACGTTTTATCATAAATACTAATGATATATGATAATGATCACCATGATTATCGAGGATGAACACATTTGTTCACAAATTGCACACGCCGAACGAAATTTACAAGTAGTGGTCTTATTACAGGTTAACCAACAGATTATCCAAAGACACAGGTCTAAAATATGCAACTTGAAGTTGGTAGAGTAACTGTCAGCCGAACGAACAGTGGCGCTTGATTTTGCATGCGGAATACATTGGAAACTATGACCGATTCATATTAGATTCCAATGAGATATGATTCGCAGAATTTTGAAGCGAAATATTTCATATTTTTTCAAAAATAAGTTTAATATATTATCTTGAACTGACAATACATGTTTGAAACATGAATTTTGAAATACATAGTGTAATAAAAAAATATTCTCAATCTGACATTGACATTTTTAGGGGCGTTGCAAAATTTTGTAGAAGTTGATTTCGTAAGCGTCCAAAAATCTACAATAAGAATTTTTGCAAATCTCTACGTTTTGGAGGTTTTTGAACATTTTGGTATACGTTAAAAAAATGATGTGTGCGTGTCGTGTATGGATACAATGTTTGTCCACGTTTTTGGGAACGCGGTTAAACCGATTTGAATGATTCAAATTCGATTCCTATTGATAAGGACACGTGCTGATTAGTTTTTGGCAAAAGTTGGTCAAGCCGTTTCGGAGATACAAAGCAAGGAGTGTAGAAAATGGCTATTCAGTTTGAGAGAACGGAGCATCCTATTTGAATAATTTAAAAAACATTTTACTTGTATTTAGAAAATACAAGAGCTGAATAAATTTTTGGAAGGATAGGTTTAGCGGTTTCGGAGATCCAATGAAAAAGTATATTGGTTGTGCATGGTATCGTGCTTTAAGGCAAATTTCTGGAACTTTTACCGTAATTTAGAATTTTAAAATTTCAGAAGAAAACAAATAGTTTTTTTTGCAAATGTAGAATTTTTAGAATATTTTTGAAAATTCTGAAAACATTTGAAAAATTTGAATATTGATAAAATTGCCTTTTTTGAATGGATTTTTTAACAAAGTTTTGGCCTGTAATGCCATACCTTTATGGCTGAAAAGAGCTCAAAATTTTCAAATAATTTTGAAATATATAAAAATATATAAAATATAAAAAAAGTTCAGATTTTCCAAAAAAGTTAATTTGACTTGAAGTACGATGCCATGCACCACTAGACAATTTTGTATCTTTTTCGCAAAGCTGTAAGACTTAAAATTTCATGCAATAAACAAATCAAATATTATTGATTTTTTTTTTTTAATGATGCTTTCACATACTTCACTTATTATTATATATACAATTGCTTATGTTCTAGATTTATGGAATCTTAATCTAAAATCACAATAGAAAATTTATCATCTAATATGTACTTACTTAGATTCAATGAATTAAATTTAGAAAAGTAGGAAAAACTTAATATCGTGGAAGAAAAATGTCTTTATAGTAATTTTGTCTAAGAGATAAGAGATCTATTATTTTTTCATAATATTCTACAGTATCAATCTTTAAAGATTGAATTTTCTAGAAATTCACTTATGAATTTTATCATATCTCCAAAGGAATTCTTTAAATTCGAAGTTTCAAGCTAAAACTCTTACCATGTACAACTTGCATCAAGCTGTAGTGATATCTGTTTAAAAATAATAGAAACACAAATATGTTGTAAAGTAAAATTACGATGTGACTTTACAGTAGGTCAAGTGAAAATTCGATCACAAAGCGAAAGGAAAACCATTGGGTTGCCTAGGTAATTGAAAATACACTATAATAGCTTATAGACCAAAAATAGTTTTTAGTAAAGAAATAAAGTGGCATAGAATTAGTTGTGCAAGGTTTGAGAATGTTGGAATATTGCAGAGCATTTGTGCATTTTTTCAAAATTTTGTCAAATAAGTGTTGAATAAAATATATATAGGAATAATAGTTTGTGAATTAATGACAATTTATATATCCCTAATATAAATAAAGTTACACATACGTAAAATTAGATTTTTAGAAGTATATTTCCAAGATTGTTTTTTAAAAATTCAAATTCTGGTATCACAAAAAAAATTGTGCTAGAGTATTTTGAGACCATTCTGATAAACCATTTATCAATTTTTTTCAGATAAAATCTTTGCATATTGCAGATTATTTTGTTACTACAAGTTATGCTAAGAAAAGTGCTAAAATGTGCGTAAAGCCTATGTGTTTTTGCCCTAAAATGTACACAAAAGTTATGGAATATATTATTAGAACTATTTACATATTTAGTAGAATTTCGTTTGTTATTGTCAGAGTACATACGTACATATGTTTTTAGATTTTGGATAGTATCGTTATGATAAGTAAAATATTCTGAAAGTCGGCTGAAAAGTGAGATTTTAGTAAGATCTCATGTTTGATGATTACACCATACAAACAATCGACTTATATTGAAATATAGTATATAACAGATGTTATATCGTAAGGACAGAATGTTATGTAATCCTTCCGAAAAAAATGAAGGATTTTTTGTTCAGTCAAAAACAATCTTATGCTATCGTGATATGTCTTCTGCTATTTTAAATCCAAAAATGAATATTTTATTTTACAATCGGAACAGAATTTCACGGTTTATCTAAATTTAGTAAAATAATTAACATTATTCAAGCGTAATAAATTAGTCAAATATATACAGCAGTCTTATTTGTAGATGATCAAAATTACACGCTAATTACTTCAACATTATCTAATTTAATTATAAACAATTATTCTAGTCTACTCAATGTTTTTCTAAGGTATATTAATAGACAACAAAAATGTGTCGAAATTTTATATCGTTGATATTTTATTTATTAGTCTATTTTGGTTTTGGTAGGTTGTTTTCACTAAAATTTATATCAGACGTTCAATCAGGTTGATCCTACAGAAATATTGTACTAATTTAGAAATAAGATAAAATATTATGTAAGATAAATATTATGAATTTAACTCCAATACCTTTTTACTCTAAACTTAAGTATTGCACAAAAAAAATCACAAATTAAGTCAGTTATTTTACCTATTGCATCAATGAGTGCTAAGAAAATTAAAAAAAAGATTAATTTGAAAAAAATGATGGCAAAAAATTGTGTTTTTACATTCCTAGCTATTAGGGAATAAATTGAAAAAAAAAGGCGTTTATGGAAGAATAATTAGTAGTGCAATTAATAATTGTAGTACTAACAATTCTTTGAAGAAAAATTTAAAAATTTCTTTAGAACAAAATACAACTGTTCTGGAGGAATCCAGCAGTGCAATTAATAATTTAGTCTTATTTGAATTGTTTGGGGTGTCCCAGAACTCAACGTCAAGCCAAAATGGTATGATAGTATTTGTAACTAACCTGAAATTTTTTATTCAACGTCTAGAATTTAACAGTTTACTAGTTTTCATATTGAATTTACGTTTACCTATAAGATATGGAAATACAGATAATTTGGCACAATTTTGTAGCTAAGTACAAACTTAGCAGATTTTTCATTTCCATGTTTTATAAAATAGGGCGCTATTTCATTTGTTCATATAAAAATGAATGATTTTTTTTAACTTTCCGAAGAAGAATTGAATTTCAGTCATTTCGGTAAAATATTCAACTGTTTATTTCAAATGAAATTTATTGTTTTTACTAAAAAAACAACACGATTTCCCAAAGTGATGTCTTTCAAACAAACTTATAAAATATGTACTTGTATAAGTCTAAGTAATTTTTTTACATGATTAAATACATTTATTTCGTGTTCTAAAATTTAATGTATCATCGACATAGATTCTGATTAGAATCGCTTAGAAAAGTACAGCAAAATTAAAAATTGATGAATTTTCAAAATTTAACCGCCTATAGTAAGCCTAAAAAATTTGACAATGTTATTTCACACGTTCTACAGGTTTAATCAAAATTGTCAAAACAAAAAAAACTATTATAATCATGAAGAAACGATCCGGCAGATCTTAACCAAAAACATATCAGCATAATTCTAAACCAATATCTTTTTTAACAATTTTTGAATCTTTAAAAACATCGAATCACTTGAAGTAAAAATAAGTAAAGAAGATCACAAGAAAATAGCAGGACAAAAACATATATTCGAAGAATAAAAAAATGGCCATAAAAATTAAAAAAAAAAAAGATCTCATTGGATATGAAGTTTTCAAAGGTATAAAGACAAGCATATTGTCTTAAATATATACTGTATATTTTGATCGGTATTAAAGATATGCAAAAAAATTGAAATCGGTTCAGCCGTTTTTTGTGCAAACATCGACGAAGGTCAAAAATCGAGTCACATACACACACACTTTCTCCAAATTAGGTCTCAATCGCTTCAGAATGACTTAAAACTTGGAGAAAACATGAAATCAGCAAATCGGATTTTTTTGCAAATATTACAATATATAAATTTCTTCTTCGGTAAGTTAAAAAAAAATCATCATTCATCATTTGACTACAAATATACAGAAAAAAGTACCAGTTCAAAATTTTCACAAATAAATTTATGATTAAAATGTGAACATTTCTTTCTCATCAATAAAATTTCATAGTCGTTATTAGAAATTGTGCAATTCCGTATAATCTATTAAAAATTGTCAATAGTTTATAACAAAGTTTATACCATCAATATATACATTTTGTCTCAGTTACACATTTGTTAGTAATTTTCACCCACCACCATTTGTTAATATTTACAAAATTCCACCACCAAAAATTTCGCTCACTTTTTACGTCACCAAAGCTGCTTCAAAAGTCTGCTATCATATGACTTGCTTAATTTTGCCATTGTCCAATTTCGATTTATTCACGATAATTAATTTCTTCTTCTTTTTCACTGGCGGAGGTGTCGGCAATGGAGGTAAATCTGGAAGTTGGCAGACGTCCTTCATGGTGTTGTATTTTCTGCCAACTCTCTCGATTAATTCGGGTTTGTATTTGTAGGCTGTCTGGTCGACTGCCGACGTTGTTTTGATGCAATCGTCTCCACCAAATTCACAAACCTAAAAAAAATAATAAAAAGTTAAGATCTATATTCATGTACACGAAAATTGGGGTCCTCAAGATATTGGCAATCTTATTTTAACCCTTACAATCCGGCACTGATTCAGAACAATCTACCAGCAACTCGGTGGTAAATTCTTTTGCAAAAGTACCTGATGTAAA
The DNA here is from genome assembly GCF_003426905.1 of Ctenocephalides felis. Classification (NCBI taxonomy): domain Eukaryota; kingdom Metazoa; phylum Arthropoda; class Insecta; order Siphonaptera; family Pulicidae; genus Ctenocephalides; species Ctenocephalides felis. Next base: position 69,403,322 of record NW_020539725.1, read on the forward strand.
CATGATATTGTGTATGTTATGTAATCAGTTTGTAATGAATTTGTGGTCATCGAGGAACATACATTTGCAATATTTATTAACTTCCCGAAAATGAAAATTTTTGCATATCTATACGTTTCAGAGGTTTCTGAGCATTTTGAGCAATGAATTGTATGTATATTAGGGTGGTCTTTTATATGGACATTTTCGAATTTCATTGCTTTCAAGGGCTCAAATGATTCCAAATTGATAAAAAACAATTCTCTAAAAGTTTTAGCTCTCAATATTAACTTTTAGATAGTGCGCCATTCAATCAAACTTCGTATGAAAATAGCATGGAAAAAGTTTTGAAAATTAAAAAAAAACTTTAGGTATAACTTAGCGACAAACTAATTAAAAGTGAAAATTTGTCATTTTTTATTGAAAATTTGACGCTCTGCAGAATTTTTGAAAAATTTTTCATGGTATTTCCATACAAAACTGATTGAATTGCGCACTATCTAAAAATACAATATTAATAGCTAAAACTTTCAGAAAATAGTTTTTTATCAATTTGGTCCCATTTGAGCCCTTAGAAGCAAGGAAATTCGAAAATGTCCACATTAAGGATAACCCCCACATGTATATGTATGGATATAGTTTTTCGTCCACGTTTTCAGGAGCACGAAGCAACCGATTTGAATTAGTCAAAAAGCAATCGAAGCCTATTGCTAATAAAATGTGATTAATTTTTGGCAGAAGTTGGACCAGCCGTTTCGGAGATACCGAGCAGAAAGTGCAGAAAATGGCAATTGAGTTTGTGAGAGAACGGAGCATCCGATTTGAATGATTCAAGAAACATTCCACTTGTATTGACGTAATAAAGAGTTGATTAAATTTTTGCTAAGGCAGGTCTACCGGTTTCGGAAAACATGACGCAAAAAGTTCAAAATGCCATTTATTTTCGGAAGTATAGATCAACTAGCATTAATATGTATTGAAAATTTTAGATAAATTTCAAAATTCAAGATATTCACAAAAAAAATCACTTTCAAAAATTTTCCAAGTTTTTTAAATATATCAGTATTTTCGAAGCAATTTTGTCAATATTTAAATGATTTCAAAAAGTTGAAAAATGATCAAAAAAAAATTCAAGATTCTCCAGCAATTTGTCTTAACGCACGATGCTATGCACTACTAGTTACATTTTAATTTGTATAAATTAGTATAATCTAGAAAAATTTACTAAATTGTTATATTCACTTACATAATGAAACATTCAATAAAATTTGTTGAAACATATTTAGCAATTTTAGTCATTTTTTTTTTTAACTTTTTTGTTGAATACCTTAAAAAATTTGATAAGATCTTCATGTAAAAATCATGTATACACATACATGTATATAAGACAATGAAGCAAATTTTCAAATTAAAAATTTTTTTTTTGATCACTTTGTTCAAGACATATCAGCAAAAACTAAATAAAATTTACTAAAATTTAGTAAAAATTGTTACTTACACTTGGATTTTGAAATTCTGAACAAACCGTAGTCGAAATGCATCGTAGGTATTATGTAGGAAAGTAAACACAGGTTGATATAATTTTAAATACTTATTCGTACATTTACACTACGTGATGTTATTGTTTCCTTCCTCAATGGCAAAATACAAGTGAAATAAATTTGGTAAGAATTCCAGGTTTTATACCTTGTCCTTAGCATCGTGGACATTTTTGATTGGTTGTGATACCATTGGTTGCAAATTTCAGAGATAGTCATATGAAGGGTTGCTATATATAATATATGGATTTAGAATATTTTTCATTATTTGTCAAATAACTTCAAATTTTCATTACGGATATTGAAAATAATAATATATTTTTTTACATCAGGCAAAACTAAATAAAATTTACTAAAATTATGTACAAATTGAATTTTAAAACTTTGCATAACTAATAGTTAAAATGCGGACTTTTGATAAAATGAACTATATGGAAATTTGCATTCCAGATAGTATAATTTTTTACATAAGTGAAAACTAGATAAAATTGACTAAAATCTAGTACAATCTGTTATATACACTTGGATATTGAAATTTTAAATAATTCGTAGTTGAAATGCGATTTTTCGTATTTTGATAATATGCACTCTATGGATTCAGAACATTTTTTTGCCTTCCTTCAAATACTTTGAAATTTTCATACCAGACATTACAATTTGTTTACTTCAGTAAGAACTAAATTTTGCACAATTCGTAGTTAAAATGCGGATATAGAATTTTTTTTTTTACTTTTCTTCAAATAACTTTTAATTTTCATTTCAGACATTATAATTTGTTTATATCAGTAAAAACTAGATAAAATTTACTAAAATCTAGTACAAACTGTTATATATATATCCTTGGATATTAAAATTTTGTATTATTCATAGTTGAAATACGGCCTTTAGTATTTTGATAAAATGCTATATATAAATTCAGAACATTTTTTGACTACTATTTAAATAACTTTTAATTTTCATTCCGATTATTATAATTTATTTCTACCAGTAAAAACTAGATAAAATTTACTAAAATTTAGTATAAACTGTTATATACACTTGGATATTGAAATTTTGCACAATTTGTAGTCGAAATGCGGACTTTAGTATTTTGATAAAATGCAATATATGGATTTAGAACATTTTATTACTTTTCTTAAAAAAATTAAATTGTTATTACGGATAGTAAAATTTCTTGCACTATTCATAACTAGATAAAATTTACTAACATCGAGTACAAACTATTATAAACCCTTGGATATTAAAATTTTGCACAATTCGTAGATGAAATGCGGACTTTAGTATTTTGATAAAATGCACTATATGGATTTAGAATATTTTTTTTACTTTTCTTCAAATAACTTTTAATTTTCATTCCGGATATTATAATTTATTTCTACCAGTAAAAACTAGATAAAATTTACTAAAATTAAGTATAAACTGTTATATACACTTGGATATCGAAATTTTGCACAATTTGTAGTCGAAATGCGGACTTTAGTATTTTGATAGAATGCACTATGTGGATTCAAAACATTTTTTTTGCTTTCCTTCATATAACTCATAATTTTTAAACCGGATATTATAATTTATTCATACCTGTAAAAACTAAACAAAATTTAATAAAATTTAGTACAAACTGTTATATATACTTGGATATTGAAATTTCGCACAAATCGCAGTTGAAATTCGGACTTTAGTATTTTGGTAATTTGCATTATATGGATCTAGAACATTTTTTACTTTTCTTCAAATAATTTTAAATTTTCATTTCGAGTAAAATATTTTTTTGCACTATTCAGAATTATAAAAAATTTCCTAAAATTTAGTAGAAACTGTAAATTAAAATAATAAGTACATTTTAAATAATATTATTTGTGATAACATTAAAGAGGCTTTTCTATATTCTGACTGTATTATAAATCTTTCTTGTTAATTCATGTTGTTTATTTTTTTCTAAATAAAAATTATATACTATTTAAATGCTTTGCTTTCCATTTCAATTGAAGATGCACAGTTACTTTGTAAAAAATCTTATTAATATTAAATTAAATCTAATTCAATATAAATGTAATGTAATATTAATGTATTTTTACGTTTTCTTACGTTTTTGCATGTTTACGTTCCTTCAAGTAAGATTACACTAATTTTTTTTTTACTATTAACTTACTCTGTAATGATGTAGTATAGCAGCATCAGATGGAACATTTAATGTACCATGTCCAGGAATAAATTCCCATACAAAATGATTACCAGCCTCGACGACCACTTCTGGTCTGCAAATGTATTTTGACCTTTGTTTGTGTGGATGAAGTTTCGCTCTTCTAAAAAAGGAAAAAGAAAACTTTATTGAGAATTTAAAGAATGGAGTTAGAAATCAGTTAGAAATTTGTTGGAATTTACACATCCTTTTTTTAAACCACTACGAAAATGTGAATCAAGTTGAAATCAAGTCTGCTCAGAATCTAGATAGAATCTACATAGAATTACATTTTTTGTAAACATTGTAATAAAATTTTAATTATACTCAAGTCGAAATCCAGTTGCTAGAATCTACTTAGAATTAGTTATATTTTATTTATATAAAAAAGTCGGAAACTAGCTAGAAAATAATTACGTCAGTTTGCTTCAGTTTTGAAAGTTACAAGTCAGTCTAGTTAGAATCTAGTATGAATCCACTTAGAATTAGAATTTGGGATCAAGTTAGAATCAAGTCAAAGTGGAATCTAGTTACAATCCACTGAGAATTAGTTATATTTTTGTAAGATTTTAGTTATACTATAATAAAAAAGTATGTTAACAAGAATTTGTATTCAAGCCCAAAAATGTAATTTAAATTTTTATTACCTTCTAGTTTTTCTGCTGGTTATCAGTCCAGTTTCTACTCTATCTATAGTATTGTAAACTGAAGGATCATCTCCCCATTGGAGGTAAAAAAAGGCATTTTGGAAGGAAAATGACCCCGTCGACCACGTGTTAAGTCTCTTCTGCAACCATCTGCAAAAATAAAATTTATATTTTTAATTAAAAATCTACCAATTAATACATAACATAGATTCATATATGTTGTCTAAATATATAAACAAATACCTTTTATTAATTACTCATACAACCAGAATTTTAGTATCAAAATAAAGTGTCTATAAATCAAGAAATAAACCACAATGTAAACCATTGATCAATGTTTACAAAACATTTTTGTAATTTTTTTAAACATTTTGCTGAAAATTTTAATTTATTAATTTGTTCATATTGACCAAGTGAATAACGTTTTTACCTGAATTCGGTTTTGACTTCATCAGATATATTTTCCCGCTTATAATTCTTCATATTGAAAGTTTTATGAAAAAATGATCTTCTTGTGAATCTCATATTTAAATAAAAACTGAAATTTGATTTCAGTTTCTTCAAAAACGTACATAAAAATGATGGTTGGTTTTTAGAAAAAAAATAGGAAAAATTTATTGTTTAAGTAAAATTTTGTTTTATAATTCCCCAATTAAATAATTTATATTACAAATAGAATTTATTTTACCTCTGCATAATCCTATAAATTACATCAAATATTTTAAATATTGCATAGTTGGAATTCTTCGAGATTTCTGTGTTTTCATACTTTGTGGAGCTGTGAATGTTTTGATATAATATTAAAATAAAAATAATAAATATTTTAGATATTAAATGAATTAGTTTCACTAAATAATTGAAATATTGCCATATAAGTAATTATTTCTTGTAAAAATCTTTAATAAAATAATAATAATGAATAAAAAAATAATACTTTTTAGACATTACTTCCACAAATTTTTGTATCATCACGTTATAATTCTTTATTTTATTTTTATAGAATTCATTATTATAAGAGAGATTTCAGAAACTAATCTGCCATTATTTCATCATTTTAGTATTTGTTGTATGATTTTTTTTGAAAAAATTGACGGTTCTAGATGGAACCTCAAGTAGATGGTTTTTCAGACAAAAGAGCCATCATAAGTTTATTTTCTGTTAATTTTATAATAAAAAAGATACTTGAAAAAACTCAAACTTTTGTTTCATTTCGTGTATATAAATATATATAAAATTATACTATATATTTACTTATTTTTGTCTTTATTCCCTTCGTTGGGATGAAAATATTTCCACTCCGTCGAATTTCTTTCTGCACATCTAAATATTTTATTTATATTTATCTTATTGTTCATTATTGTTATCAGATGTTATATTATTCAGCAGTTGTAATGAATATTGTAAATAAAAAAAATTTAAATAATTCATTATAAAATTATTGTATCATTATTATAGTTGTAATTTAGCTATTCCTCATATTACAATAAAACTTATTTTCTATTTATTTGAAATAAAAAGCTCTAGTATTACAATCTAATGGCAAAGTGCTAATAATGTTATTATTAATATTACTTCAAAATTTTGATTAAATTTTAATTAAAATTCTGATAATACTAGATTTTAGATTAAAAAAAAAATTATCCAAAATTTATGTTTTTTGAATTTTTAGCCTCTTGAGCAAGAAAGTGCATTAGACTCAGAAAATTGTCATTTTCGCGACAACCTGAGATCAAGTAGTGCTTCTTTGAAAATTATATTATAGTTGGAAATAAAATATATTGAAAATAAATCTGTCTACCATTGGGTTGCCTTCAAATATAAATTAAGCCAAAAACAGACAAGAAAACCATTAAGTTGCCTTCTAATATGAAATACATTAAAAATAGATAGGACAACCATCAAGTGATCTCCTGTTTGTTAAAAATCTTATTCATTAATTAATGTAGTTACTAAAAGTACTATGATTTACTATATTATTACTGCCAGCAATACCAGATACCAGATGAAGTTTAGTTTATAAGACTTGTTGATTTAAGTCTAGTTTCTAAGGCAATTAAAATTTGTGATATTTTTTTGTATATACATATATATTAGGGTGGTCTTTGAATGCTCCCAAATTGATTAAAAAATTCCTGAAAATTTTAGCTTTTAATATTAATCAAATTTCTGTTATAATTTTTGTATTTATGATCAAAATATACAAATACAATGTTACTCTCAGAACTTTCAGCCACTTGTCGCTCAGTTATAAAATCCTAAAAAACAAATGAAATTTTACCCATTTATTTCCATAAAAAACTTTGGTTGGAGTGCGGATTATCCTATAAAGTTAATATTAGGAGCTAAACGTTTCAGAGATTTTTTTTTATTAATTTGGAAGCATTTGGGCCCCTAAGGCATAATAAATTAGAAAATATCCATATTAAGCTTGGTAATATAAATAATAATAAAACTTTTTTTACTTACTTCAACATATCGAACAGGGTGTAGTTGTGGTTAGGGATGATAAATTCATCCAAATCAACAAGCGCCACATGAGAATACCTGAAATATACAATTATTTGAATAAAAATATAATTTTTAAGTCTCTAAAAAAATATTTATTTTCCAAACTTATAGAATAAATAAAAAACAATGTATAGTACAGAGAAAAAAATAAAACCCAACAAAATGTAATTTTTCAGGGACACTTGGAAATATAAATAATTTTAAAGCTTCTGAGTTTATTTATAAGACATAAAATGCCAAATTTTACACAAGATGTTTTTTAAGAAAATTGTAAATATTTATCTGTATAAACAATCTTCAAGATAATACAAAAAGAAACTAATGGTGCATGGTATCGTGATTTAAAATAAATTTTTGGAACTTTATAAATGTTGTAATGATCATATTATAAACGTTGTAATGACCATATTATACATATATATATATATATATATATAATAATGGCATGTAGAAAATAAATATATACTATTGTATAGATATTTTGTACGATCTATCATACTAGGCACTTCAGTCTGTCTGAGATGTATAAAATTTATATTAAAATTCAAATACAAAATAAAAGTAAACTGAAACTTTCATTATTCGCATTTTATATACAATTTGTAACAGCTTAAAAAATTGTACGACGACGTTCATACATGTTTAAACATAAAAAGTAAAAATAAATAAAACTTAATCTAACCTAGTTCAAATGAAGGTCCTTACCTTAAAAACTGAATTAAAAAGTTAAAGTTATTTATTTCAAGTATATAAGTGAGCTTTAGAATTTAAGTTAGAATTAAAATTAAAATCAGAATCATTTTTAATATTTTGAAAAAAAAATTGGAAAAATATATTACCTGAATCAGAATCATTTTTAATATCTTGAAAAAAAAAAAAAAATTTAAAATATTTTACCTATACATTGCCCTGTATAGGCAATCATTGAAAGCTGCAAACTGGCATTCGGTCCTGATTTCCTTCTGGGACAACATATTCAAATCCCATGGCATCATTGTCAGTCTGCCAGAAGCTTCGTAGTCCTATAAAAGAAATCAAATCATAAACAAATAATCTTAAAAATATAACAAAATAATAAATAGATAAAATTCTATAATAGTCCCAACATGATATCTGGATTGGTTCTCAAAATACACAATAAAAGAACACAGTCGTGCTTTAACTTTGTATTCATTAATTCTGTATCATATTGAATGATTTGTACAAAGTATCATTTCTAGTTTAAAACATATTTCTCTGAGTTTCCATCATTTCCTATATCCATTTCTGATTCCGTTTAATGTTTGACAAAAAAACTTCCTATAAAAGCGAAAAACTTTATATAAAACTCGGCTACATGAAAATTCCTTATTATTCAAATCATTCAGAAAAGTTTAATTTTTTCCTGATTTGGAATTATACATCTTCGTGGGCAAATGACAAATTAAAAAGAAAGTTTGCTGCGTCAAACTTTTCAAATTTGTGAAGATGTTTTTATTCTGGCATGATAATTGAATATTAGAGAAAAATTGAATATTTTTTGCATGTAAATTGAAAATATGGTTAGGTATTATTAGGTCGAATCAATTATAAGAGAAATTAGAAGGAAATGTAGTACAATAAATTCATGTAATTAATCTACATATATTTAAAAATAAGTCGGGCTTTCCTTCCTGACGATATAACTCCAGAATGCACGAATCGATTTCGACAATTCGTTGGAAAGGTCTCGGGCTCGGCAAGGCTTATAGCTAAGAAAATTAGTGGTGCATCGTGCCTTAATGCAAATTGCTGGAACTTCACGCACCGTAATTAAATTTTCGAGTAATGACATTAGTGAGAATTATTAGAATTATGCTTGGCTAAGTCAACGAGCAATTCTTGCCGCAAAGAATAATGATGTACACGCACTGAATTTCACCATTTAATCAAAAATTGCAGGCGATTTGGTGACATACCAATGATTCCGACTGGTCTTCCGTTTGACTGCAAATGACTGCAATTTCCAGTTCGCCTTGCGTTTGTAATAACAAGTCGCAAGGTCAATCGCTTAGTATAGCAGGATAAATTTTAAATAGATTATTTAGAAAATCATTGTTTTTCACTTGGGCAGTTATACGTTGCCTGTTCACGAGTTGGAAAACAGTACGCTTTGTTTGTGTTGAAGTCAGACCAAAAGACAAAAAATGTGGTTTACCAAATGAGCACTTCAATGAAACGGATAATTTGCGGATGCACTTTCATTTACTTCTTATTAGAGAAGTTCAACTAAAAATCACTTCATTTTTGTAATCGAAATAAATTCATTACTGTTGTGTAACAAAATTAAATTTTTTCTTTTCAAATATAAAACAAACAAAAAATTTCTTCATCTTTCTCATGAAACCATCTGGTGGCATATTCATAATTATGATAACTATTTATAGAAATTTTAATATAATTAACTTACCTTTAGTAAACATGAGACGTGTTCGCCCAAAGTGTGTTTGTACATGAAGAAATGATCGATGCCCATTATCGAATACAGTTCCAAAAATTCTAGTATATTTAGTGACTGAAAATAGCATTCAGAAAATTAATTTACAACCAGAAAAATATCAAACTTGGAGGACAATAGAGTCATAAAAATATAAAAATGCCCATAATAAAATAACATCATAATAAAATAATTAACAGCTTGTCTTAAAGGGGTCATCTGGTCTAGAAATTTCAAGAAATCGATATTTTTCATATTTTCAAAGTTTAACCATTCAAGACTGTGTGTACAAAAGGATTTTTCAAAATTTATATTATTCCTGGAGATATAGCAATTTGACCACAAAACTCCAAAATGTATTCTCAATACAAAACACATGATTTCTAAACTTTTACTAGACTTATTTACTTAAAATTTTTACGGAGTCTTTTTTATAAACTTCTCTTCTATAGGAATTATGTTCATCACCAAATCCGGATATTTGTCATTTAAAAAAAATGAGAATAAATAAAAATAAATGTATGTCTAACCAGAATATCCACTTCCTTCATCAAGGGATGTATTATCTTTTACAAAAATTAATTTATTTCTTGAACGCAAATAATTTCTTTGACCCCAGACTCATTTATTAGACAAAAAACGACTAAAAATATTACTAGCGTGTAATAACAGTTATTCAAGACAAATAAAAAAACGTTTTTGGCAAACCACCAATAATCCGAAAAGACCAGATCATAAAGAAGACGTTTCTTAATTTGTGGAATTGCACAAAAACGCGCTTGTTATATAATAGATAAATAGAATTCAACAAAAGTTAAGACTGTTGAAAAGAAAATATAAAAAAAGTAAATATAAAAAGTATTTGTAATATGTTGTATTCAGTAATATGGTAGGACGGGGCATTAAAGTCCAATTTCACTTGTACCAATTAAACAACTATATCACAACAAGTAACACATATCAAACAAACAACTATCTGACTATGTTCAGTAAAACTACCAGCTACATCATCATTGTAAAAATATGTTTTTTGATATTTTTCAGAAATTTATCACCTGATCCTTTTTACTCCATAGGCTTTATGTAAAGGGTCTGCCAGGGAGCAAACAGGTCCAATGTCATATTTTAAATTTTAAAAAGGTTTTACAAAATAATAGCTGTATTATTCAACCAATGCAAAATATAAATTTCATGGTTACATTTTTACAGACATAACTCTGTATACAACCTCGATCTGGTATTTCGTCAGAAATATTCATCAATAGATTTGGAATAACTGTTTAATAAACTCACATCTTGTAAAATTATTTTTATTAACTTATACTTTTTTATTTACTATTTTTATTATTTACACCTTTGCCTGGGTAAAGGTTCAGTTGGTCCTTTTTACCCTACGCATGTGTAACCTTGTATAGGGGTTATATGAAAAACTTTTGAATCTAACTTAAAATAAATAATAGATTTTATAAAATAATTAAATAAAATATACTCAAAAAAATTATACTGAGGTCTCGTAAACTAAACAACAGTGCTCACAACCAAAAAAACAAACAATGACAGAAAATATTTTTGTCGTGGATTTTCAAACATTGCATTTTATTTCCTGATAGCAACGTCGTAAAAATCAAGGTGATGGCTGATAGTAAATCTTTTGCCCTCTACTTTCAAATATTCTTAAAAAATTCTTGACTTTACATGTTTTTGAAATATCGGTGGTTAGACGTTTTTACCCGTGGACTTTTTAGCCCCACTCTACCCAATAGGAGAAATAATTTTGGCATCATTTAAATAATCGACCCTTGTCCAAGTTCTACTGAATAATCTATTTCATTTGATCATAAATATTTATTAATATTTTTTTCCTACCTGATCGTAGTGATAATGGAACGGCTTAACACAAACTGCCATCTTCTTGGGAATATCCGTGGCAGAGCGGTTAGCAAAATCGGGATCCTGAAAAACGCAATAAATATTACTGAAATGCGAAATGCGAAATTCATAAAATAAAATTATTCAAGCGCACTCTCTCTCTCTCTCCATCCATACACATGGAATGGACGCCGTTTTGGTTCTGGTAGCAGGTACTGCTTATGCATGATGATTCATATTCATGCAAAGCCATGCATAAACATAAATAATCCTCAAGGATCGAGGATAAATTTTGCTAGGGTTTAGGGAAAGGTTTCAAAACATTTGGGGATGATAAAAATTTATATTTAAATTTTGTTATGTTTTCATTTTCTAGATTTTTCATTATTTTTCAATCAGATCTGTCGATGCAATAAGATTCTTTTCAATTAGTCCAGTCATTTAAGCTTAAGTTAGGTAAGAATTTCAGAATTTGAGATACCCAACTGTAACTCTGTAAATACTTGTAATTGACACCTTAAAGTTGTCTCAAAACCTACATATGGTAGGGTGTACGCAACATATGTAGGTTTTGAGACAACTTTTAGGTGTCAATATACAAGATGAACTTACTAAAATTACTGGACTAAAATATAAAATATTATAAATATATAAGTTATGATATATTGTGTTTTTTTTGAACATATATGAAAATTATCCAATATTTTAATTAATAAAAAGAAATCATTTTTTTAAAATTGTTAAATTTTGAATTAAATTTGAGTTAATTTTGAGTTTGTTAAAATCTGAAGATGATAAATATATAAACAATAGTATATTTAATTAATTTTTGACAATGTATGAAAAATATCCAATATCTCAAATAATGAAAATAATAGTTTTTAAAAACTTTGTGATCTTGGAGAAATTTTGTGTTTTTCTCAATTATAAATATAATTTGAAATCTGTATTCAAAAATGATTAATGTATAAGTAATTGTATATTGTATTTTTTTTGAACATACATGAAAATTATCCAAAATTTTGAATAATGAAAAAATTCATTCTATTAAAATTGTTTAATTTTGAAGAAATTTTCTAAATTAATATTTGAAATTCTTACTAAAAATGATAATCCTGAAATATATTTAAAATTCATGATATGTAAAGAATCTTTTGATATGAAAATTGTCCACCAGTTTAAAGTATTTAAAATATTTAAAAAATGCAGTCAATCACAATCATTAAATTTTAAACAAATTTCAAAAGATTTAGTTTGTGACTTGAGTTGCTTGGAAAAATTAAAATGATACATACAAAAACCATGATGTTTGTAAATTTTTGAGATTGACATTTCATTGACAAGTTATTTTCAAGAACACAGAAATACTAAAGACAAATCATCAGGAATATGACATTACATATTACATATGTAATATAAATCTTTGTATAAATTATAATCAGGACCGGATTTAAATTTGTGCTGCATTGGGGCACTGAGGAAAATGCTGTCTCATTTCATTTGATAAATTCTCAAATTTAATTTGATACATTATGCACAGGTTATATTTCTTTGAATAAAAAATGTTATTAAGAAGAATTTGTAAATTATATGGTATAGAATTTTTTATCACTTCTGAATAAATTAAATTTCTGATAAAAATTGATATAAATTAGTTATTATTTATAAAAAAATATTTATAAGAAAATTGTTAAATTCATATTATTATCATTAAAATATTGTTCATATTATTTGTATTAATAGAAAAACAACTATTTGTTGTCACTATAGTATACAATGCCCTATTATGGCTGACAGTTGTAAATTCCGCAAATTTACTAAATGTCTTTAACTGGATAGTTGTAAATATAGTAAATAAGAAAAACTTTTCAAATTTTGCCGCAATAAAAAAATTTTCTTCTTGGGTTCCGACTGCCCTTACCGTAAATTCACAATTCACAAATAATCAGCTGTGAATATGTATATATTTGAGTGTAAATATATACATATATTTAATCACCGAAATATCCTCAATTTTGGTAAATAAACCGCATAGTTAATAATTTTGAGAACTACAATCCCACACTTGAAGCACAAAATTTATTTCTCGTTCCTCGTCAACGACTTGCGTAATATATTGCTCCATTAACACTGCAATAACGAAGCTTTTGGGACCAGAAATAATAGTGAGGAAACCCTTGGAACAAACGAATGACTCCTCATCATGATGAACAACAAGGAATGAATGAATGAATAAATAACATACTGAATTTTTCTGCCTAATCATCCCTACAATAGTAGTTTTGCTAATGGATTGGGAAAACTAAGACTACCAATCTGTACTGTATTGACCAACAACAAGCAACAAATGTTGCTCTTTGAATTTAATTCAAATTTCATGATATTATATTATTGTAAGTGACACTGTGAACATAATAAAAGTAATAATAGTGTATAGAAAATAATAAATTGCCCGACGGCTATTTTCTTATATTTTCCTCTCGGATCGCATTAAGTTTTCAGCGTCCGACACTACACTTTATATTGCTACATTACCCGGGGCATTTGTCTTATACAGCAAAAACTTAAGATATATATATATATATATATATATATATATTAGGGTGGTCCTTAAAATGGTCATTTTCGAATTTCTTTGCTCCCAGGGGCTCAAATGGTTCCAAATTGATAAAAAACAATTCTCTGAAAGTTTTAGCTCTTAATATTAAAGTTTAGATAGAGCGCAATTCAATCAAAGTTTTGTATGGAAATAGCATGGAAAAATTTTCAAAAATTTTAAAAATGTTTTTTAGATGTAATTTAGCGAACAAATGATTGAATAAAACTCATTCATTTGTCGCTAAGTTATACCTAAAACATTTTTATTAAATTTTCAAATGTTTTTCCATGCTCTTTCCATACAAACTTTGATTGAATTGCGCTCTATCTAAACGTTAATATCAAGAGCTAAAACTTTCAGAGAATTGTTTTTTATCAATTTGGAACCATTTGAGCCCCTGGGAGCAAGGAAATTCGAAAATGATTATTTTAAGGACCACCCTAATATATATATATATATATATATATATATATATATATATAAGACAAAAACAAAAATAACTCAAAAATCCCAAACAATTCAAAACCATGTTAACCGAGCACATAAATAATTTAATTCATAATATAGATTTTTTCAACACAAAAATTTTATATTTTGAAGAGAACGTAATTAAAAGAAGATTCGCTGATATATATATATATATATATATATATATATACATTATTTTTCTACAAAATCAAAATTTCCTACTAACCTGATCTGTATTTCTAACCCTCAGCAAGTGCGCCGGATCAGCTCTTAATCTGCTGACAATTGATACGACTTCTGGAGGACCAATTTCCTTTCTTAAAGGACAAAGGACGAAGCACGCAGAATACTTCAAGTTCCAATTTTCTCGAATGACCTGAAATAATATAAAATGTTGATTTAGCAATATACTTTGTAATAATTAGTAATAAAAACAAATATTTTTTGTCGATTTTTTAAATGGAAATAGTTGTAGCAAACTTGGAACCTCATATGACAAGTTCATAGCTCGAACCACTTATCTACGGTCATAAAGAAAACTAGTTGTGCATGTCATCGATCTTAAGGCTAATTGCTAGAAATTCCTGTACTATAATTTAAAAACCTCAAAAATAAAAAGAGATTTTATTTTTTTTAAACATATTTCTTAAATATAAGATATAATTCTTAAATTTTTTTTAATTTTGAAAAAAATGAAATCAAGTTTTTGATAACAAATTTTAGTTGTTATGAATGTCAATTGTTGGTTTAATTATTAATTACAAAGTCAACAGGTAGCCCATTATCAAATCGTCATTATTGCAAATGTGTCCAAGTCATTACATTTTATCAAATATTCATTCAATCCATTAGTCCAACCATTGTGCATGTAGTTCGTATAGTTACTAGTAGTTATAGTATATTTAACTATAGATATAGTTGCTATGTGCATTCAGGCCTGACCTTAATCTATTGTGGAAATTGCACGAAGTGCATCATAACATTATCCATTATGAATATGCAAAACAATATATGTCCAAACATATGGCGAACAGTCGTTGGCTCTCACTCTAATATTTTTATAATGGGTTTATTGCATTTTAACAACAGATATAAATTGCCCGTTGATTTTGATTGCTGGGTTGGCAAAAAATGGTTCGTGTAATTACCAAGTGGATTTATATATATTTTTAATATGATATTGTGTTCAGATATCATATAGAAAATAGTGGTATTTAAAATCTTTATAAGGGTGTTTGATATAAATTTAAATTGGTATTTAAAATGTCTGTAATTTGCTACCAAGTGAAAGGAGACCCTTTCTGATATCTTCATGCATAAAATGTGAAAATCATAATAATAAGAAAAATTCTAATAATGAAATATGTCAATAAAGTTAGTCGAACAGTTGGGTCCTTGAAAAACCTCATATTTAAAAAAAATCATCACAACATTTTGAAAACCTAAAATTTTTTAATACTTTTTGATGAAACAAATATAAAAACATTTATAAAATAATAACAATCGCACCGATGACAAGTATACATTTCTAAAATAACAGCAATTTATTTAAAAAATTTATGAATATATAATTTCAAATATTAATTAAATTCTAAACTGTTCCCGAAAATTAAAACAGTTTATGTGCATATAAATTACTCAAATGAATGTAATAAAATAATTATTGCATATTATTCTATGAATAAAACGGGAATCAAATTAAATTTATTAATATCGTTTCATATAATTAAAATTTCGAAATATGAAATTATATAGTATAATTTTAAATTATATAATTCAATAATGGATATGATTGCATTTAATTTAATGTGTCCTAATGTATAGATACAGAATTCAAATTTGTATTATCAATTTTTGTATACAAATCGTGTATTTCTTTATAAATTTTATAATATATATATATATATATATATATATATACAATTGTATATATATGTGTATATATATATACATATTAATAATAAAATTTCGCTATAAAACTTTGAAGAAAATAATCTGTTTTACTTTCAACTAATTGGAAATTTGCTACGAGCTTTAGTCCTTTATTTTTATTTCTTATTAAATCTCTTTATTGCTTGAAACTATATTATATATAGGAACATATAATATTATATATATATATATATATATATATATATATACTTTATAATATTCTTTGACAAGCCAGTATTTCTAAAGATTTCCTCTGGAAAATCTCTCCTGATAGACGGGACAGAGAAGAGAGTCCCGCATAATCCGCTCGGATGAGTTCGACGACTAGATTTCATTTATATATTTTAGTCAAAAGAAAATTGTATTAAAATGTAATTTTACTTTGAAGAGAGTAGTTTGTTAACGACTGCAATGAATCAAGTATATGCTAACAAGCTGAAAATTAAAGGGGTAATAATGTAATAATTCAATCAACCGAAATTAAGATTTAGATAATTGCTTACTTTTTTTACTTGTTTATTACGAAAATAAAATTTTCGCTTTCACCTAAATCTGAACATCGCAATTTCCAATTAAAATCTATCAAACACATTATCTGTAATTATTTTTATTATAGTATAAAGACATATGCTTAAAATTGGAGCTAATTATTCCAAAATTTAATTACATTATATAACTCAACCAATTTTTGTAGAACTGTTTAGAGCATGAACTTTATCGCTTAGTTAAGTTTCATGAAAAACGTCGAAACAGTTTTTTTGAGAAACTTAATAAATTATTTTCTGGAATATTAGCATCTGCTATAAGGAAAACTGGTACGACTATGTATATCATGTACATAATCTTTTATATTATTCAATCATTTAAATTAAAATTGTCATTTTTTACACAACTAGAGAAGTTTTGTAAACTGCTTAATTATTTTTTTGATAATTCCAAAACCAATCGGTCGATTTTCTCGCAAACTTTATCACTGCACCCCTTATCAAATTTATTCTAATGGCTTTTAAAAATGTGAAATTCAAATTTTGACTTATCAAGTCACAAAATCAACTTTCAACAATTCTGATTATATTATTTTTCAAATTTTGATGAATTTTTAAAATTAAATGACTTGTAGCAATATTTCTGAATATCCTTTAAGACCATGATATCTATCAACATGAAAGGTTTCATCGATTTTTTGTTTCTAAGAGTTAATTATGATTTTGGATTGCGTGATAAAACATGGGCAAAAAAATTTACACTTTTCTGATAATAACGTAGAAAGGGCTCGGCCGATCGACACGCAAAACTGACAAATGTAAGTCCTTATCGAGTTACATCGAATGGCTTTTAAATTTATGATATCGGTCCAGCCGTTTTTGAGAAAACGTCGATCAAAGGTCGAAAAACTGCTCAAATAAATACACACAAACTTTTGTCGATTTCCGTGGGAATAAGATATACAGACAAAAGAACTAGTCTGGTATGCGTAAAAGCATTTCTTTCACTAAACATAATAAACAAATATGTACATATTTTTACCAAATTTGGTTTCATTCGATTCAGAATGAATTGAAACATCGAGAAACATATGCGGAGATTTTAGTCGGTAACCCTGGAGGAATTGGGCGCGACATATCCAGACAAAAGACCTTGTTTGGTGTGCATAAACGCATTTCCTTCTTTATACAAAAAACAAACGCTTAAATATTTTTACTAACTTTTGTCTCGGCTAAGTAACACTCGAACGTAGCAATACAAGACATAACTAACCATATTCCAACAAGGCGCCTAAAGAAGAAATGGCCCCAAATATATTATAGCCTTAGCTAATTATCTACAAGGGGATCTTCTCAATGGAGAAGATTCTTATTTGACATTGTAATTCATCACAATGACTTATAGAAAACTGTTGTATTTTCTGATTGTCAAAAATAAATAAATTACAAAAAAATTGTCTCATTCGCTTCAGAATCACTTGAAAAGTCGAGAAAACACATAAAATTATCAAAACAAAGCAAGTTACAAAATGCGGACACACAAAACCCACACACACACACACATCCATTAGTTTTCAGAGGTTTGCCAAAATGTTCAGAAACCTTCAAAACGTCGAGAAATGCAAAAATTTTCAATTTCGATTTTTGGACAATTACAATAACTTACCCTAACAAGGTAACCATCAGGTTTACTCTTCTGGGATTTTCATGAAACTTTGCATAGTTGTAGAGTTGGTGGTCAAACCGAACACCTTTAAATATTAGAGTCCTATACTTCAAGGCTTACAATTTGCTGGATGATATTTAACATAAAAGCATGAAAAACATAAAAATATATTGCAGTGAGCACACTTTAAAAATGCTGCTGTGTTACGTCTATGTAACATTCATGCTTTTATGATAAATGTCATCCGGCAAATTGTAAGCCTTGAAGCTTTTATTTTATATTATTTTATATTATTATATATTTATGTTTGATATTTTGGTAGATTAGTTTAAATACATATCATTTATAAAAAAAATGTTTTATTTTATTTTATCAATATGCAATGCAAATATATTTATTTTCAGAATGCTTTCATAAATATCTAATATTTATAAATTTCACATATTTGTGTAGTACATGTAACAAATTAATAATTATTATTATAATATTTAACCAAATAGATGTAAAAATAAATAAAAAAAAATATATATTCTGGCGGGATTCGAACTGGCGACTGTGAGCCTAGGCCTCGAGCAAAAAGCAGAGAGTTATCGCCGCTAACCACTCGGCTATCTCGATACACATA
This sequence comes from Ctenocephalides felis, assembly GCF_003426905.1. NCBI lineage: Eukaryota > Metazoa > Arthropoda > Insecta > Siphonaptera > Pulicidae > Ctenocephalides > Ctenocephalides felis. The sequence continues at coordinate 69,422,272 of NW_020539725.1, forward strand.
TACAAAGCGCAACGCGCGTAGACATAGAGCTTAGCGCGTTTCTTGCAGTTTTAATCAATTTATATTTAATTTTTTTAATTAAACCGCTTCTCATAGGACTCTAATAATTAAAGGTGTTCGGTTTGACCACCAACTCTACAACTATGCGAAGTTTCATGAAAATCCCAGAAGAGTAAACCTGATGGTTATCTTGTAAGTTAATAATTTACATTTTACTCCAGATCCATTCATAAATCTACTATCTCCACTTACCTTTATCTTAGCCAGCACAGTCAACGATACGTAGCTCGAATTGTAATTCGACGTGGACGATGAGTTATTGCTGGAAGTGTGCACCGCCGGCACGCCCGATCTGTTGGCCGTCGCCCTCGGATAGAACAGCCTGCACCACACTCGCTCCGGCCCTCTCGTCTTCGTAGCGGCGATGATGCGGACGTAGCGCTTGTCGCGACGGTCGTAGTAGGCGGAGTAGACGTAGAACTTGAATCTGGAAAGAAAATGATGAGAAATATTATGGTATCCAGGGACTTGGTAGAAGAAACTAGTGAGCTTAAAGTATGGTGACCAAACGTCTCGGAGCTGTCCAGGATTTATCTAAACCATATTTAGATACAATTTTCAACTGTTCATTGAAGTTATCAATTATATCTAAACATTACGGTTTCGGATTGATATATCTCAAACACATTTAAATTGTCTGTAATTATATTAAATTTATTTATATTTATGTTATTGTTCACTTATCATTGTCTGTAATTATATTAATTTTATTTATATTTATGTCATTATTCGCTTATGTTACTAGATGTCATATTATTTAGCAATTGTAACATATATTGTAATTTAAAAATAATAATTATAGTGCACTGACATGTGCTTAAAATTGAAGCTAATTATTCCAAAATTTAATTACATTATATAATTCAACCAATTTTTATTCATATTGGTTTACCTGTGCCAACGGCATTATTTGACCAGGATTCAAATATGTGACCGATTTTTTGAAGTAAAACTTCTTTAGGCGCGACTAATATTATAGAAGTTATTAATCATTTCTAAATGCTAATTACAATGACAAACCGATCAACTATGACATAACCGATGTCATATTTGATGTACGACTTCAATTACATTATTGTTGTTAAATATTACACATATTTTTAATGCTATGATAAATATATAATTTATAATTTATCAATATATAAATGTGTATAATGCTTGACACTAATAAATGTGTGTATCACGAGTGTTACCATATTACTAATAAACATTATTCAAAATTGTTATATGATGTATTTATTTTTACTTAAATGCTATCTTGTACAGTACTTCAATCGCGTGTGAACCTTTACTTTCAATAGTAACAACAGGCTAAAATTGAATTTTTGCTTTGACTTGTTAATCAAACTACTAAACCTCATCAAACATCTGAAATTGATATATACGACTTACATGTATGTATATGATGCATATTAATTTTTGAATAGTACCTATAGGTCAAAATTGAATTTTTGCTATGATTTGTTAATAAAATTATTAAATTCTATCAAATATCTGAAATATATACGACATACATGTATCTGATGTATAAAAATTACCATAAGGCAAAAATAGTTGAATGAGAAAAAAACAAAGGTTAGAAAAGCTCCAAATAATTTCTAACTTCTATTTCTAAATTAATGAAAATTTGCAAAAAATTAAAGAAGTAAATTTGGCACAAATGTTAAATTTTTTTATTTGAAATATATAAATGAGTTTTGAATATCCTTTCTACCACAACTTTATATCAACAGAATACATAGTACAAATAGTATAATGACTTATTGAAGTGATCACTTATTGAAGTGGTTCTATAATATCTATATAATATTTATCAGATTAATTTTAATACGTGTTTGAAAGTGTGTGTGTATGTATACGAGTGCATGACATAAGCTAAATAGCTAAATTGAAAATAAAAAAAAAAAATAAACGCACTAAAACCGATATTTATATATCGCTACGTTTGAAAACCTTCTGAACATTTTTCATACATTCGAAAAAATTGATATATGTATGTGTGTGCGGTTGTGTGTATGTATGTGCGGATACACTATTTTATCGACGATTTCGAGAGCACGGATCAACTAATTTGATTGATTCAAAAAATATTTGATTTCTATTGATAATCGGACTTGCTGATTAGTTTTTGGCCAAGGCAGGTCCAGCTGTTTTCAAAATGTCAAAAATGGTAATTCAGTTTTTGAAAGAACGGAGCTTCCAATTTCAATAATTCAAAAACATTCTACTTGTATTTAGAAAATGAAGAACTGGCTAAAATTTGGAGAAGACAAGTCTAGCGCTCTCAGAAATAAAAAAAGGTGAAAAAATGCCATTTGACGGTTAAAAATGACCATTAATCAAATTATCAGATATGGAATATAAAATATAAAATATTCGAAAAATGTTGAGCTATAAAAAAATATTTCAAATAAAAAAAATAAAAATTTTAGAAAATTTAAAAATTCTGAAAAATCTGTTTATAAATTAATTTAAAATTCAAATCTGATATTTTCAAAGATTTTGAAAAATTATAAAGCATTTTTAAAAATTTTAATTTTTGGCAAGGCACGCTGCCAAATGTACCACTGGTCATTCATTTATAATACATACTATTTTCTGCTATGACAATAAAATTTTCTGACACCAATATAAAATTGAACAACGTGATGTGTCATTCAGAGTTATTAATTTCGCGCGTATTCATTATTTGGAGAAGTTATTGATTTCGAATGATTGATATATCTGACATATGAATATTAATTCTCATAATTTAATGAAATCCTCGAGTAACGAGTAATCATCATTCATGATGATTGACACTTTGGATATTGGAATATTATTATACATATATAGAGATGCGCCCTCGACTAGGACATTGATCGAGTTTTAAATAATTATGATGCTGTTAAATAATAAATATGATGTGTCATTTTGTTGGTTTATGTCCACATTGCCCCTGTACATACATATATGACGCAAAAATGCAATTATTTTCGACCAATATTTTCCCAAAAAAACCTAGAAACTTTACAGATGATACGATCATCTGTGTGTTCAGTTTTAATCAAAAGTACCTACTACCTACTACCTGCTACTGGTGATATATAAGCATTACTACCGACCTAGTTTTTCCGACCGGTTGCCACACGCCGTCGGTGGCGTTCATCGAGCTCGGCGGAAGCGGTAACTCGCGTTCCGCTTCCGGCGGCAGAGTGTTCCCGCTGCTCAGCACATTCACGTACGGATCTGGAAAGAACAGATTAAAGGATTTTAGATAGAATTTGCTGCTGGAGATAAATAAATAAAAAATATATGGCATAGAGGTTTCAAATAAACAACGTTAAACATTTTCAAAAACTGTAACTTTATTCATATTCTATAGTCACTCAGCTTTTTGAGACAAAAGTTTCAAAAAGGCTGAAGAAGAAGCTGCCCATAGATAATATTGAAGACCTTTAGCACTACCACAACTTTGTATATACGAACAGAATTGGTGAATTACTAATTGGAATATTTCTCCAACTATCGATATAATATTTATCACAATACCTATATTTGAAAGTGTGTGTGTGTGTATATGTGAGTGAATGATTCATGCCAAATAGCTCATAGGTTTATACTGTATTCTAATTGAAAATGAAACAGAAAGTTGTGCATAGCATCATGTCTTAAGGCAAATTGCTGGAATATCGAGTACCAAAAATTAAAATTTTTAAAAATGCTTTAAATTTTTTGATAAACTTAAAAATTATATATTTGTAAATATTAAAATTTTTGAAACAGATTGACTTTTTTGAATAATTTGATTTTTTATACTTTGAACTTTTTTTTCAAAACAAGTACGTTGTAGTTATTTTAGAGCAATATCGAAACGCGTGAGCGCTGGTGTCACAGTCTAACCGCTATTAGAGCCTTTGCTTTAACTCTGCCTATATATGGTGCTCTACCCTTACCTTTACTCTAACTCTGCCTATATATGGTGCTCTACACCTACCTTTACTCTAACTCTGCCTATATACGGTGCTCTACCCTTACCTTTACTCTATCTCTACCTATATATGGTGCTCTACCTTTACCTTTACTCTATCTCTACCTATATATGGTGCTCTACTTTTACCTTTACTCTATCTCTACCTATATATTGGTGCTCTACCTTTACCTTTACTCTATCTCTACCTATATATTGGTGCTCTATCCTTACCTTTACTCTATCTCTACCTATATATGGTGCTCTGCCTTTACCTTTACTCTATCTCTACCTATATACGGTGCTCTACCTTTACCTTTACTCTATCTCTTCCTATATATGGTGCTCTACCTTTACCTTAACTCTATCTCTACCTATATATGGTGCTCTACCTTTGCCTTTACTCTATCTCTACCTATATATTGGTGCTCTACCTTTACCTTTACTCTACCTCTACCTATATATGGTGCTCTACCCTTACCTTTACTCTATCTCTACCTATATATGGTGCTCTACCTTTACCTTTACTCTAACTCTGCCTATATATTAGTGCTCTACCCTTACCTTTACTCTAACTCTGCCTATATATAGTGCTCTACCCTTACCTTTACTCTAACTCTGCCTATATATAGTGCTCTACCCTTACCTTTACTCTAACTCTGCCCATATATGGTGCTCTACCCTTACCTTTACTCTAACTCTGCCTATATATGATGCTCTATTCTTACCTTTACTCTAACTCTGCCTATATATGGTGCTTTACCCTTACCTTTACTCTAGCTCTGCCTATATATGGTGCTCTACCCTTACCTTTACTCTAGCTCTGCCTATATATGATGCTT